>NC_061510.1:199955281-200069487 GCF_022539505.1 Lolium rigidum | reverse complement strand
CTAATATGTACCATCTTTTGGGAATTTTTTGAAATTTTCATGTTTGAAACCCAAAACCACTTCTCTTCATGATTGACTTCATAATTAAGACAAAGTTTAAGGTTAGGGGCAGATATATACATGATTATCTGGTTTGAATATGTCTAGACCTTCTTAGTCATTCTAGAATGAAGCTTGGATCCTTCTTAGTCATTCTAGAATGAAGCTTTTGGGGGGTTCTTGAAATCTCAATGTTTGAAACCCAAAACCACTTCTCTTCATGTTTGACTTCATAATACATATCGAGTTTAGGGTTAGGGCCAGGGTAGATACATGATTTTTCTTCTTTTAATATGTCTAGACCATGTTTATCAACTTGAATGCTCATTATATGACATAAAAAGGCTATGTGCTTTGTTTTTTTTTTGTTTTTTTTGAATTTTTATGCCCATTTGAATCTTGGTCAAATCTTAGGTTTGACCAAGATTTAAACAAGTTTAAAACATGAAAATGAAAAGGTAAGCATGGATCCTTCTTAGTCATTCAAAAATGAAGCTTTTGGGGGTTCTTGAAATCTCAATGTTTGAAACCCAAAACCACTTCTCTTCATATGGTTGACTTCATAAGACAGAGTTTAGGGTTAGGGGGTAGATCGATACATGATTTTTCGGGTTTGAATATGTCTAGACATGCTTGTTTATCAACTTGAATGCTTACTATATGACATAAGAAGACTATATGTGCGTTCGTTTTTCATTTTTTTTGTTTTTTCTGAATTAATGTTTATGCCCATTTGAATCTTGGTCAAATCCTAGGTTTGACCAAGATTTAAACAAGTTTAAAACATAAAATGAAAAGTTAAGCCTGGATCCTTCTTAGTCATTCTAAAATGAAGCTTTTGGGGGTTCTTGAAATCTCAATGTTTGAAACCCAAAACCACTTCTCTTCATGGTTGACTTCATAAGACAGAGTTTAGGGTTAGGGGTAGATACATGATTTGTCGGGTTAATTTGAATATGTCTAGACATGCATGCTTGTTTATCAACTTGAATGCTTACTATATGACATAAGAAGACTATATGTGTTTTGGTCAAATCCTATGTTTGACCAAGATTGAAACAAGCATAAATCCTGAAAATGAAAAGGTAAGCTTGAATCCTTCTTATTCACTCTAAAATTAAGCTTTTGGGAAGTTTTTGAAATTTCCATGTTTGAAACCCAAAACCACTTCTCTTCATGCTTGACTTCGTAAGACATAGTTAAGGGCTAGGGGGTAGATACATGCTTTTTCTGTTTTGAATATGCCTAGACCTTGTTCATCAATTTGAAATTTCCATGTTTGAAACCCAAAACCACTTCTCTTCATGCTTGACTCCATAATACAGAGTTTAAGGTTAGGGCCAGGGTAGATACATGATTTTTCTAGTTTGAATATGTCTAGACCATGTTTATCAACTTGAGTGCTCATGCATTATATGACATAAAAAGGCTATGTGCGTTTTTTATTTTTTTATACCCATTTGAATCTTGGTCAAATCCTAGTTTTGACCAGGATTTAAACAAGTTTAAAACATGAAAATTAAAAGGTAAGCCTGTATCCTTCTTAGTCACTCTAAAATGAAGCTTTTGGGAGGTCTTTGAAATTTCCATGTTTGAAACCCAAAACCATTTCTCTTCATGCTTGACTTCATAAGATAAAGTTTAGGGTTAGGTGTAGATACATGATTTGACTGGTTTGAATATGTCTAGACCTTGTTTATCAACTTCAATTCTTACTATATGACATAAGAAGACTATGTGCTTTGGTTTTTCATTTTTTCGATTTTTTCTGAATGTTTATGCCCATTTGAATCTAAAGGTGAGAGAGAACACGTTAAAGGTTATTCTAACAAAGGTCATGCTTGGAATCTTACCTATGTATTAATGTGAAATGAAAATATGTGCATCGATCTCTATAAACCGTATATAAACCCTAACCCTAACTATATAGAAAAAGATGAATGTTTATCGGGTTTGAGTTTTTATGGCCATTTGAGTCTTGGTCAAATCCTAGGTTTGACCAAGATTTAAGCAAGTTTAAAACACATGAAAATGAAAAGGGTAAGCCTGGATCCTTCTTAATTAGTCATTCTAGAATGAAACTTTTTTTGGGGGGGGGGTTCTTGAAATCTCAATGTTTGAAACCCAAAACCACTTCTCTTCATGGTTGACTTCATAAGACAGAGTTTAGGGTTAGGAGTAGCTAGATACATGATTTGTCGGGTTTGAATATGTCTAGACCTTGTTTATCATCTTGAATGCTTACTATATATATGACATAAGAAGACTATGTGCTTTGGTTTTTCTTTTCTTTTTTTTGATTTTTTTTTCTGAATTTTTATGCTCATTTGAATCTTGTTGGTCAAATCCTAGGTTTGACCAAGATTTAGACAAACTTAAAACATGAAAATTAAAAGGTAAGCCTGGATCCTTTCCTAGTCACTCTAAAATTAAGCTTTTGGGAAGTTTTTGAATTTTCCATGTTTGAAACCCAAAACCACTTCTCTTCATGCTTGACTTTATAAGACAAAGTTAAGGGTTAGGGGTAGGTACATGCTTTTTATATTTTGAATATGTCTAGACCTTGTTTATCAACTTGAATGCTTATTTTATATGACATAAGAAGGCTATGTGCTTTGGTTTTTCATTTTTATGTTTTTTAATTTTATGCCCATTTGAATCTTGGTCAAATACTAGCTAGGTTTGACGAAGATTTAAACAATTTAAAAACAAGAAAATGAAAAGGCAAGCCTGGATCTTTTTTAGTCACTCTAAAATGAAGCTTTTGGGAGGTTCTTGAAATTTCAATGTTTGAAACCAATACGACTTCTCTTCATGCTAGACTTCATAAGATCGACCGAGAGTTTATGGTTAGGGGTAGATACATGATTTGTCTGGTTTGAACACATGTCTAAACCTTGTTTATCAACTTGAATGCTTACTATCTATATGATATAAGAAGACTATGTGCTTTTGATTTTCATTCTTCTAATTTTTTTGAATTTATGCCCATTTGAATCTTGGTCAAATCCTAGGTTTGACCAGGATTTAAACAAGTATAAAATATGAAAACGAAAAGGTAAGCCTGGATCCTTCTTAGTCACTCTAATATGTACCAGCTTTTTGGATGTTCTTGAAATTTTCATGTTTGAAACCCAAAACCACTTCACTTCATGATTGACTTCATAATTAAGACAGAGTTTAAGGTTAGGGGCAGATATATACATGATTATCTGGTTTGAATATGTCTAGACCTTGTTTATCAACTTTAATGCTTACTATATATATGACATAAGAATGCTATGTGCTTTGGTTTATCATTCTTTTGGTTTTTTCCTGAATTTTTATGCCCATTTGAATCTTGGTTAAATCCTAGGTTTGACAAAGATTTAAACAAGTTTAAAATATGAAAATGAAAAGGTAACCATGGATCCTTCTTAGTTGTCGTCGTGGTGAACAAACAGATGCCATAGGATGGCTTAGGTTGGGGCCGAATGGACGCAAGAGGATTCGGGGGAGGGTTTGTGATTAGACGGGATGAACTTCCGGATGGTTTCCTCAAGAACTTAGCCAAGGCTAGAGGTTGAAGAAGAAAGACATAAGGAAGAACTCGCTCTAGATCATCTTCTCTATTGATCTCAACAGGATACAAGTTTCTTAGTACAAGTGTTCTTCTAACCTAGCTCTCTTCGTGCGTCTGCCCGTAAGAAGGGCTGCCCCCTCTCCTTATATAGGGGAGAGGGTGGCTTACAGGGCAAGAAACCCTAATGGCATCTTTGACTAGACAAACTACTTTATAAAGCTACTTTAATCATAGATGACACCGGAGTCTTCTTTAATCAGGGATGCTGACGTCCTCGGCTTCTTTGACCGTCATCCTTCTCTTTATCGTCAGCCCTTCGTTTAAAGTTACTTTGCTTAGCTCATCCTTGTCTTCTAGCTCCGGAGAGAATCTTTGACCGGTCCCGCCGACACGCTCTTCCTTCCGGTAGCCCGGTATCTTCTTATCCGGTTCCGGCATACCCCTCTTGGGGATACCGGCTTAGCCTCACTTAGCCTAATTCCTATCTTTACGTTCCGGTACGAACATTAAACCGGTATCTTGATGGCTCAAACCATCCGGTTTAGCATGCCTTTGGCATACCGGGGGTCACCCCCCCAACATTAGTCCCCGAAGCTGGTATAGTCTGGCGGATCCTATCCAACAGACCATGCCAGGTTCTTTTATTTTAGGATACCGGTTTAAAATATCCGGCATTGGGCTTGGATCCGGCACCTTTGCCCGGATCATGGCTATCTCTTTTTTGCAAGACATTATCCGGTATCTTATCCTCCGGCATCTTCAGTCATTAAACACTTCCTCGGTGAAGTCGAGAATATCTCGGGCCCCGCGCCTGTCAGTGACATGCGCACTATAACTGACACGCCAGTGTCAGGGGTCACTTCCCTTCGGCTTCTGCGCGCGCATTAATTGCTTCACAGCGAATCCCAACCACCTCTCTGGATCCGTGCGCACCTCCCTGTGGCTTATTATTTTCTCGCGTGTATCACCATGCCACGTGGCGGCCCGTGGAGCGAACCGTCGCGGCCCACGACCCAAACCGCCGAGGCCCAACGGTTTTCGGCCCACGTCTCCCTCTTCCTTTATAAGAGGGAACCGCTCCTCCTTCTTCCTCTTCTCGCATTCTCCACCTCCTCGCGCACAGTGGTCTTGCCTTCTGCGCCTCCGTCGCTCCGTTTCACCGCCTGAGCTCCGCCGCCTAGCAAATCTTCGCTACTGCTTCGCCGGACGTCGCCGGACTTCACCGCGTGAAGAACTCCTGCAGCGCTTCTGCCCCCGCCGCGGCATTGGTGCTTCTTTGAGCTTTTCCTCACCTCGCCGCCGACGGACTTCCTCGCCGGCCCTTGGCTCGTCATTCCTCCGGCGAACTTCTTCCTCAGCAACTCCGCCGCCTCAGGTTAGGTTTAATCTGGATTTACTCCTCTTTTGCTTGCTTTCCAGATCTCGACTCGGTAGTGTATTTACTTCTTCTTTTTCTTGCTTTTCTCTCTTTCGTAGATCTTCACGCGGGGGTAGATCGTGGGATTCTTGTTTCTCTTCGCCAACTTCCATGTCTAGTGGGGAATCTTCCTCTACTTCTTCTTCTGCCTCTTCCTTCGCTAGCCGGCGTAGCAAATCCTCCGACGGACTGTCCGCCGACCTCGCCCGGATGGATGCTGAGTCCGGTAACAATCATGAATCCGGTAGTTCTAGTGAGGGTTCCGGTATGGATTCCTCCGGTATCACCCGTGGGGCCTGGATGGGCTCCAACGTTACGAAGTACGAGATCGACTGGCTTTACCGGTCCAGGAGGATTCCGGAAGGAGTGACCTGCCGGCTTCCTCGCGACGAGATCATACCGGTGCCCGAACCCGGTGAACGAGTTGTCTTTCTTGCTCACTTTGAGCGCGGATTCGGCCTTCCAGCCTCTGATTTCTTCCGACGCTTCCTTGATTTTTATCAACTTCAACCTCACCATCTCCCTGGCAACGCCATCTTCTACCTCTCTTGCTATGCCACCTTCATGGAGGCTTATATCGGCATTCGTCCCACTCGTGAGACGTTTGCCCGCTTCTTTGCTCTTCGGATCAACTCCGTTCGGGGCAAGGACATTCCTAAACCCAAACCCCCGTTCAATGCGGGTCTTGCATCATCGGCTCCCGTCAAGGGAGCCCTTTCTTCAAGTTCTCCGGTCTCGAGTCATGCCGGCTGTGGCAAGGGACCTTTTTCTACGTGAAGAACAAGGGCGCCGCAGACCTTATCAACTTGCCGCCTTTCAATCCGGCGCCGCCCACGAGGGCCAACTGGAGCTACAATCCGAAGGAGTCTCACATAGAGACCAACCGGATTATACGCTTTATGAGGCAATTGATGAAGGACACCAACATCTGCTCAGATGATATCATCCGCGCCTTTATCTCTCGCCGGGTGCTTCCGCTCAAGCGCCGCGCGCACAAGATGAGCGAGATGTACGGTCCCGGTGATCCTACAAAGATCACCGGAATTCCTCTTAGCAAGAAGGACGTTGTCCTCAAGGCCGGCCAGATCTGTCAGACCGCCATGCCGGAGGATTGGGAATGGGGCCTTCGGCCTCTCAGTTCCACTAACCCCCCGACCCAATATGTAAGAAGTTACGCAACTCGGGTCGGCGTACCGGTAACTTTTGCATTGTGATTAACCCCCTTTTTATTTTTCTTGTTCTTTCAGGCCAAGGACCGTTTCCCCGGCATCGAGTCTGACCGACGAGGGCCTCCCCAGAAGCGAGGTTTGGACAAGTTTGACCCCGACCCCATCATTCATTGGAGGGATCTGAAGATGGGCAGGACCCCAGCCTCGCGCCTTGGCAAGTCTCCGCCGGAACCCGCTGGTTCGTCTGACGACCTGACCTTGCTTGAGGTAGCTTCTCTATTCGATCTCTCATATTTTACCGCCATTGTTCCTCTGTAGATCCTCCCTCAACCAACATCAACCCACAGGTTCACGAGCATGCCACCCCGCTGCAGGCCGAGGTTGGCCAGGAGTTCCCTGGACAAACTCGTCGTCGGGAGCAAGAAGAACAAGACCCCTGCGTCGGATGCCGAGCCAAGCCAAGCCCCTCCTGCCAAACGCTTCCGGACCGAACCTTTCGCGGGGAAGCAAGTAGGCACGAGGCGCTACAAGGGCAAGCAGATGCCCACTTCCTCCGGGTAAGCCTTATTCCTTTGCTTGTTTCGTTTTTGCCAAGTTCTTTTCCGGTTGCCTTTTTTCCAATTCTTTCTTTTTCTCTCTTTCAGCCCTGCGCTCAAGCTTGGGCCTAGGACTGAGGGCTCTGCCGGCTCCGCGAGGACTTCAACTCCTCCTCCTCACTCAAGCCCGACACCATCTGGTGCCGGCAACATCTCTGCCTCCCCTCCGGGGGGCACTACAAGTTCGGGGCGCGCGGCCCCTAAATCTCCTGACCACCGCGCGGAGGAGGATCTTACCTCCCCTCCAGAAACCCAAGATACCGGCGCCAGCAACATCGGCGCCGAAGAAGAAGCTGCCGGGCGGGCGGAACCTCTGGTTCCTCCCGTCCAGAAAGAAAAGAAGAAGAAGAAGAAGAGTTCACGCTCTTCCCCCTCCAAGGCCGTGCCGGAAACTTCCGTGCCGTCAACCTCTGCACCAGCGCCAGAAGCTTCAGTGCCTGACGCCACACCAACACCGCCACCAGAAACCTCTGTTCCTGAGGCGACCGGTACCATGCCAGCACCTCCGCCGAGCCAAGGGCCTCCCGCGACTACACCCAAGCCACCGCCGGCGGCCCCCAAGACCACTCAGCGCCTCAAGCCGGGGGAGTCTCGTGGCAAGGCTGTGGACGGCAGCGCCTCAAGCGGCTCGCGGTCCTTGGTGCTGCACGTCGGGCCTGCCGCCACTGCGGTCCCGGAGAAACCTTCCGGCCTCCTGAGCCGGATTGTTGAGCTCAAGCGCGAGGGCAAGGAGCTGGGGCACCTTCTCCCCTACGCCCAGAAATGGAATGCCGCGGACATCTCCGGCGCCACGAAGGGCTTGGGGAAGGACCGCCTTACGGCGCCGGATCCAGCTGGGCCGCGGTCCACTGAAGAACACTTCATGCGGCTCAAGCGAGCCGTGAAGGAGTTCGACAGTGCCTGGTACGATGCCACCAGCAATGTCGTGGTAAGTTTCTCCAATCCTCTTGTAAATTTTGCTGATGCCGGTTTGTTTCTTTCCGGATCTTGTCTCTCCTACCAGTCCCCGAGTTTTGTGTTGAGAGCGCAGCTCTTAGCGCGAAACTTAACTAGAAATGCGCAAAACCGGCATAGCCAGTCCCCGAGTTTCGGGTTAAGATCTTTTTTTTTTCACAATTATCTTCCTTTGAATAGAGCACCGCTGATGCCCAGAAGCTGCTCTTTGAGGAGCTTCTGTGGGAGCACCGAGATCTTGCCGAGGCCCACAGCCACTGCCAAGGTTTGTTTTCTTTCTCTTCTTCCGGCATCTTTTCACCGGAAACTTTTCTTCTTTCCTTGTTATTTACTAGCTTTTCGCATAACAGCTATTCCGGATGCCTCCCTTGAGGCCCTCAAGGTCCAGGTTGCCGCACTCCAAGGTATATTTTTTGTTTTCCGGTTAACCTGCCTTCTCTGCATTGTATCAGTTCAATTTTGCTAACACTTGCTTTCCGGTCTTCAGAGGAGAAGGACAAGCTTGCTCGGAAGCATCAGGAGGAGCTGGACGCCCAAGAGACCCGCTACGGGGAGCTCAAGCGCCAGTACATCCAGCTTGGCCTTGACCATGCTAACGCATTGAAAGCTGCGGAGTCTGCTGCCGAGGCCAGGCTTCCGGAGGCGCTGGAGGATGCCACCAATGCCAGCGTGGTGCTGCAGGCCGAGCTGGAGGAGGCCGCCAAGGCGCAGAAAGCAGCCGAGGGCAAGGCCGCCAAGGCGCATAAAGCAGCCGCGGAGGAGGCCGCCAAGGCACAGAAGGCAGCTGAAGACAAGGTGGCGCGGCTGGAGGCGGAACAGAAGGAGTACGACCTTCTGGTCACGCGTACTGACGCGCTTGCCCTTCGTATGTTTTTCTTTTCCCTTTTTCGGTTCCTGCTTATAAGCTTATTTGTTCCGGTAACATGCACTTAGCTTCTTTTCTTTGTCTTGCAGGGCTCTTTCCGGACTCCCAGGCGCATGCTGCGAAGAAGGTCGAAGAGCACCGGGTTGCCCAAGGGCGTACGGACTTGGCCGCTGCCTGGGATCCCTATGAACACCTGGTTGCGCTGAGCTCGCGGGTCTCCCACATGCGCTGCGTGGACCGGAACGTCTCTGACATTCCGGAGGTGGCCGCCCAGCTCTTCAGGACTCTCTGGCCTGGAGAAGTGGTGCCGGATACCTTCTCCCTCATCAGCGACCGCCTGAAAGGTGCCGGCCGAAGGATCCGGGAGTGGCAGTGTTCCGCTGCCCGTGCCGGAGCAGACTCAGCGCTTCACGTTGCCTGCTCCTGGTACCCAGAGCTGGATCTGGATGCCCTCGTTGGCGTGCGCGAAGGAGCTCCCACCGATTTGGACCCAGTCCTTACCGCCAAGCGGCAAGACTGCGCGTACCACATCACGGAGTATGCTGAAATGCGCACCTTCATCCCACCCCCTCCTAACGTCAAGGACTACCTCAGCGATGAGGAAGAAGAAGACGGAGGCGAAGATGAAGGTGCCGAGGACGCGCCCCTGGAAGCTCCTGAGGCCGGCGCTGCTCCCCCTGAAGCCCCTGCTGTTTGACTTATGCCTGAATGATGCCTGTAATATGCTTGTCCTGTTGTTCTCAAAACAATGCCCGTTAAATTCTACCCCGGTATGCCGGGGTTTATGATGTAAGGTAAAACTTAAGCTCTATTTTGGCCGTGGTACAACTTATGCCGGTGTCTTGCATACCGGTAACTTATTAAGTTATGTTGGTTTGTGACTAGCATTTTGCTTATCGGTTTGATTTTGGTCTTGCACTGCAATGATTCCGAAATTGTTTCCGCATCCAATTCGATGCACACTTGGCTCTTTTGCTTTGGCTCTGCCTACCTTCTCTGGGCGTTTTTGGCGTATGAGCACAAAGTTCTTTTACCAAGCAAGCATTTTCTTGAACTTAGAAATAACTCGAAATTTTTGCAAAAAACCGGTGTAACCGGGGTTAGTTAAACTTTCCGGATTGTTCTTTTCCGCTCCTCCTCTCCGCAGTTCATGTGCTTATCCCCTACCGGTTTATCTTGCTTGCCATGAAGCCGGGTTGCGGACAGCAGTAGAGTCGAAGACTCCGGTAGGGTTTAGCACACTACTAAACCGGAAAGAAAAAACGTTCAATAAGCAACCGGTAAACTGAAAAAATAGACAAGTTTCATGCAATCTTAGTGGGGTAGTCCCCGAGATTCATTCGAGGTTCCGACATCTTTTATTCATGGCAAATAAGGTACAAAAGGAACTTCTTACACCACAACTTCAAGAGTAGAAAGGACGCAACAAAGCTACATTCCATGGACGCTTGGTCTCCTCTCCGGACCTGTCCGCCTTTCCTTTCTTCCATTCCTGTGCATCAATCAGGTAGTAGGCATCATTGTGGAGAGCCTTGCTCACAATGAAAGGCCCTTCCCATGGCGGGGAAAGCTTGTGCCGGCCTTCAGTGCGCTGCACCAGGCGTAGCACCAGGTCCCCTTCCCGGAACACTCTCGGGTTAACTTTCCGGCTGTGATAGCGTCTGAGGTTCTGCTGGTAAATGTCTGTTCTTGCCAAGGCCAGCTCTCTTGCTTCTTCTAGCAAGTCCACATCATTTTCTCGGGCCTCCTTTACCTCTTCTTCGTTATAGAGTTGCACCCTTGGTGAATCATGGAGAATGTCGGTTGGTATGACCGCTTCGCTCCGTAAACCATGAAAAATGGAGTGTATCCGGTAGACCGGTTTGGAGTAGTTCTTATACTCCACAGCACTGATGGTAGCTCATCAAGCCAACACCCCGGCGATTTTTCCACCGCATCGATGAGTCTCGGTTTGATACCGGGAAGCACCAAAGCGTTTGTCCTTTCAACTTGGCCATTGCCTTGTGGGTGTGCGACTGAGCACAAATCCAACCGGATATTGTTGTCTTCACAAAATCTTTTGAACTCACCTTGAGCAAAGTTTGTGCCATTGTCAGTGATAATGCTATGTGGGTATCCATACCGCAAAATGACATCTTTTAAGAATTTGACCGATGTACGCCCATCACACTTTGCGATGGGTTTGACTTCTAGCCACTTGGTGAATTTGTCCACCATAACCAAGATGTGGGTCATGTTTCCCCTTGCTGTTTTGAATGGGCCAACCATGTCTAGGCACCAAACGGCAAACGACCAAGTTAATGGTATTGTCTTTAAGCCGGAGGCTGGGGTATGATTTTGCTTGGCGTACCTCTGGCACCCATTGCATTTTCTTACCAGATCCTCCGGGTTTTCCAAAGCCGTTGGCCAATAGAACCCATGCCGGAACACTTTTGCCACCAGCGCCCTTGACGAAGCGTGATGCCCACACTCTCCTCGGTGAATCTCCTCGAGCATTTCCTTTCCTTCTTCCGGTTCCACACATCTTTGGAGGACACCGGTAACACTTCTTTTGTACATCTCTCCATTTATGATGGTGTAAGCCTTGGACCTCCTTTGGATCCTTCTTGATTCATTTTCGTCAACCGGCAGGGTGCCGTTGACCAGGAATTCCTTAATAGGTTTAACCCACGATGGTGTCTCCCGAACCAGGAACACCGGTACGTCTATGTCCATGTTGTCCACCAGCATTGTTTCTTTCGGTACCGGCGCAGCAGCGGCCGATCTTACCGGAACAGTCCCCGAGTTTACCGGAACAGTCCCCGGGTTTCCTTCGTCGATATCCATTGGTACAATGTGTGACTCCGGTACAAAAATTGATTCCGACTTCGGACTCGGCTTGATTGACGGTACCCTTAGGTGTGCCAAGGCTATTCCGGGAGGAATTTCTTGTCTGGATGAGCCCAGCTTGGACAAAGCATCCGCAGCTTCATTTTCTGCACGCGGTACATGGTGAAATTCACACCCTTCGAAGAAACCGGCAATCTTTTGCACGTGAAACCGGTACGAGGCCATGTTGGCATCTTTTGCGTCCCAATTTTCGGAACACTGTTGTACCACAAGATCTGAATCTCCATAGCAAATGATCCGGTGTGCACCGATTTCTTTTGCGACCTTGAGCCCATGGATCAAAGCCTCGTACTCAGCGACATTATTTGATGCCCTGAAATGTACTTGTAAAACATACCGGAGATGATCTCCCTTTGGTGAAGTTAGCACTACACCGGCACCGAGACCCTCCTTGAGCTTGGATCCGTCAAAGTGCATCGTCCAGTATTCCATTCTTTGATCCGGGGGCTTGTACTGCATTTCCGCCCAATCGACCAAGAAATCAGCTAAAGCTTGCGATTCGATGGCGTCTCTTCTTTCATACACCGGTACATACGGTGATATCTGTATTGCCCATTTCGCAATCCTGCCGCTAGCATCTTTGTTGCACATGATATCGGAGATGGGTGCTTCACTCACCACCTTCATAGGATGTTCCTCAAAGTAGTGCTTGAGCTTTGTGGCGGCCATGAACACGCCATAGGTCATTTTTTGGAAGTGCGGGTAGTTTTGCTTTGAGAGGGAGAGTACCTCGCTCAGGTAGTATACCGGCCTCTGGACGGTTTTTCCTTCCTCTTCTCTTTCTACCACCACAACAACACTCACGACCCGGTTGGTTGCTGCTATGTATAGCAACATCGGCTCTCTTTCCAACGGCGAAGCCAATATCGACGCGGTGGCCAACATTGTTTTCAGCTCCTTAAACGCCGCGTCTGCCTGAGGGGTCCAGACGAACTTGTCGGACTTCCTCATCAAAGCGTAAAGTGGCAAGGCCTTTTCTCCTAACCTGCTTATGAACCGGCTTAGCGATGCTAAGCTTCCGGTAAACTTTTGAATGTCCTTGAGATCTTGCGGTATCGTCATTCTCTCAATTGCCCGGATCTTTACCGGATTGACCTCAATGCCTCGGCTCGAGACAAGGAAACCCAGCAGCTTGCCGGCAGGGACACCGAAAGTACATTTTGCCGGATTGAGTTTCATCCGGAACCTTCTTAAATTATCAAATGTTTGTCGGATATCGTCAATTAGGGTATCTTTTACCTTAGTTTTTATCACAATGTCATCCACATACACTTGCACATTCTTTCCGATTTGATCAAACAAGCATTTTTGCATACGATGCTGGTACGTTGCACCAGCGTTGCGCAAACCAAAAGGCATAGTGATATAGGAATAAGCCCCGTGTGGGGTAATGAACGCAGTTTTTATTTGATCTTCCTTTTTCAAGGGAATTTGGTGGAAACCGGAATACGCATCCAGGAAAGACAACAACTCACACCCAGCAGTAGAATCAATCACTTGATCGATCCGTGGTAGAGGGAAAGGATCTCTTGGGCAAGCCTTGTTGAGGTTGGTGTAGTCGATGCACATGCGCCATACCTTTGGAGCTTTTGCCTCCAGGTTCTCATCTTTCTTCTTTTCGACCATCACCGGATTGGCCAGCCACTCAGTATGCGTGACTTCCACAATGAAACCGGCAACTAACATCTTCGTCACCTCTTCTCCAATAATCTTCCTCCTATCTTCAGCGAACCGGCGCAATGGTTGTCGCACCGGCTTGGCATCCTTCCGGATGTTCAGAGAGTGCTCAGCCAGCTCCCTCGGAACACCTACCAAGTCATCAGTAGACCAGGCAAAGATATTCCGATTCTCACGGAGGAAGCTGACGAGTGCGCTTTCCTACACCTCACTAAGACCGACACCGATACGAACGGTACGCTCAGGGAAAGCCGGGTCCAACACGATGTCCTTTGTTTCCTTTGTCGGTTTGAACGCTGGAGCGCTCAGACTTGCACTCATTGCCGCTAAGCTCAACTGTGAAGACTGAGCCAGCGCAACTGCGGTTTGCATCCTTCTTTTTTCCTCTGCGATCACCAGCGATTCCGCTAGGTTCGATCCGGCAGATGCTGTTTCTAGTGAGATTTTGTAGTTTCCCACCACAGTCAAGGGTCCACGAGGTGCCGACATCTTCATCTTGAGATACGCCGTGTGGGTCGAGGCCATGAAGGCCGCCAGTGCCGGTCTCCCCAGCAATGCATGGTACGGACTATCTAAGTCCACCACCTCGAACTCAAGGTTTTCAACCCGGCAATTGTCACGTCCTCCAAACGACACATCCACCCGGACTTTTCCAACCGGTGCGCAGGACAAACCCGGAACGATTCCATGGAACGTCGTATGAGTTGGCTGAAGCATGTTTTCTGTTATGCCCAGCGTATGCATGGTGTGCTTGTACATTATGTTTATGCTGCTCCCATTGTCTATCAGCACCTTGCTGAACTTGACGCGAGTCGTTGGCCCCTTCATGATTGGGTCCACCACGAGAGCGTAGCCACCCGGATTCGGGATGATTTTGGGGTGGTCCCGGTATGACCATGCGAGTTCCTGATCTGACCACGCCATGTATTTTGGCACTGCCGGCATCACCGCGTTCACCTCCATGGAACGACGGCGCAGGCTTTGCTTGTCTGTCGGCTCGGTGACAAATACGACACAGCACACATCTGGATCCTCGTAAATGTTCCGGCCCAAAGGTGCCGGTGGAGGCGGTTGGCCGTGGCCCGCTCCCACTTGATTGACTTGCTGATACTATTGCCTGTTTTGCTGAGGGTGTACCGGCAAGGCATTTGCCCCGGTAAGCGGTGGTGATGGTGGTAGCTGCTGCTGACGCGGCATATCTTGTGGCGGCGGCATCATTGCATTGCCCCCTTGTCCTTGGGCATCTTTTACCGCTCCCTTTTGCATCAAGTACTTGGTCCAGGTGCAATCTCTTGTCAAGTGGTTTGACGGGTGAGCCGGATTCGGCGTGTGCCACCGGCAAGGTTGATCCATGGCAGCTTCCATGGTGTACTTCGCGGGTTCTTGCCGAGTTCTTTTTCGGCCCCGGGGTTTCTTTTCGACCCATCGTTTCTTAGGACCTGCCCATGGCTGCGATCCGGTTCTTTGCCTCCGGCTGCCGCCGGCATCGGAGTTTTCTTGCACGAGCGGCAACTTGCTCGCGAGCCATACCTTCGATCCGGGAAATCTTCCCTTCTTTTGTTGTTCCGGTTATCCCGGTATTGCTGCTGAGGCAGGTTTGACTGTTCCGGCTCAGCTTGTATCGCCGGTTGCATTGGGTCTCCCAACGCATAGTTTTCCGCCACACGCATCATCTCCGCCAACGTTGTTGGCATGTTCCTCTGCAGCCTTTGCCACAAAGGAGAACCTCGCCGGCATCCTTGGCTAAACCAAGCAATGGCCTGTGCTTCTATCATTCCTTCACAAGAGTTTCTAGTGGAGTTCCACCGGGTCAGGTAATCCCGGTCTGTTTCTTGCGGGTGCTGCACGCACAAAGCGAGCTGCTGAGTCCTGTTCGGCCTTCTGTAGGTGCTGCTGAAGTTGCTCACGAAAGCTTCCTCAAAGTCCAACCAGCCATTTATGCTTCCTTCCGGCAAGTTGTTCAGCCAGATTCTTGTCGGTCCTACCAGAAAAGTTGGCACGATTCTCACGGCCCAACGCCGGTTTCCTCCTCCGGCTATGACACCTCCGCCACCAGCAACGTATACCGCGGTCACATAATCCGCGAGCCAGTCTTCCGGCTTAGTGGTGCCATCGTATGTCTTGGTGTCACGGGGCAACTGAAAGTTGCGAACTGGTGGTTGCTCTTTCATGATCCTTGGGCCAAAGCACTTCGGACCCGGAGGACCCTCTGCCTCAATCATTTCAGACAGGCACACTCTGTCCAGACGGTGCCTCGCATCTTCCGGTAAGTTTCTTTCTCCCAACCGCTCTCCCAAAGGTTTTCGGTAAGCGGTGAGTCTTGTTGAATCAGCTTCATCGTAATGTTCCGGTACCGCGGCCCTTGCCTGCCGGTACCTTGGTGGAGGCATCTCCTCATCATCATACGCTGCCCTTGCAGCCGGATAGTTTTGCCCGGTTTCGTGTCTACCGGCATGATTGTTTCCGGCATAGCCTACCTTGGCGTAGCCTCGCTCTGCCCCTTGGCTTTTCCTACCGGCATCGTGTTGCCCGGCTTGTTGTTTACCGGCGAGGACCGGATCGTACACAGTCATCTGCTGTGCGTTCACCTCTTTTTCTCTTCTTCTGTCCGGATGGGGGGACGAGGCCTGCCCATGGGACTTGCTTCCGGCATTCTTTGTTGAACGCGCGGATTTTGAGGCCATAGCCTTGTTCGACTTAGCCAGCTCCTCGGCGTTACTGCTGCTCTACGAGTATCTAGCGGCTCTCGACACGCTCTTGCTCGTTTCGCCAAAGCCTCTCCGGTAGCGAGTCACACGGATCTACGAGCAGCCTTAGCAGCTTTTATGGTTTTATCCGGACTCATCGTACTTAGGTTTCTCTACGATGCTAGCGGATGCGGAGGTACTCTTGCCGGTAAGAACTTCCTTACGCAAATCCTGATCTAAATTGCGAGCCTTTAGCCGGTTCTCCGGTATCCTAGCAGCATGAGCGCTAACAGAAGCAAAGCCATGGGCAGCGTTATACTCACGTACGGTTAGGTTCAGCTCGCGCTGCACCCTGACGACGTCCTTGCCGCTCTCGAGTATCTTCTGGCGTTGCGCCTCCAGCTCCGCTTGAGCCGTTGCCGGGTCGATGTTCTGCGCGATGGGCGTTGCCAGCACGTTCATCGCCGCTTGGAGAGGTGTTGCCGGTGGTGCGGAAGATGCTCCCGGTGCGCCGGTGTCGCGCTCCAGCGGTGGCTTGGCCGCACGGGTCGCAGCCCGCACGACCGGCAACTTCGTCCGCAGCCTCCTTGCTCGCGCGCCGGCTGCGCCAGCCATCATTACCTCGACGGCTGCCGGCGGCGCGGCCAGCACAGAGCCACCTTGGCGGGTCCGGTGCCACCAGCACCGGCGAGAGGCGCGGCGCACGGGGACGGTGCCGAAGTAGACGCGGTGGCTGCCGAACTCGATGATGCGGCCGTTCTTGGGGAAGATGCCGCCGTTGACGAAGCAGCCCGCGTTGTCGTTGATGAAGTCGATGGAGTAGAAACGCCGGACGAGCGCGGACACTCGTCCGCTCGCCGGCGACCTCGAGGATGCCCGCCCGAATATGTACTCCGGCAAGCGCCACTTCATGCCCCACGGTGGGCGCCAAGCGTCGTCGTGGTGAACAAACGAGATGCCATAGGATGGCTTAGGTTGGGGCCGAATGGACGCAAGAGGATTCGGGGGAGGGTTTGTGATTAGACGGGATAAACTTCCGGATGGTTTCCTCAAGAACTTAGCCAAGGCTAGAGGTTGAAGAAGAAAGACATAAGGAAGAACTCGCTCTAGATCATCTTCTCTATTGATCTCAACAGGATACAAGTTTCTTAGTACAAGTGTTCTTCTAACCTAGCTCTCTTCGTGCGTCTGCCCGTAAGAAGGGCTGCCCCCTCTCCTTATATAGGGGAGAGGGTGGCTTACGAGGCAAGAAACCCTAATGGCATCTTTGACTAGACAAACTACTTTATAAAGCTACTTTAATCATAGATGACACCGGAGTCTTCTTTAATCGGGGATGCTTGACGTCCTCCGGCTTCTTTGACCGTCATCCTTCTCTTTATCGTCGACCCTTCGTTTAAAGTTACTTTGCTTAGCTCATCCTTGTCTTCTAGCTGCGGAGAGAATCTTTGACCAGTCCTGCCGACACGCTCTTCCTTCCGGTAGCCCGGTATCTTCTTATCCGGTTCCGGCATACCCCTCTTGGGGATACCGGCTTAGCCTCACTTAGCCTAATTCCTATCTTTACGTTCCGGTACGAACATTAAACCGGTATCTTGATGGCTGAAACCATCCGGTTTGGCATGCCTTTGGCATACCGGGGGTCACCCCCCCAACATTAGTCACTCTAAAATGAATATTTTGGGGGTTTCTTGAAATCTCAATGTTTGAAACCCAAAACCACTTCTCTTCATGGTTGACTTCATAAGACAGAGTTTAGGGTTAGGGGTAGATACATGATTTGTCGGGTTTGGATATGTCTAGACCTTGTTTATCAACTTGAATTCTTACTTTATGACATAATAAGGCTATGTGCTTTGGTTTTTCATTTTCTAATTTTTTTGAATTTTATGCCCATTTGAACCTTGGTCAAATACTAGCTAGGTTTGACCAAGATCTAAAATGAAGCTTTTGGGAGGTTTTTGAAATTTCCATGTTTGAAACCCAAAACCACTTCTCTTCATGCCTTACTTCATAAGACAGAGTTTAGGGTCGTTAGGGAGTAGATACATGATTTGCCTGGTTTGAATATGTCTAGATCTTTTTTATCATCTTGAATGCTTACTATATGACATAAGTAGACTATGTGCATTGGTATTTCATTTTTTCATTTTCATGCCCATTTGAATCTTGGTGAAATCCTAGGTTTGAGCAAGATTTAAACAAGTTTAACACGTGAAAACGAATAAGTAAGCATGGATCCTTCTTAGTCACTCCAAAATGTACCAATTGATAGATGTGTTAACTTTGCTTCATGGAAAAATTAATGTCATGTCAATGAGTTAACTTGGATTTCCTACCCTTGAATCCATAGGAAACTTTGTTCTAATGCACTATAATAATCAACGGAGTTTTTACACCAACAGGTCTGTCACTTACGTGTGGTGCCCATGCGTGAGGTCCCACACTTCAGTGAGCACAAGTCACGTGCAATAGGTACGCAAACTCCCAGCCATCTTCTTTGTCAAGAGAAGACGCATCAGGATGCGTATTGGAAGTCTCTAGGTCCTTCAGGATCCTCCGGTTGTCCCTCTCACAAAAAAAAATCTCTCTCATTCTCGGCCTCGCTCGCTCGCTCGCACCTCCTGCTCACTGACAAAACCTGCACAACAGTCAACATCATCACCCGAAAAAGGGGAGACACCATAATGCACTCCCCTCTTCTCTCCTTCCGAGTGATCCCTCTTCCTCCGAGTTTCACGCGACGGGCAAACACACATGTGCTGCATAGTAATAATAAAAAGGTAGAAAAATCGACCTACGAATCTATGATTAAATAGGTTAATCTAGGGTTTTGCCCACTACTACAGATCAAGTTCAAAAATATCCAACTACTGGTTCGATTTTGGGCTACTAATGTGCGTTGGTTTTTTAATTTTTTCTGAATGTTTATGCCCATTTGAATCTTGGTCAAATCCTATGTTTGACCAAGATTTAAACAAGCATAAACATGAAAATGAAAAGGTAAGCTTGGATCCTTTTTAGTCACTCTAAAATTAAGCTTTTGGGATGTTTTTGAAATTTCCATGTTTGAAACCCAAAACCACTTATCTTCATGCCTGACTTCATAAGACAAAGTTAAGGGTTAGGGTGTAGATACATGCTTTTCCTGTTTTGAATATGTCTAGACCTTGTTCATCAACTTGAAGGCTTACTATATATATATGACATAAGAAGGCTATGTGCTTTAGTTTTTCATTTTTTTATTTTTTTTGAATTTTTATGCCCATTTGAATCTTGGTCAAATCCTAGGTTTGACCAAGATTTAAACAAGATTAAAACATGACAATGAAAAGGTAAGCTTGGATCCTTCTTAGTCACTCTAAAATGAAGCTTTGGGGGGGGGGTCTAGAAACTTCCATGTTTGAAACCCAAAACCATTTCTCTTCATGCTTGACTTCATAAGACAAATCTAGTTTAGGGTTAGGGGTAGATACATGATTTGTCGGGTTTGAATATGTCTAGACATGCTTGTTTATCAACTTGAATGCTTACTATATGACATAAGAAGACTATATGTGCGTTGGTTTCTTATTTTTAATTTTTTCTGAATGTTTATGCCCATTTGAATCTTGGTCAAATCCTATGTTTGACCAAGATTTAAACAAGTTAATTTAAAACATGAAAATGAAAAGGTAAGCATGGAACCTTCTTAGTCACTCTAAGATGAAGTTTTTGGGAGGTTTTTGAAATTTCCATGTTTGAAACCCAAAACCACTTCTCTTCATGTTTGACTTCACAAGACAGATCGAGTTTAGGGTTAGGGCCAGGGTAGATACATGATTTTTCTTGTTTTAATATGTCTAGACCATGTTTATCAACTTGAATGCTCATTATATGACATAAAAAGGCTATGTGCTTTGTTTTTTTTTGATTTTTTTGAATTTTTATGCCCATTTGAATCTTGGTCAAATCCTAGGTTTGACCAAGATTTAAACAAGTTTAAAACATGAAAATGAAAAGGTAAGCATGGATCCTTCTTAGTCATTCAAAAATGAAGCTTTTGGGGGGTTCTTTAAATCTCAATGTTTGAAACCCAAAACCACTTCTCTTCATATGGTTGACTTCATAAGACAGAGTTTAGGGTTAGGGGTAGATCGATACATGATTTGTCGGGTTTGAATATGTCTAGACATGCTTGTTTATCAACTTGAATGCTTACTATATGACATAAGAAGACTATATGTGCGTTGGTTTTTCATTTTTTTCATTTTTTCTGAATTAATGTTTATGCCCATTTGAATCTTGGTCAAATCCTAGGTTTGACCAAGATTTAAACTAGTTTAAAACATAAAATGAAAAGGTAAGCCTGGATCCTTCTTAGTCATTCTAAAATGAAGCTTTTGGGGGTTCTTGAATCTCAATATAATGTTTGAAACCCAAAACCACTTCTCTTCATGGTTGACTTCATAAGAAATAGTTTAGGGTTAGGGGGTATATACATGATTTGTCGGGTTTGAATTTGTCTAGACATGCTTGTTTATCAACTTGAATGCTTACTAGCTATATGACATAAGAAGACTATATGTGCATTGGTTTTTCATTTTTTGTTTTTCTGAATGTTTATGCCGATTTGAATCTTGGTCAAATCCTAGGTTTGACCTAGATTTAAACAAGTTTAAAACATGAAAATGAAAAGGTAAGCGTGTATCCTTCTTAGTCACTCTAAAATGAAGCTTTTGTTGGGAGGTTTTTGAAATTTCCATGTTTGAAACCCAAAACCATTTCTCTTCATGCTTGACTTCATAAGACAAAGTTTAGGGTTAGGTGTAGATACATGATTTGTCTGGTTTGAATATGTCTAGACCTTGTTTATTAACTTCAATTCCTACTATATGACATAAGAAGACTATGTGCGCTTTTGGTTTTTCATTGTTTTTTGATTTTTTCTGAATGTTTATGCCCATTTGAATCTAAAGGTGAGAGAACACGTTAATGGTTATTCTAACAAAGGTCATGCTTGGTATCTTACCTATGTATTATGGTACATCACAAATGTAAAATGAAAATATGTGCATCTCTATAAACCCTAAACCCTAACCCTAACTATATAGAAAAAGATGAACAATCCATGCTTTTCGATTGCCTTTTTGTTTGGCTTGATTTCAAATTTAGTGGGGAGGGGGGGTAGGGGACGAGTGTGTTTCTTTCGATGCCTCTCTCGTATTTGCTAGTTTTTGGGGGTCACACAAATTCAGGGTAGCATACTGCCCACCCCCTCCCTTCACGCGCGGAAAAAGTGTTAGGCGAGTAGTAAAATGGCATGACCAACAAGTTTCAAGTAAAATTTCGAATATAACCAGAATGTACCAATTGATAGATGAGTTAACTTGGCTTCATGGAAAAAATAATGTCATGTAAATGAGTTAACTTGGCTTTCCTACCCTTGAATCCATAGGAAACTTTGTACTAATAGAGTATAATGATCACCTGAGTTATTACACCAACGGGTCTGTCACTTACGTGTGGTTCCCATGCGTGAGGTCCCACACTTCAGTGAGCACAAGTCATGTGCGGTAGGTAGGCAAACTCCCATCTTCTTTGTCAAGAGAAGACGCATCAAGACTCTCTCTCTCTCCAGTTATCCACCTCTAAAATCGATGCATATGTAGCGGCTACATATATATTCTTGGTCATAATCCCCTTATCTAAAGATGATGGATGCATGGCTTCACGTCGTCGTCGCTTTCATCGTCAGTATCTTCGTCGTCCGAGTAGTAGTACTTCCCGCACATTGTTCCGTCGAACACCTTCCATTGTGAGCACATCATCGCCTTCATATTTGAAGTGTACGAAGCGGCCGAAATCCACACCGTGCGCGATGGCGAAATTCTCCCAGCCCTTGTCGAGGTACATCCGGCCTTGTCCGTCAAATAGGCCCTCCACGGTCCGGAGACGAGGACCGCAGTCAGTCTGCTCGCGAGATACACCTTAGCCGGCTCCTGGCCGTCAAGATAGTCCGCAAACTTTTTTGGGAGAGCACTGCAAAGAGATCGAGCGCCGATCGTTTGAAATTAAAGGTTTTTAGAACATGCCCATAATCAATCACATGCATCATATATGTGGGAACGCGTAAGTACCTTCTTGACCAAAGGGTCTTCATAGACGACGATGAAGAACTCCT
This sequence comes from Lolium rigidum, assembly GCF_022539505.1. NCBI lineage: Eukaryota > Viridiplantae > Streptophyta > Magnoliopsida > Poales > Poaceae > Lolium > Lolium rigidum. The sequence goes on along the minus strand of NC_061510.1, from coordinate 200,047,469 downwards.
CTATGATCAAAGGCAGTGTTGACGGTGGTGGTGGAAATGATGATGATCCATCACCTCGGCCACCCCTTCCCCTTCCCCTTCCCCTTCTGGTCGGCGTCCGAGACGTGGAAGCCATGGCAATGGGATCAAGTGTATGTGAACTAAGAAGAGAAAGGCAGAACCTATTGACACAAGGGATGGCCGTTGTGGTTGTTTATAAGGAAGAGATGACCGTTGTAGGGGTTAACACAATAAATTAAGGAGGAGGTGACCGTTGTGGGGGTTTTACACAATAAATTAAGGAGGAGATGGCCGTTGTGGGCGTTTATATCTCAACAAAAAAGTAACGCGGACTATTTTGACGGAAATGGAACTTCGTGATATAGTTTATCATTTTACCATGAAAAGTAATGCCTAAAATAAATGGTAATTCGTGATAGTTTATCATTTAACGAATGGGGTACATAAGATACGGGTCAAAATGGCGCCTCTACATTTTTAAGATAAACTAGGCCATATTTTAGTGCCAATTCCCAACTCTTTACGATTTTTAGTGTTTTTTTAGCCAGTTTCACACATTTAAATGACTATATGCTGATTTATTGGAAGTAATTCAAATTTGAAATGTAGGTGTGTTATAACTTGGTCATAGAAATCCCCCAAAATCAATTTTAGATTCATATTACTTACTATATACATAAACCAGTGATAGTACTGAAATATTCAACCCCTTTGAATGGATAATCATGTCGACCATTTTGACCTGGCTTTGAAATAAAAAAATGAAAATGAAGAAAACCTCAAAAAATGAAACCCTTCCGCATTGAGTGCTCATATATAGGTGTACTAGTTGACAGGGAAAATAAGAAACCTGTGATAGGGTAATTGATACGTCTCCGACGTATCGATAATTTCTTATGTTCTATGCCATATTATTGATGATACCTACATGTTTTATGCACACTTTATGTCATATTCGTGCATTTTACGGAACTAACCTATTAACAAGATGCCGAAGTGCTAGTTGCTTGTTTTCTGCTGTTTTTGGTTTCAGAAATCCTAGTAACGAAATATTCTCGGAATTGGACGAAACAAAGACCCAGGGGCCTATTTCGCCACGAACCTTCCAGAAGACCGAAGAGCATACGAAGTGGGGCCACGAGGTGGCCAAACCACAAGACGGCACGGCCAAGGGGGGGGGGGCCGCGCCGCCCTGTGGTGTGGGCCCCTCGTCAGCCCCCCGACTCTGCCCTTCCGCCTACTTAAAGCCTCCGTCGCGAAACCCCTGAGGCGAAAAACCACGATGCGGAAAACCTTACTGAGACGCCGCCGCCGCCGATCCCATCTCGGGGGATTCGGAGATCTCCTCCGGCACCTGCCGGAGAGGGGATTCATCTCCCGGAGGACTCTACACCGCCATGGTCGCCTCCGGAGTGATGAGTGAGTAGTTCACCCCTGGACTATGGGTCCATAGCAGTAGCTAGATGGTTGTCTTCTCCTCATTGTGCTTCATTGTTGGATCTTGTGAGCTGCCTAACATGATCAAGATCATCTATCCGTAATACTCTATGTTGTGTTTGTCGGGATCCGATGGATAGAGAATACCATGTTATGTTAATTATCAAGTTATTACATATGTGTTGTTTATGATCTTGCATTCTCTCCGTTACTAGTAGAGGCTCTGGCCAAGTTTTTGCTTTTAACTCCAAGAGGGAGTATTTATGCTCGATAGTGGGTTCATGCCTGCATTGACACCGGGACGGTGACATAAAGTTCTAAGGTTGTGCTTGTCGCTGTTGCCACTAGGGATAAAACATTGGCGCTATGTCCGAGGATGTAGTTTTTGATTACATTACGCACCATACTTAATGTAATTGTCTGTTGCTTTGCAACTTAATACTGGAAGGGGTTCGGACGATAACCTGAAGGTGGACTTTTTAGGCATAGATGCAGTTGGATGGCGGTCTATGTACTTTGTCGTAATGCCCAATTAAATCTCACTATACTTATCATGACATGTATGTGCATTGTTATGCCCTCTCTATTTGTCAATTGCCCGACTGTAATTTGTTCACCCAACATGCTTTTATCTTATGGGAGAGACACCTCTAGTGAGCTGTGGACCCCGGTCCATTCTTTTAATACTTGAAATACAAATCTGTTGCAATACTTGTTTTCTTGTTTTCTCTGCAAACAATCATCTTCCACACAATTCGGTTAATCCTTTGTTACAGCAAGCCGGTGAGATTGACAACCTCACTTGTTTCGTTGGGGCAAAGTACTTTGGTTGTGTTGTGTAGGTTCCACGTTGGCGCCGGAATCTCGGTGTTGCGCCGCACTACATCCCGCCGCCATCAACCTTCAACGTGCTTCTTGACTCCCTACTTGGTTCGATTAAACCTTGGTTTCTTACTGAGGGAAACTTGCCGCTGTGCACATCACACCTTCCTCTTGGGGTTCCCAACGGACGTGTCAACTACACGCATCAAGCAAATTTACGGCGCCGTTGCTTGGGAGCTCAAGACACGCTGCAAGGGAGTCTCCACTTCCCAATCTCTTTACTTTGTTTTTGTCTTGCTTTATTTTATTTACTACTTTGTTTGCTGCACTTTATATAAAAACACAAAAAAATTAGTTGCTAGTTTTACTTTATTTACTGTCTTGCACTCTATATCAAAAACACAAAAAAATTAGTTTACTTGCATTTAGTTTACTTTTTTTATGTCTAGCTCTGTACCTGCTACTTCTTCACCTGAGGAATTAGTTTTTACTTTTAAACAAGGGGATGAGGAAAGTTTTAAAGATGCTTGGTCTAGGATTTTTACTTCTTATCGTAAAACTGAACCTCAAATGACTCTAAGTTTGCTCCTTAGTAATTTTTATTTTGGTCTTATGATTCGCTATAGATATGCCTTGGATGCTCTAGTGGGAGGAGATTTCCTTCATTGTAATGGGGATCAAGCTTTTAATGCCATAAAGAAGTTGGTTGCATCACATGATTCATCTAATAATTTTGATTCAGCCCTTATTAGCATTCATAATAGATTAAATACTCTTGAGACAAGTGCATCTCGCTTAAATGAAAATTATGGATACATTCGTAACCGCCTTGATCAAGTTTTAGTGAACTCTGAACCTTCATTGTGGAAACCTACTATTAAAATTGTCATAGGTAACCAAACTCTTCGTGCTAATTGTGATATTATGACTGAATTTTGCCTAATGCCTAAGGGTATTCATAAATCTTTGAAACTTTGGGAATTCACTGAAGGGGGAGAAGGAATAACTCTTATTGATAACTCTGTTATAATTCCTAAAGGGATAGCTGCGGGTGTGCATACAACCATTCTAGGGATAACAATATCCATTGATTACCTTGTCATTGAATGCGCAGGAGCAGGGACAAATCACACTCGGAAGATCCTCGCTGAAATTATTGGGAGCGAGTCATAGACGTGAGAGAAGGCACCATAAAATTCACCTCTACACCCGGGGTAGTCATATATTCCCTAAGCCAAAGAGTAAGGACAAGAAAGGTAAGGGTAAAGCCCAAGGTAATGTCAATGCTTCGTCTCTCGATAACACTTGAGTTACACTTTCTGCGCCTAGCTGAAAGGCGTTAAAGAAAAGCGCTTATGGGAGACAACCCATGTTTTTTACTACACCATTTTTGTTTTATATTTGAGTCTTGGAAGTTGTTTACTACTGTAGCAACCTCTCCTTATCTTAGTTTTGAGTTTTGTTGTGCCAAGTAAAGTCTTTGATAGTAAAGTAAGTACTAGATTTGGATTACTTGCGCGAGTTCCAGATTTCTTTGCTGTCACGAATCTGGGTCTACCTCCCTGTAGGTAGCTCAGAAAATTAAGCCAATTTACGTGCATGATCCTCAGATATGTACTCAACTTTCATTCAATTTTAGCATTTTCATTTGAGCAAGTCTGGTGGCCTAATAAAATCCATCTTTACGGACTGTTCTGTTTTGACAGATTCTGCCTTTTATTTTGCATTGCCTCTTTTGCTATGTTGGATGAATTTCTTTGATCCATTAATGTCCAGTAGCTTTATGCAATGTCCAGAAGTGTTAAGAATGATTGTGTCACCTCTGAACATGTGAATTTTTATTATGCACTAACCCTCTAATGAGTTGTTTCGAGTTTGGTGTGGAGGAAGTTTTCAAGGATCAAGAGAGGAGTATGATGCAATATGATCAAGGAGAGTGAAATCTCTAAGCTTGGGGATGCCCCGGTGGTTCACCCCTGCATATTCTAAGAAGACTCAAGCATCTAAGCTTGGGGATGCCCAAGGCATCCCCTTCTTCATCGACAACATTATCGGGTTCCTCCCCGAAACTATATTTTTATTCCGTCACATCTTATGCACTTTGCTTGGAGCGTCGGTTTGTTTTTGTTTTTTGTTTTGTTTGAATAAAATGGATCCTAGCATTCACTTTATGGGAGAGAGACACGCTCCGCTGTAGCATATGGACAAATATGTCCTTAGGCTCTACTCATAGTATTCATGGCGAAGTTTCTTCTTCGTTAAATTGTTATATGGTTGGAATTGGAAAATGCTACATGTAGTAACTCTAAAATGTCTTGGATAATTTGATACTTGGCAATTGTTGTGCTCATGTTTAAGCTCTTGCATCATATACTTTGCACCCATTAATGAAGAAATACTTAGAGCTTGCTAATTTGGTTTGCATATTTGGTTTCTCTAGAGTCTAGATAACATCTAGTATTGAGTTTTGAACAACAAGGAAGACGGTATGGAGTCTTATAATGTTTACAATATGTCTTTTATGTGAGTTTTGCTGTACCGTTCATCCTTGTGTTTGTTTCAAATAACCTTGCTAGCCTAAACCTTGTATCGAGAGGGAATACTTCTCATGCATCCAAAATCCTTGAGCCAACCACTATGCCATTTGTGTCCACCATACCTACCTACTACATGGTATTTATCCGCCATTCCAAAGTAAATTTCTTGAGTGCTACCTTTAAAATTCAATCATTCACCTTTGCAATATATAGCTCATGGGACAAATAGCTTAAAAACTATTGTGGTATTGAATATGTACTTATGCACTTTATCTCTTATTAAGTTGCTTGTTGTGCGATAACCATGCTTACGGGGACGCCATCAACTATTCTTTGTTGAATATCATGTGAGTTGCTATGCATGTCCGTCTTGTCCGAAGTAAGAGAGATCTACCACCTTTATGGTTGGAGCATGCATATTGTTAGAGAAGAACTTTGGGCCGCTAACTAAAGCCATGATTCATGGTGGAAGTTTCAGTCTTGGACATATATCCTCAATCTCATATGAGAATAATAATTGTTGCCACATGCTTATGCATTAAAGAGGAGTCCATTATCTGTTGTCCATGTTGTCCCGGTATGGATGTCTAAGTTGATCAAAAGCGAGAAATCCAAAATGCGAGCTTTCTCCTTAGACCTTTGTACAGGCGGCATGGAGGTACCCCATTGTGACACTTGGTTAAAACATGTGCATTGCAAAGATCCGGTAGTCCAAGCTAATTAGGACAAGGTGCGGGCACTATTAGTATACTATGCATGAGGCTTGCAACTTGTAAGATATAACTTTCATAACTCATATGCTTTATTACTACCGTTGACAAAATTGTTTCATGTTTTCAAAATAAAAGCTCTAGCACAAATATAGCAATCGATGCTTTCCTCTTTGAAGGACCATTCTCTTTACTTTTATGTTGAGTCGGTTCACCTATCTCTCTCCACCTCAAGAAGCAAACACTTGTGTGAACTATGCATTGATTCCTACATACTTGCATATTGTACTTGTTATATTACTCTATGTTGACAATTATCCATGAGATATACATGTTACAAGTTGAAAGCAACCGCTGAAACTTAATCTTCCTTTGTGTTGCTTCAATGCCTTTACTTTGATTTATTGCTTTATGAGTTAACTCTTATGCAAGACTTATTAATACTTGTCTTGAAGTACTATTCATGAAAAGTCTTTGCTTTATGATTCACCTGTTTACTCATGTCATTACCATTGTTTTGATCGCTGCATCCACTACATATGTTTACAAATAGTATGATCAAAGTTATGATGGCATATCACTTCCGAAATTATCTTTGTTATCGTTTTACCTGCTCGGGACGAGCAGAACTAAGCTTGGGGATGCTTGATACGTCTCCGACGTATCGATAATTTCTTATGTTCTATGCCATATTATTGATGATACCTACATGTTTTATGCACACTTTATGTCATATTCGTGCATTTTACGGAACTAACCTATTAACAAGATGCCGAAGTGCCGGTTCTTGTTTTCTGCTGTTTTTGGTTTCGGAAATCCTAGTAACGAAATATTCTCGGAATTGGACGAAACAAAGACCCGGGGGCCTATTTCGCCACGAACCTTCCGGAAGACCGAAGAGCATACGAAGTGGGGCCACGAGGTGGCCAAACCACAAGGCGGCACGGCCAAGGGGGCCCGCGCTGCCTCGTGGTGTGGGCCCCTCGTCGGCCCCCGACTGCTGCCCTTCCGCCTACTTAAAGCCTCCGCCGCGAAACCCCGAGGCGAAAAACCACGATACGGAAAACCTTGCGAGACGCCGCCGCCGCCGATCCCATCTCGGGGATTCGGAGATCTCCTCCGGCACCCTGCCGGAGAGGGGATTCATCTCCCGGAGGACTCTACACCGCCATGGTCGCCTCCGGAGTGATGAGTGAGTAGTTCACCCCTGGACTATGGGTCCATAGCGAGTAGCTAGATGGTTGTCTTCTCCTCATTGTGCTTCATTGTTGGATCTTGTGAGCTGCCTAACATGATCAAGATCATCTATCCGTAATACTCTATGTTGTGTTTGTCGGGATCCGATGGATAGAGAATACCATGTTATGTTAATTATCAAGTTATTACATATGTGTTGTTTATGATCTTGCATGCTCTCCGTTACTAGTAGAGGCTCGGCCAAGTTTTTGCTTTTAACTCCAAGAGGGAGTATTTATGCTCGATAGTGGGTTCATGCCGCATTGACACCTGGGACGGTGACGGAAAGTTCTAAGGTTGTCTGTGTCTTTGTTGCCACTAGGGATAAAACATTGGCGCTATGTCCGAGGATGTAGTTGTTGATTACATTACGCACCATACTTAATGCAATTGTCTGTTGCTTTGCAACTTAATACTTGGAAGGGGTTCGGACGATAACCTGAAGGTGGACTTTTTAGGCATAAATGCGGTTGGATGGCGGTCTATGTACTTTGTCGTAATGCCCAATTAAATCTCACTATACTTATCATGACATGTATGTGCATTGTTATGCCCTCTCTATTTGTCAATTGCCCGACTGTAATTTGTTCACCCAACATGCTTTTATCTTATGGGAGAGACACCTCTAGTGAACTGTGGACCCCGGTCCATTCTTTTAATACTTGAAATACAAATCTCTTGCAATACTTGTTTTCTTGTTTTCTCTGCAAACAATCATCTTCCACACAATTCGGTTAATCCTTTGTTACAGCAAGCCGGTGAGATTGACAACCTCATCTGTTTCGTTGGGGCAAAGTACTTTGGTTGTGTTGTGCGGGTTCCACGTTGGCGCCGGAATCTCCGGTGTTGCGCCGCACTACATCCCGCCGCCATCAACCTTCAACGTGCTTCTTGACTCCTACTGGTTCGATTAAACCTTGGTTTCTTACTGAGGGAAACTTGCCGCTGTGCGCATCACACCTTCCTCTTGGGGTTCCCAACGGACGTGTCAACTACACGCATCAGTAATAAAAAACAAAGTTTCTTCACAAAATGGACTATCGTGTATGAAGATTCATGGGTTTCAAGCCGAATAATTTATATAGTTATATATGGCCATATTTGTGACATATTTTATTATAATGTGCCCAAATTGGGCATGGAGGTACGTGCATCTTGCCAGTCCCAATGATGATTTAAAAGTTTGCCTTGGTTCTTGTAGTAACATGTGCATGTGGGAAATTGAAGAAGCAAGGCAAACTCCAACATATATGAATGGTGAGAGAACATGTTAAATGTTATTCTAACAAAGGTCATGCTTGTTTAATTTCTTACCTATGTAGTATTGTACATCACAAGCGTGAAATCAAAATATGTGCATCATCTCTATAAACCCTATAACCCCCTAACCCTAAACACTTATAAATCTATATATCACTACAACAAAAAATCAGTCATGAGATTCAAAGGTTTGCCATTGTTTTCTTGTAGTACTTAATACAATGCTCCCACACTTTCGGGAAGTGAGTGGAACTTGTACTCAAACACATGTGGTGCCGAAAACTGTGCAGGGTTCTTCTAAAAGAGGATATACAAGTGTATATATATGCCACGTTCATTTGATATTGTCATATATATATAGAGGTAGTATGTAAACCACAAATGATATGACTCAATATTCATGCTTTGTTTCGAGCTTTTTTATATCGAGCCCCACAATAACTTTGGCATGTTCTGAAATTGATGTCGATCAATCTCATGATGCTCACCCTTGTTTTGTGCTAGCTAGCTAGTTGGACGAAGGGGCTCGTGTGGTTAGCCATTATATCTCTTGTACCATGGCTCCAGACATTCGGGTCACACACGCCTGTATTTTTTTCAGTTATTTGTTTGATATGTACTTCATCTATCCACTGTTCAAATTTGCATTTAAGCAATTTAGCCCCCAAAATGGTACATATATGGATTCACATTGAGATAATTCATGAAACTTTGGAAATGGCCATCTCGTGTCATGTTTCCCCACAAATGAGAATTGGATTAATTGGTGGCAGACAAGTAAAAGCACATTTAAGTGCGACAACCCAAAATGCACAAGTAAAAGCTCTTTTCTAAAACATTGTTATGGCATGTCTGCTATTTTCCCTAGCTATATAGAAAAAAGATGAACAATCCATGCTTTCTGATTGCCGGTTTTGAACCACCTTTGGCTTGATTTCAAATTTAGGTCAAAATCATGTGGGGGTGGTAGGGGACACGAGTGTGTTTCTTTTGGATGAAGCGATCGTATTTGCAAGTTTTTTGGGGTTCCACAAATTTAGGGTAGCATCATGCCCACCAGCATCCCTTCACGCGCGGAAAAAAGTGTTAGGCGAGTAGTAAAATGGCATGACCAACAAGTTTCAAGTAAAACAATCACACATACTTGCTTCCGCCCTCTTAAATCCATATCGTCTCCATGGCGGCATCGAACGACGACCAGCTGTATGGCGACTGGGGGAAGCTCCCCGCCGAGCTGTTCAATCTCATTGCCCAGAGTCTGGACGTTACAGTCGACGTCCGGCTGGCCGCATGCTCCAAAACGCTGTGCCGCCATGTCGCCGACAACATGAATCTACACCATTGGGATGGACCCTGATTGCTGATGCCCGATTCTGCCCATTGGCACTATGATGATAGTAGTGCGCACCACAAGGTGTACCACGTTGTGCCCCTCGACCATCCTCGGCGCACAGCCATCCTGCCGTTCATGGACAATAGATTCTGGGTTGGCATGAACGGCGACTGGATCACCGTCGTGGACAGTGGTGGGAACTGGTTCCTCGCGAACATCTACACGCACCAAGAAATCTCCCTACCATCATCGGAAACTTGCAACATTTTTCGGGAGGAATGGATTGGCTTCCCCGACTTGCCTCCTGAAAGGTACATGACGTATGGGCGTGCCATGTTTTTGTTGAAGATTGTAATTTGCGAAGTGCCCACAAAAGCTGGACATTACTCGGATTACAAGCTCATCGCTCTATTCAATTCTGGACTCGCTTACCTGGCTAATGGTACCATGAGTGGAGGTTATTCTCTCTTGCTAGTTGGGGTGTAGATTACAGTGACGCCATCGAGCACAACAACTTCATTGTTGCGGTGGATGGATGGACCAGCACCACATATTGCTGGGATCAATCACAGGCTGGTAATTCTTCAATCCATATGATATACTTCGCAATAAATTTTAATATCAAGCCCATTCATGATATATTGTAACTGAATTAACTAATTGGTCAATAAGATTTTTTTTCACCTTTCAAATGACTTGTGCACCATTTAATTATCCTAACCTGATGAACCATTGCTAAAAACGAATTACGGTAGTATATGCGGTGCACTAATCTGTCAACCCAAACCAGATTATTGCGGTATATGAATGCATTCCTGAATTAGTTACTTGCATGCTCTTATCAGAATATGAATAAGGAGCTTAGCCCTGGCCTCTTCATCAATTGATGCATGCAAACTTTCAATTTATTTGAATATTCGGTGTACTCAAAGCATTACAATCATGGATCAGATAAGGTTGAGACATGTATCTACCATCAATGAATATGAGTGTAATTAACATACATCTCAAATGGGAACAATTTTATTTCTTCGAGTTTTTATACAAGTATAATGACCGCATCCTCCATTTGATCCTACAAATGTGAAGTTGCAGCTACTGGTATTATTGTCTTCCTGAGCCATTCAAACACTTTTTTTTGTCTCCATTTACAATGCAGATGCCCACCTTGCCCTGCCATTCGTGATCCCATCACCGATGAAGGAACCGTCTGGCAGATGGTTTTTAGCTCGATCAGCCGATGGCAATCGCTTGATGATCATCCATGAAGATCGGTATATACGTAGCAATGATCACCTTGAGCCCGCAGAAGTTCTGCATCATGGTAATGGCCTTATCCTGCGAGAGTATCCTGCCCCTGTCATACATATTTTTGAGAAAGATCTATCCCTGATTGGACCCAATTGGAGTCGAGTTGACAGCCTTGGCACACACTCTCTATTCATTGGACTGAATTATCCAATGAACCTGAAGATAAATGATGGCAATGCTCCTGATGGAACATTGACTCCATTCATGAGGTCAAATTGTGTGTACATCGCGTACTATGCATTTCGGGAACCAGCATTTAGTTGTATTTGTCGTTGTAACCTGCAGCAAGGGGAAAATGAGCTCATGGGAGTTATCACCCTTCCAGAAGATGGTTGGGGATTTCCCCGACATGCGACAATGTGGTTTAAGCCTAGTCTGAAAAATATCCGCATGTTGATGCAACCCTAAACTGAGCCATGAATGTTTCTGGAGAAAATAATCTTTTTTGTACGATATATTTGAACAATTCAGTAATATGTTCCGTATCTTAAGATGCTCTTCCTTTTTTCTGAATCTTATATACCTGGACCCATTTTAGTGTGTCTGTTTACTCATTTTAGTGTGTATGTAGCCCACATTGAAGTAATCTAATCTTATAATTTAAAACGGATGGTGATGAACTCGGTATTTCCATCATTCGTAAACTGTGCATGCTCGTTTATTTTTAGTTTCATTTCAGCAATCGTTATTAGTATATGCACACTTTTTTTAATGTTGAGAGGAGTATAAGGGCATTACAATGCTATATACTATATGGCGCTAATAGAGAACAAATGAATGTCAAAAGATTGTAAAATCCTCCAGGTACTCTCCTTGCAGCGCTAATTGCTGATGGCAGACTGACTTCCTGTTGGTTCCGGTGCTTTAGCTAGGACAGGTGAAAAGAGTTTCACGCCCTGCTTTCTTTTGCGTCGACGCTAGGCCTACCGCAGGGATTCACCTCTCCAACCGCCAAACGACGAGGAAATAATTCCTAGCGCCCTTGCAGTAGCGCCTGTGTTGGACGTGCCCTAATGTTTTCCTGCTAAAAGGTGCAATCTTTTAAGCACTTAGGTACGGTATTTCCCCACCAGCCTGGATGCAGGCCGCCAAACGCGTCTTAAGTTTTAAAATAGCGTGCTAAATGAATTAGCGGCCGCCTCCTTCAAACGATATGAACGCTATATCGTGGTAATAGTGTGGTATATTTTAAATAGCATTTTCAAAATAATACTAAATATAGCCTAAAAATAAATAATTTTACTAGAGCGAATAGATATATATAGTCCAAAAGTGATCTGAATCATACATACATAACCACATATAGAAATAGATCTCAAGTATTTTAGAAGGCTAACATCAACATTTCACAAGGCAACAACATAGTATAAATTATTTATTAAAACATATTAGCATTAGCGATATTATCTTCGACTTAGAAGTGGAACCAACAGATTGTAGTTCATCACGGCGAAAAAGTGAAAGCAACTTGCACGAAAAAAATAGCGCGCTAACACTATGAAGTTTTAGGGCGATATAGCATCTTTGTTTCGCAAATAGCGCCTCGGCGAGCAAAATTACTAAGCGTGGACCCTCTAGATATGCTATAGCGCGCTTTTAGCGGAGAAATAGTTAATTGGGCTTCATTGAGGCCCTAGTTTGACAAAGCAGCTCGAGTACGCATCTAAAAAAATCTGCACGAGGACGCATGCTTGTAAAAAGAGAGAGCGGACTACAATTACTTCGGTCCCGAACCCTCTATCTCTCCCACCTAATTCACCTCTTTTACACTAATGAGCGCCATGAACGGCTCGCCTCCTCCCTCCACCGGCAGCTGCACGGCGGTAACGGCCGCCGACACGGATGAACATCGCCGATATTTCTCGAACTCGGCCGATTTGATCCACCGCATCGTCCGGCGGCTTGATGGACGTCCAGATCTCTTCTATCCAGATCGTGACTAGAGAAGGATCTACGAGTACATCCGTTTCTTACCCTTTGGCAGCGTCGGTTCCATCTCTCGCGGTACTTTCTTCTCCGCTGGAAGCACCATCTGGCTCGGCACTGATTTCCCTGGCGGCGGCACCAGCTTCTCCGGCTGCGCCGACCCCAACCCCCGCGGCACGGTCTTCTCCGGTGGCGGCACCACCAAAAGTGGCTGTAAGTTGTCCTGAACTCACTAGGATGCAGGTGTAAGTAGTCAATGATAGTTGGGGTTTTAACAAGTTCTTTTTTCTTTAATGATGGGAAACCGTAGTAGTATTCTTCTGCAAATGTTTTTTTAATGACGGGAAACAGTAGATGTTAAGTACTAGTTACGGCAAAAAAAGATGTTAAGTAATAGTATCCATCACGGAGCGGGGTTTCGCGGTCCGAACATACAAATATATGCTCCATGTTACCTGTTTCAGAAAGTCTGAAAGCTTGCTTGAGTACTGTAAAATCAAATTGTCTTGCTGCTGCTAGATTTTGTGCAAACTAATTAATGAGATAGCTAGATGCATTTTCTCCATGTATGTTACGTTCGATTTATATGCTGTTGATTGATATATACCGTGCTTAACTAGATGCAGAAGCAAACTCGCTCCAACGTCAATGAGCAACTACGTCTTAGGACTGTCGATTGTACATGTCCTCTGCACCCCCCGAGTTTAGAATTCAAAGAAATTCACTAGCCAAAAAGCCAAAGGTGACGGGCAGGCGTGATGCAGCAATTCAACGTTGTATATTAAAAGGGCGAGGGAAAGGCCGCCCTAAACGGGTTGGTCACTCGGCGGACCCTCCTCAGCCCTCGCGCTTCTATGTGCAACTGGACTGCAATGATGACATGTATATGTTGGTCATCCCCAGAGAATTCAAGCAATGTCTGAAAGGGATTCTTCCCAGGCCTATCAAGCTCAAGACCAGCGTAGGCTGTGCTTGGTATGTGCACATCGATGAGTACCGGGGGTGAAGCTGGTCTTGAAGGATGGTTGGTCCGGGTTTGCAGAGGCGCATGAACTGCAGCTCGATGACATTCTCGTCTTCGAGGTGAAAGACACTTCCTTGATGAATGTGTTGATCTACGACTGTAACACCTCCACCCAGAGGGTAATATTTTGTGCTGATCACCCTTAGTTGCATGCATGATTGATGTCTACGCACGCTTCTATTCCTGTAGACAGTTTTGGGCCTCCAAGAGCAGAGGTTTGTAGAACAGCAGCAAGTTTCCCTTAAGTAAATCACCCAAGGTTTATCGAACTCAGGGAGGTAGAGGTCAAAGATATCCCTCTCAAGCAACCCTGCAATCACGATACAAGGAGTCTCTTGTGTCCCCAACACACCTAATACACTTGTCGGATGTATAGGTGCACTAGTTCGGCGAAGAGATAGTAAAATGCAAGTGATATGGATGAATATGAGTGGTAATAACAATCTGAATAAAATATGGCAGCGAGTAAACATGCAACAGAAGAGTAAATAAACGGAGTTTCGATATTCGGAAACAAGGCCTAGGGATCATACTTTCACTAGTGGACACTCTCAGCATTGCAATCATAAAGGAATATAAATAAGCACTTCACTATGCGATTCTGAATTACTCTTTGGCAAGATAATGAACACTAATTCATCATGTAGGCAAACCTTAAAGATGTATTCCCAAGTACTAATAAACACCTCACGCTGTCACTGTGAGCATTCATAGGAGGTACTAACACACCACAATTTCATAGAGACATCCAACTCAAATCATAACTCGGTGAATAAGTATTACGTGAAATATAGCCTAAGAGACCCACACGGTGCACACACTCGTCACCTTTACACACGTGGGACAAGGAGTCTCCGGAGATCACATAAGTAAAATCCACTTGAATAGCATAACGACATCTAGATTACAAAGCTCATCATATGGATCTCAATCATGCAAAGCAACTCATGAGATCATTGTATTGAAGTACATGGGAGAGAGATTAACCACATAGCTACCGGTACGGCCCTTAGCCTCGGGGAGAACTACTCCCTCCTCATCATAGGAGACGACAGCGGCGATGAAGATGGCGGTGGTGTCGATGGAGATGCCTCCGGGGGCAATTCCCCGTCCCGGCGGCGTGCCGGAACAGAGACTTCTGTCCCCCGAATCTTGGCTTCGCGATGGCGGCGGCTCTGGAACTTTTCTCGTATCGTGGCTTATTCCCCTCGAAGATTTAGGTCATGAGGCATCTTATAGGCGAAGAGTCGGAGTCGGAAGGGCTCTGGGGGGTCCACACACCAGGGGGCCCCCCCCCTCTGGCCACGCCGCCACCATGTGTGGGGGCCCTGGGCCTCCCCTCTGGTCCATCTTCGGTGTTCTGGAAGCTTCGTGGAAATATAAGACCGTGGGCCTTGATTTCGTCCAATTCCGAGAATATTTCCTTTGTAGGATTTCTGAAACCAAAAACAGCAGAAAACAACAACTGGCCCTTCGGCATCTCGTCAATAGGTTAGTTCCGGAAAACGCATCAAAACGATATAAAGTGTGAACAAAACTTGTAGGTATTGTCATAAAACAAGCATGGAACATCAGAAATTATAGATACGTTGGAGACGTATCAGCATCCCCAAGCTTAGTTCCTACTCGTCCTCGAGTAGGTAAACGATAACAAAGATAATTTCTGAAGTGACATGCTACTAACATAATCTTGATCATACTATTGTAAAGCATATGAGATGAATGCAACGATTCGAAGCAATGGTAAAGACAATGAGTAAACAACTGAACCATATAACAAAGACTTTTCATGAATAGTATGTAACGGCCCAGGGTAGTACCCTTACTAGATTTGCTTGTTCTTCTTCTTTTTGTGCATCATCATATGCATCATGCATATCATTGTTTGCAAAATTATTTTATTAAAACATTATTTTATTGTAAAAATTACTCCCTCTTTACTCCTCAAACTAAAACTATATTTTTCTGGTATTTATGTGGTCCTAAAACTATTTTTAAAATGGCTTAAAACAACCAGAAAATAAAAACAGAAAACTGTTTTAAAGAATAAAAAAAAGGGAATGAAACCCCAACCGGCCAGGCCAAGGCTAGGCCCAGCCGGTGGCCCAGCAGCAGCCCAACCAGAGCCCCAGCTCCAAACCCTAGCCCCAACCGATCCTCCTCCTGGCTGTTTTGCAGCCGCCCCCCTCTTTTTCTTTCCTAAACGCCATCGGGTCCTCCCACCCATCTCCGCTCTGCTCTCTCCCTCTCGACCCCGAGCCTGTGGCCTGGCTTCCCTTGCTCGGTCGAGCGACCTCGCTCGCGTCCCTGCCCGCGGCGCCCTCTCTCCGCTCGCTCCCAGCCACCGTCGGCCGGCCGCTGCATGCCCTGCTCCGCCCCGGCCTCCTCTTCGCCAGCCGCCGGGCACCCTCCTGCGACCCTGCGCCGCCCCCTCGCGCCCGACGCGACCCCGCCTCTGCTTCACCTCGCCTCCAACCCGACGCCATCTTCCGCCGCCTCCCGCGTAGCATCCCGTGGCCGCGCCTCCTCTCTGCTGCGCGCCGCGCGAGCGCGCCACCACCCATGCTCTGCGTCCCTGCTTCCTCTCCAGGGCCACCCGATGCAGCACGCCGCGTCAAGCTCGTCGTCGCGGATGCCCTCTGCTGCGCACGTCTTCCCCGCCCCGCGCGTGCGCGGCCCTGCCTCAGCACCTCTACCCGTCGGTCGCCTCTCGAGCAGCAGCTCGTCTGTTTTCCCAAGCACGTCTGGCCGTCGCCCGGTTCCAAGTTCTGCAACGTGCACGTCGCCGTTCGATGGCTCCCTCTGTGCTCTACGACGCCATCACATGTGCCCTGGCGCTGCGCGTTTTGGCCAGATGCATTCGACTTCTCAACGTTGTGTGGCCAGCTCCACTGCTTGTACCATGTGTATTTTTTGACGCCAATATCTTGTGCTTCGTCGTTGAGCTTATCACTGGAATCCAGTAGCTCTTGAAGACCGCCTGATGGTGTTCCGGTGGTGTGCTTCTACTTGTTTTCATCCACAAATGACTAGGCCGCCAAGTTCATCCGAAGACCATCTACTCCATTTTCAAGTTATCCATCACCATTTGAAGCCGAAGGCGCCAATCCTAGTTCTCCACCGACACCGAAGTCGGAACCCCAAGGTCTTCGTCGCGGACATCAAGTTCTCCTTTCCGGACCGGATGGTTGAAACCTCGGCTTCCTCTTCTTCCTCTCCGAATCCGGCGACCATCCTTGTTATGATACCGTGAGACCCCGACCCTAACCAACCTATTTTATAAATGTGCTATATAACTTGTTGCATTTATCATATCGCCATGTGTACATCACATATCATCTTGTGCATCGCATATGTGGTTTTGGGTTAATAGCGAAACACCTAATAATTAAATATGGAATTATGCGGGATTGTATATCTTGTCCCGGTTCCATTTAATTTTGCCGTAGCTCACTCATGCCTTGTCTTGCCATGCTAACCAACATATAATTTGCGGGGTAGAAAAACAACTTGAACCTAATAATTGTTTGTCGGAATTCTGATTCCGTTTAAATTGGATATAAGTTGCATCGCCGCATCATGTTTGCCATGTCATGCATGCATACCATATCATGAGCATGCCGATTCTTCTGCCGTAGTAGTAAGATTTGCATCCGTTGCTTGTTCCAGCATTTGCTTCTTCCCGGATAGGATCGCGAAGTGGTGTGGTGAGATACGCCAAGTTCTCCGGATGTCCCTCGACAAGCTTTAACAGGCAAGCATTTCCCCTATACTCCTGCCCCTCCAGGAGTCGCTCACCTATTTTATTTTGCCTTCTCCCTCATGCTATCCTTAAGTTGCGTTCTTGTCACGTGTCCTTTCCACTTGTTACCTCAAGCAGCCGATATTGCCACCACCACCTCCTACAGCCATTGCTTGGTTATCGGGTCTGCCTTGCGAGTCGTAGTGCATGCTAGTGCCGTTTTATCCCGTTACCGTTATTGTTATCTTATCGGGTTATATGTTGGGAAGAATCATGGTTACTTTAGTTGTTGATAGTTGCTTAGCGGAGGCATCGGTGGGTCGGCTCGATCGTTTTGTGACGGCTCACTTGTGTTTCTTTATAACTTAGGACCCGAGTTCTCGTTATCCGTTCCGAGACCGAGCGCTCTAACCACACGTGGGTATGCTTACCGGGTCTCCCCTCGACCACTTCGCTGGAATCTACAACTTTGTCCAGTGGCCACAATTAGTTTGAATGTTTGTTTGGTTCTCTCGAGCGTGCAAGCTTGTTTCTTTGTGGTCAGATGATATGATGTTACTTTTGGGGAAGCCGTGAGTGCCTTGTAACCCCGTTGTCTCTTGCACGCTCGTAGGTGCGGTCCGCATTGTTAAGAGGTCATCCTCTAGTGGGCTCTGATCCTCTTAGCCGTTCTCGCAACAGCTAAGTCCGCTTCGGAGCACGACCGTACTCTGATACGGGTTTAACTTAGTTAGGTGGCTTCCTGGACATTGTTGTAGTGAAGGAGAGTGCGTGTCGTGATATCCACCTGTCGTAAGTGGGTTGAGCGTGCGTGTGGGCACATTTGGGCACCCCTGCAGGGTTACAATCTTATCGATAAGCCGTGTCCGCGGTTATGGACGACTTGGAGCTGTATGACTCGACCATAGACAACTTACACATGTTGTTTCAATACTAATAACTGGCATAGTAAGATAGACCAACTTAAATAATAACTGGTTAAAACTTGTCAACAGTGTGAGTGCCTTTGTAAGTACTTCTTTGCGAAGGGGGAACACCTCGGCTGTGTTATGTTTGCAGAGTATAGAACTGTTAGTTGTGCGCTCTCTCACCTTCTCTGATTAGACGAATGTTATAGAGTGTCTCTATAGGTTTTTAGTGTTTGCGCGCTGCCGCTTAACCCCCACCATATTGCCTATGACGTTCCTATTGCGTCCTCTAAGTCCCCTGCGTGCCTCAAGTACAAAGGACGACTGGTTGACGAATGTTTATACGTCTTGAAGTCTTGTTAAGTACGAACCCGTACTTATTGCTGCTTCTACGGGATATAACCGGGCAGGTATGAAGATATGTTCGATGAAGACGACGCTAGCAAGGTTAACCTTCCGGCTTGGCCTGGGCAGGGTTATGGACGCCACTGGTTATCTTCAGGACTCTTAGTCCAATTTGTATCTTGTCCGTACTCGGACGTATTCGATCTTCTGTATGATTTGGATCTTTGTATTGTATATTTGTATCTTGACTCGTTGGAGTCGTTGTTGTAATATATGTATCTTGTGGGCTCTATTGTAATCCTCGTTGTAATGTTACTGCTCGTGTTAATTCCTCTGGCATCACGTGTGTGATTTGTCGCGCACGTCGTGTCGGAGGGCGTCTCAGAATCGATATCGTGCGGATTTCGGCGGGTTCGCTGGGATCCTCATGGTACCGGTTCCGAGGCATCACAAGTTGGTATCAGAGCCTCAGGTTGACGGTACCCCACTAGTCCAGCCTGTAGGATAACCTTCCCAATGGTCGTTGAGTTTAGAGTGTCAAAACCTATTTTCGAAATTCGTTGGATAGTTCTGATTAGCTCTGATTTTTCTCCTTATCTCTATTCTTTCTCCTCTTATCTTTGTGAGTTTAAATCTTCTCTTATCTGCTTCTCTGAGTCTTAGGTTTCGTCGTGGGTTGGACGATCTTGCCTTATCCTAATAGGATCGATCTTCGGAGGATCGCGACGGAAGCGCATCATCGACAGCAGAACAACGACTTCTTGTTAGTGGTGTCGACCGTTCAACATGGAGTAACAATTCTTGTTAGTGGTGTCGAGAAGATCAACACTTCGCCATAAGAAGGTCCCACGCCAAGGTCGGGTGAAGATCAACGATGCGCCAGAAGATCCGGTAGTTCGCCTCTCTCCCCCTTAGGTTGACGTGGGATCTCGGGGCGCGATCCCTTGTTAGTGGTGTCGATTGTAACGGCCCAGGGTAGTACCCTTACTAGATTTGCTTGTTCTTCTTCTTTTTGTGCATCATCATATGCATCATGCATATCATTGTTTGCAGAATTATTTTATTAAAACATTATTTTATTGTCAAAATTACTCCCTCTTTACTCCTCAAACTAAAACTATATTTTTCTGGTATTTATGTGGTCCTAAAACTATTTTTAAAATGGCTTAAAACAACCAGAAAATAAAAACAGAAAACTGTTTTAAAGAATAAAAAAGAGGGGAATGAAACCCCAACCGGCCAGGCCAAGGCTAGGCCCAGCAGCAGCCCAACCAGAGCCCCAGCTCCAAACCCTAGCCCCAACCGATCCTCCTCCTGGCTGTTTTGCAGCCGCCCCCCTCTTTTTCTTTCCTAAACGCCATCGGGTCCTCCCACCCATCTCCGCTCTGCTCTCTCCCTCTCGACCCCGAGCCTGTGGCCTGGCTTCCCTTGCTCGGTCGAGCGACCTCGCTCGCGTCCCTGCCCGCGGCGCCCTCTCTCCGCTCGCTCCCAGCCACCGTCGGCCGGCCACTGCATGCCCTGCTCCGCCCCGACCTCCTCTTCGCCAGCCGCCGGGCACCCTCCTGCGACCCTGCGCCGCCCCCTCGCGCCCGACGCGACCCCGCCTCTGCTTCACCTCGCCTCCAACCCGACGCCATCTTCTGCCGCCTCCCGCGTAGCGTCCCGTGGCCGCGCATCCTCTCTGCTGCGCGCCGCGCGAGCGCGCCACCACCCATGCTCTGCGTCCCTGCTTCCTCTCCAGGGCCACCCGATGCAGCACGCAGCGTCAAGCTCGTCGTCGCGGATGCCCTCTGCTGCGCACGTATTCCCCGCCCCGCGCGTGCGCGGCCCCCGCTCCGCACCTCTACCCGTCGGTCGCCTCTCGAGCAGCAGCTCGTCTGTTTTCCCAAGCACGTCTGGCCGTCGCCCGGTTCCAAGTTCTGCAACGTGCACGTCGCCGTTCGATGGCTCCCTCTGTGCTCTACGACGCCATCACATGTGCCCTGGCGCTGCGCGTTTTGGCCAGATGCATTCGACTTCTCAACGTTGTGTGGCCAGCTCCACTGCTTGTACCATGTGTATCTTTTGACGCCAATATCTTGTGCTTCGTCGTTGAGCTTATCACTGGAATCCAGTAGCTCTTGAAGACCGCCTGATGGTGTTCCGGTGGTGTGCTTCTACTTGTTTTCATCCACAAATGACTAGGCCGCCAAGTTCATCCGAAGACCATCTACTCCATTTTCAAGTTATCCATCACCATTTGAAGCCGAAGGCGCCAATCCTAGTTCTCCACCGACACCGAAGTCGGAACCCCAAGGTCTTCGTCGCGGACATCAAGTTCTCCTTTCCGGACCGGATGGTTGAAACCTCGGCTTCCTCTTCTTCCTCTCCGAATCCGGCGACCATCCTTGTTATGATACCGTGAGACCCCGACCCTAACCAACCTATTTTATATATGTGCTATATAACTTGTTGCATTTATCATATCGCCATGTGTACATCGCATATCATCTTGTGCATCGCATATGTGGTTTTGGGTTAATAGCGAAACACCTAATAATTAAATATGGAATTATGCGGGATTGTATATCTTGTCCCGGTTCCATTTAATTTTGCCGTAGCTCACTCATGCCTTGTCTTGCCATGCTAACCAACATTTAATTTGCGGGGTAGAAAAACAACTTGAACCTAATAATTGTTTGTCGGAATTCCGATTCCGTTTAAATTGGATATAAGTTGCATCGCCGCATCATGTTTGCCATGTCATGCATGCATACCATATCATGAGCATGCCGATTCTTCTGCCGTAGTAGTAAGATTTGCATCCGTTGTGTGTTCCAGCATTTGCTTCTTCCCGGATAGGATCGCGAAGTGGTGTGGTGAGATACGACAAGATCTCCGGATGTCCCTCGGCAAGCTTTAACAGGCAAGCATTTCCCCTATACTCCTGCCCTCGCAGGAGTCGCTCACCTATTTTATTTTGCCTTCTCCCTCATGCTATCCTTAAGTTGCGTTCTTGTCACGTGTCCTTTCCACTTGTTACCTCAAGCAGCCGATATTGCCACCACCACCTCCTACGGCCATTGCTTGGTTATCGGGTCCGCCTTGCGAGTCGTAGTGCATGCTAGTGCCGTTTTATCCCGTTACCGTTATTGTTATCTTATCGGGTTATATGTTGGGAAGAATCATGGTTACTTTAGTTGTTGATAGTTGCTTAGCGGAGGCATCGGCGGGTCAGCTGATCGTTTTGTGACGGCTCACTTGTGTTTCTTTATAACTTAGGACCCGAGTTCCTGTTATCTGTTCCGAGACTGAGCGCTCTAACCACACGTGGGTATGCTTACCGGGTCTCCCCTCGACCACTGCTGGAATCTACAGCTTTGTCCGAGTGGCCACAATTAGTTTGAATGTTTGTTTGGTTCTCTCGAGCGTGCAAGCTTGTTTCTTTGTGGTCAGATGATATGATGTTACTTTTGGGGAAGCCGTGAGTGCCCTGTAACCCCGTTGTCTCTTGCACGCTCGTAGGTGCGGTCCGCATTGTTAAGAGGTCATCCTCTAGTGGGCTCTGATCCTCTTAGTCGTTCTCGCAACAGCTAAGTCCGCTTCGGAGCACGGCCGGACTCTGATACGGGTTTAACTTAGTTAGGTGGCTTCCTGGACATTGTTGTAGGGAAGGAGAGTGCGTGTCGTGATATCCACCTGTCGTAAGTGGGTTGAGCGTGCGTGTGGGCACATTTGGGCACCCCTGCAGGGTTACAATCTTATCGATAAGCCGTGTCCGCGGTTATGGACGACTTGGAGCTGTATGACTCGACCATAGACAACTTACACCTGTTGTTTCAATACTAATAACTGGCATAGTAAGATAGACCAACTTAAATAATAACTGGTTAAAAGTTGTCAACAGTGTGAGTGCCTTTGTAAGTACTTCTTTGCGAAGGGGGAACACCTCCGCTGTGTTATGTTTGCAGAGTATAGAACTATTAGTTGTGCGCTCTCTCACCTTCTCTGATTAGACGAATGTTATAGAGTGTCTCTATAGGTTTTTAGTGTTTGCGCGCTGCCGCTTGACCCCCACCATATTGCCTATGACGTTCCTCTTGCGTCCTCTAAGTCCCCTGCGTGCCTCAAGTACAAAGGACGACTGGTTGACGAATGCTTATACGTCTTGAAGTCTTGTTAAGTATGAACCCGTACTTATTGCTGCTTCTACGGGATATAACCGGGCAGGTATGAAGATATGTTCGATGAAGACGACGCTAGCAAGGTTAACCTTCCGGCTTGGCCTGGGCGGGGTTATGGACGCCATCTGGTTATCTTCGGGACTCTTAGTCCAATTTGTATCTTGTCCGTACTCGGACGTATTCGATCTTCTCGTATGATTTGGATCTTTGTATTGTATATTTGTATCTTGACTCGTTGGAGTCGTTGTTGTAATATATGTATCTTGTGGGCTCTATTGTAATCCTGTTGTAATGTTACCGCTCGTGTTAATTCCTCTGGCATCACGTGTGTGATTTGTCGCGCACGTCGTGTCGGAGGGCATCTCAGAATCGATATCGTGCGGATTTCGGCGGGTTCGCTGGGATCCTCATGGTACCGGTTCCGAGGCATCACATAGTACTTTCAAGACAAGCATCAATAAGTCTTGCATAAGAGTTAACTCATAAAGCAATAAATTCAAAGTAAATGCATTGAAACAACACAAAGGAAGATATAAGTTTCAGCAGTTGCTTTCAACTTCAACATATTTATCTCATGGATAATTGTCAACACAAAGTAATATAACAAGTGCAATAGGTAAACATGTAAGAATCAATGCGCACAGTTCACACAAGTGTTTGCTTCTAAGATAGAAAGAATAGGTAAACTGACTCAACATAAAGTAAAAGAATGGGCCCTTCGCAGAGGGAAGCATGGATTACTATTTTTGTGCTAGAGCTTTTATTTTGAAAACAAGAAACAATTTTGTCAATGGTAGTAATAAAGCATATGTGTTACGTATAAGATATCCTATAAGTTGCAAGCCTCATGCATAATATACCAATAGTGCTCGCACCTTGTCCTAATTGGCTTGGATTTACAAGGATTATCATTGCATAGCATATGTTTCAACCAAGTGTCACAAAGGGGTACCTCTATGCCGCCTGTACAAAGGTCTAAGGAGAAAGTTCGCATTGGATTTCTCGCTTTCATTATTCTCAACTTAGACATCCATACCAGGACAACATAGACAACAAATAATGGACTCCTCTTTAATGCATAAGCATTCAACAACAAATAATATTCTCATAAGAGATTGAGGATTGATGTCCAAACTGAAACTTCCACCATGATTCATGGCTTTAGTTAGCGGCCCAATGTTCTTCTCTAACAATATGCATACTCAAACCATTGATCATGATAAATCACCCTTACTTCAGACAAGACAAACATGCATAGCAACTCACATGATATTCAACAAAGGTGTAATAGTTGATGGCGTCCCCAGAAGCATGGTTACCGCTCAACAAGCAACTTATAAGAAATAAGATACATAAGTACATATTCAATACCACAATAGTTTTTAAGATATTTTCCCATGAGCTATATATTGCAAAGACAAAGAATAAAATTTTAAAGGTAGCACTCAAGTAATTTACTTTGGAATGGCAGAGAAATACCATGTAGTAGGTAGGTATGGTGGACACAAATGGCATAGTTTTTGGCTCAAGGATTTGGATGCACGAGAAGTATTCCCTCTCAATACAAGGCTTAGGCTAGCAAGGTTGTTTGAAGCAAACACAAGTATGAACCGGTACAACAAAACTTACATAAGAACATATTGCAAGCATTATAAGACTCTACACTGTCTTCCTTGTTGTTCAAACACCTTAACCATAAAATATCTAGACTCTAGAGAAACTAATCATGCAAACCAAATTTTAATAAGCTCTATGTAGTTCTTCATTAATAGGTGCAAAATACATGATGCAAGAGCTTAAACATGATCTATATGAGCAAAACAATTGCCAAGTATCAAATTATTCAAGACATTATACCATTTACCACATGCAGCATTTTCTGTTTCCAACCATATAACAATGAACGAAGCAGTTTCAACCTTCGCCATGAACATTAAGAATAAAGCTAAGAACATATGTGTTCATACGAAACAGCGGAGCGTGTCTCTCTCCCAAACAAGGAATGCTAGGATCCGATTTTATTCAAACAAAAACAAACAGACGCTCCAAGTAAAGCACATAAGATGTGACGGAATAAAAATATCGGATGAAGCCTGGTGACCGGGTGTATACGTGAGCACGCATCCATTGGTTGACACATGTCACATCTACTAATCCACTGTTACCATCATTGTTGGATTAGAAAACCACATCAGCACTAACAATACTTCCAAACCACGTAGGACCCACCTTTTGAATTCAAATAGTGAGCCAGATGCACTTTCAAATCACGTAGGACCCACGCCAAGTACACTTAGCGATGGATAAGACAAAGTCAAGGCAACAGATCCAATTGACGAGAACCGGATCTCAACGCAGATCGTGTGGCATCTAGAGGGTGCTCACGTATACACCTAGTCACCAAATCCCCTCTCATAAAAATATAGTTTCACTAGAGGTGACCTGATAAGTTATCGATGAAGAAGGGATGCCTTGGGCATCCCCAAGCTTAGATGCTTGATTCTTCTTAAAATATGCAGGGATGAACCACGGGGGCATCCCCAAGCTTAGACTTTTCACTCTTCTTGATCATATTGTATCATCCTCCTCTCTTGACCCTTGAAAACTTCCTCCACACCAAACTCAAAACAATCTCATTAGAGGGTTAGTGCATAATTGAAAATTCATATATTCGGAGGTGACATAATTATTCTTAACACTTCCGGACATTGCACAAAGCTACGAAAGTTAATGGAACAAAGAAATCCATCAAACATAGCAAAACAGGCAATGCGAAATAAAAGGCAGAATCTGTCAAAACAGAACAGTCCGTAAAGACGAATTTTTCTGGGACACTTAACTTGCTCAGATGAAAATGCTAAAATTGAATGAAAGTTGCGTACATATCTGAGGATCACGCACGTAAATTGGCAGATTTTTTCTGAGTTAGCTACAGAAGGGGCTGCTCAATTTCGTGACAGCAAGAAATCTGTTTCTGCGCAGTAATCCAAATCTATTATCAACCTTACTATCAAAGACTTTACTTGGCACAACAATGCAATAAACTAAAGATAAGGATATGTTGCTACAGTAGTAACAACTTGTTGCGGTCAGAAACCCGCCGGCGAGCAGCGACGGGCAACACAGTAGAGCCGGGAGGCTCCCAGGACTGCGGCTGGCCCTGGTCCCTCGAGCGACGGCCCGCAAAGCCTCGGCCCGCACGTCCGATGCTGGTGCAAGGGCGTGCCACCTAACCTATACCTGGTCAGGAAGGTGATGGATTTGCTTCGCTTAGTTTCCTGCATGGCATACACGTAAACATTAAATACGAGCCTCGATCGGCTCTCGGAGTTGTCTCGTGGATCGGCTCAAGGAGCCGATCCACCCATGATTCGTACGAGGTGTACGATCATATGGTGGTCCTGCTTGATCGATATAAAGCTAAAACGACCTACGACGATTTGGGGTTTTCACCACATAATCGGAACATCCTACGCGTGATTGAGCCTGGCGGCCACGCACGGTGATCATAAACCGACCCTAGACAAGGCCTAAAAACCAACATGAAGTTGATCCCCGGAACATCTTGTCTAGGGCTAGCAAACTACACCCTACGTGCCACTGGATCATTCAACCCGTTTGTAAGGCCTAACTATGCGGATATTAAACTAATCCTTGAAGAAACAAGGAGCAATCATAACGGATCGGATCTACTAAATAATGATCAAGCGAGGTGCCGCCCTTACACCTAAGATAGGTGTAAGGGCGGCTAGACGTCTAAGGGTTGCACGGACGAAAGCATATGATACGATGAAACAATGCTAACCCTAACACATCTATGATAACTACGTTGCTCGCCATCAACAAGGCTTCAGCACGAGCAACGCATGAACAATGAATAAACGTGTACTACCTAGATCGCAAGATGCGATCTAGGCAGCATGATGCTTACCCGGAAGAAACCCTCGAAACAAGGGAGTTGGCGATGCGCCTAGATTGGTTTGTGGTGAACGTGATTGTTGTTTATTTCAGAAACCCTAGATACATATTTATAGTCCGTAGACTTTCTAACGTGGGAGTAGTCCCAACCGTGCACGAGCCAGATTCTATCTAACCGACACGTATCCTACTATATTTACAGATACACGGGCAAACTAGCCCAAACTTTGTATACAAGGCCGATTCATGTATTTCTTCCATGTATATTCTTCAAGCCCATCTTTAATCGCGGCCCACCTCTGATCTGGTCAAATTCTGGTGATAACACATGCCCCCTAGTTTTGGAAATAATAATTCCAAAATCACTCTGCTTTTTCTTCGTCGGGTCATGTCGTGGCAGAGCAGAACCGTCGCAGTATCCTTCATCATGATGCCTTGCCTCCTCCACTTCTCCGCGTGACCTGGCCAATTTTTCTTTGGGCACCACTTCCTCGGAAACTGCTGTGGCATTGAATCTCCACCATATCCCTTTTATTTAACCGCATCGAGCAATTCGCTTCTCCATCCCCTCCTCATCCTCTGTTCCTCTGTAGTACTCGAAAACCCTTCTTCCACCATGGACTCTTCCTCCTCTTCCTCCTCCGGTCTTTCCTACCGGTCTACCTTCTCCCGCGAGCCGACGCCGGAGGACACGCGCGCCCCGGAGGAGTGGGACCAGGAGGACCACGCCACCTCCGTCTGGTCCGAGGACGACAAGTCCTTGACCAGCGGAGATGAAGACCTCCAGTTCCTCGCTGATGGGGAACTGGAATCGGAGAGCGAGGATGACTCGTTCTCCTGGGACGGTTACACCCCCTCCGAGGAAGAGGAGGAGGAAGACGACGACGACGACTCCCTCGAGGGTTACCCGCCGGCGAAACGCCTCCGCACCTGGTGGGATGACGACGACAGCGACGATGACGAGGAGGATGAAGCTCCCGTAGAGGGCTACGGGAGCAGTGACGAGGAGCCCGCCGGCGGCAGGTGCCGACGAGAGCTCCGAGGACGACGACGAGGGCAGCGACGGCCCGTAGACTAGGATCTACTAGTATAGGCCCAGTAGTAGTAGCAGATTGGTCAATAGACCTTTCTTTTGTTCTTCCTCCCTTGAGCAATCGACTCTTTCTTTGTAAGAAATCCCATTATTAATGAAGAAAATATTCCCCTATTAATTTTGCTTTCTTGTCAACTTTGCCGATTGTCGAACGAAGTCGCTGTACAGAGAGCCGATGGCAGGGCATCGGCTTGCACTATAAACGCGATTTGAGGCCAAACAGTTGCCTATTCACACGGTCAAACAGGTCCAGCCCATGTCCAAACCATCCTCCAACATTAAACGCGCAGATTCAACTCCTCAGCAAATCCACTAGGAGATTCATCTCAAATATCATGATCTCTGGCCTGAAACCGATCTGTTAACCTGCTCAATTGAGCTTGTTCCTCTAGAGTCGATAGCCATGCATCGGCTTTTATTATTCTGAAGTCGATGTCCGTGCATCGGCTGTACTAGCACACTGTTGTCTTCGCATATTTTCTCAAGTCGATGTCTGTGCATCGGCTGTGATTTGTATGTACACACACATTTTTTTTACTGTCCGATTTAAAATCGGCCCCTATATCTCAGTGCCCATCATCCCACATGCTTGGGAAATACTTCTTGAGATGTTGGCCATTGACGGCCACTGGGAACTTCACACCATCCAACTGTTCAAGCATGTAGGCATTGCCCTTCGAACTCTGGATGACTTTGTAAGGACCGTGCCAATTAGGAGACCATTTGCCATATGCTTTATCCTTGGTTCCTAGTGGCAACACGGCTTCCCATACTAAATCACCAACTTGAAACTCCTTTGGTCTCACCTTCTTATTGTATGCACGAGCTACCCCGGCTTTGTTCTCTTTAATCTTCTCCAACGACCAAAGTCTAAGTTCCGTTGCATCCTCAATAGTGTCACTCATCGTGGCTGCATATTCTTCGGGTGTCGGGTCATTCTCGAAACGTGACACGTCTCGATCCAGCCGTAATTTCCCAAGGTAATACGGCTTCCCGCCCATAGACAAGCTGGTATGGCGAAGTCTTTATAGCTCCATGGCATGACATGCGATAGGCCCACAAAGCTTCTGACAATGTCTCATGCCACACCCTAGGGTTCTCGTCAATCTTCCTCTTAATCAGCTTGATCAGGCTTTGATTGGATGCTTCGGCTTGCCCGTTGGCTTGAGCATAGTATGTAGATGATCGGATCAGCTTAATCCCCATGTCATCGCAGAACTTTCTGAATTCTTTAGAGACAAAAACCGAACCTCCATCGGTCGTGATGGTTTGGGGAATCCCGAACCTATTAATGACATGTTCTTTGACAAATTGGATAACATCTTCCGATTTTACCTTATTCATAGGAACGGCCTCCACCCATTTGGTGAAGTAATCTGTAATGGCCAGAATCCACTCGTGGCCTTTGCTCGACGCAGGATGGATTTTGCCGATCATATCCATGCCCCAACCTCGAAATGGCCAAGGCTTGATGATGGGGTTCATCGCTGATGCGGGTACCATCTGAATTTTTCCGAACATCTGACACACTTGGCATCCCTTGTAGTACTTGAAGCAGTCCTCAAGCATGGTGGGCCAATAAAACCCTGATCGCCTAATCAACCACTTCATCTTATGAGCCGATTGGTGAGTTCCACGAGCGCCTTCATGCACCTCATGTAAGAGCCGACTAGACTCGCTTGGTCCCGGGCATTTGAGTAGTAACCCTTCCAACGTCCTGTAGAACATGTCATCTCCTATAAGGACATATTTCATAGCCTTGTATCTTATCCGTTTAGGTGCCCCCGAGCCGAATCCTTCAAGTAATTGAAGATATCGGCTCTCCGATCATCCTGTTCCAGAACCGCACTCGAACTTCTGACCCGTCCGGTATGTCCTTGTATCCCGACGCCATCTCGCTGCGAGATCATTGGCGTCGGTATTCTGAGACCTTGGGACCCAATTGAAATTGATGTACCGAAAATGTGTCATCAGCTCACGACATTCCATCCAATATGGAAAGAGTGACTCACTCTCGCACTTGTATTCGTCCGTGAGTTGGGAGATCACCAACTTCGAGTCTCCAAAAAGCTCCACCGCCTCCGCCCGGCTTCCAAAAGCAACTCCATTCCCTTGCGCATCTGCCTCATACTCGGCAACATTGTTGGTGCAAGGGGTAGATAGCCCGATGGCGAAATAATATGCTGCCCCCGAGGCAACACGAGCGAGAATGCCGATGCCACAACCATCATCACAAGCCGATCCATCGAAGAACATAGCCCATGCACGTACAGATAGTGCTGCTATATTAGTATTAATCCGTTCAGCTATAAGATCGGCCAACGCTTGTCCCTTGACCGCTTTCGCAGGCTGATACCGAAGATCGAACTCCGACAACGCAAAC
Organism: Lolium rigidum; assembly: GCF_022539505.1. Classification (NCBI taxonomy): domain Eukaryota; kingdom Viridiplantae; phylum Streptophyta; class Magnoliopsida; order Poales; family Poaceae; genus Lolium; species Lolium rigidum. Next base: position 200,017,321 of record NC_061510.1, on the reverse strand, counting down.
ATCCACTTACCAAGTCGGCCTTTCAAAACAGGGGCCGACAAGGCATGTGCTTGACAACGTCCGACTTGCATACGACGATGATCTCTGCCGTCAAAAGGATATGATGAAGCTTGGTGCGGGTGAAGAACGAGCGAGAGGCATAGCTTCTCGACCTCAGGATACCGTGTCTCCGCGTCCAACATCCTTCTGCTGAGGTAGAAAACGACCTTTTCAACTCACTCATAGAGTTGCACCACCACCGAAGCGATGGACATGTCAGCTACTGATAAGTAGATATAGAACAGCCTGTCTTGTTGGGGTGGAACTAGCACAGGCGGCGTTGTCAGATACCGCTTAATCTCGTCAAACGCCTGCTCGTCGTTCGCCCCCGGTGAAACTCGTCATCGGATTTAATTTTCACCAACGCCATGAACGGCTCGATTCGTCCTGACAGGTTAGAGATGAATCGTCGGACGAAGTTGATCTTGCCGATAAGACGTTGGAGCTCCTTCTTCGTGGTAGGCGGCTGCATGATACGCACTTCCTCTTGACTTTTCAGGCCGATCTCAATTCCCCGTTCATGAACCAGAAAACCTAGGAACTGACCGGCCGTCACACCAAAAGCACACTTCTTTGGATTCATTCTCAGTCCCACCGGGCGTGCCAGAATGTGTTGCGGTCAGAAACCCACCGGCGAGCAGCGACGGGCAACACAGTAGAGCCGGGAGGCTCCCAGGACTGCGGCTGGCCCTGGTCCCTCGAGCGACGGCCCGCAAAGCATCGGCACGCAAGTCCGATGCTGGTGCAAGGGCGTGCCACCTAACCTATACCCGGTCGAGAAGGTGATGGATTTGCTTCGCTTAGTTTCCTCGCATGGCATACACGTAAACATTAAATACGAGCCTCGATCGGCTCTCGAGTTGTCTCGTGGATCGGCTCAAGGAGCCGATCCACCCATGATTCGTACGAGGTGTACGATCATATGGTGGTCCTGCTTGATCGATATAAAGCTAAAACGACCTACGACGATTTGGGGTTTTCACCACATAATCGGAACATCCTACGCGTGATTGAGCTCGGCGGCCACGCACGGTGATCATAAACCGACCCTAGACAAGGCCTAAAAACCAACATGAAGTTGATCCCCGAAACATCTTGTCTAGGGCTAGCAAACTACACCCTACGTGCCACTGGATCCTTCAACCCGTTTGTAAGGCCTAACTATGCGGATATTAAACTAATCCTTGAAGAAACAAGGAGCAATCATAACGGATCGGATCTACTAAATAATGATCAAGCGAGGTGCCGCCCTTACACCTAAGATAGGTGTAAGGGCGGCTAGACGTCTAAGGGTTGCACGGACGAAAGCATATGATACGATGAAACAATGCTAACCCTAACACATCTATGATAACTACGTTGCTCGCCATCAACAAGGCTTCAACACGAGCAACACATGAACAATGAATAAACGTGTACTGCCTAGATCACAAGATGCGATCTAGGCAGCATGATGCTTACCCGGAAGAAACCCTCGAAACAAGGGAGTTGGCGATGCGCCTAGATTGGTTTGTGGTGAACGTGATTGTTGTTTATTTCAGAAACCCTAGATACATATTTATAGTCCGTAGACTTTCTAACGTGGGAGTAGTCCCAACCGTGCACGAGCCGATTCTATCTAACCGACACGTATCCTACTATATTTACAGATACACGGGCAAACTAGCCCAAACTTTGTATACAAGGCCGATTCATGTATTTCTTCCATGTATATTCTTCAAGCCCATCTTTAATCGCGGCCCACCTCTGATCCGGTCAAATTCTGGTGATAACACAACTTCCAAGACACAACAAAACAGTAGCAAAATAAAGACATGGGTTATCTCCCAAGAAGTGCTTTCTTTATAGCCATTAAGATGGGCTCAGCAGTTTTAATGATGCACTCGCAAGAAATAAGAGTTGAAGCAAAAGAGGGCATCAAAAAGCAAGTTCAAAACTCATTTAAGTCTAACCCACTTCCTATGAAAAGGAATCTTGTACACAAATAAATTCATGAGGAGCAAAGTGACAAGCATAGGAAGATAAAACACAAGTAACTTCAAAATTTTCAGCATATAGAGAGGTGTTTTAGTACCATGAAAATTTCTACAACCATATTTTCCTCTCTCATAATAACTTTCAGTAGTATCATGAACAAACTCAACAATATAACTATCACATAAAGCATTCTTATCATGAGTCTCATGCATAAAATAATTACTACTCCCAACATAAGCATAGTCATTCTTATTAATTGTAGTGGGAGCAAATTCAACAAAGTAGCTATCATTATTATTCTCATCATCAAATATAGGAGGCATAGTATAATCATAATAAACTTTATCCTCCATAGTAGGTGGCACCAAAATACCACTATCATTATAATCATCATAAATGGGAGGCAAAGTATCATCAAAGTAAATTTTCTCCTCCATGCTTGGGGGACTAAAAATATCATGCTCATCAAAACCAGCTTCCCCAAGCTTAGAATTTTCCATAGCATTAGCAACAATGACGTTCAAAGCATTCATACTAATAACATTGGCATTATCATGCATATAAAGTTCCATAGGTTTTTTAATTTTCTCTTCAAACACCTCATGTCCTAACTCAAGATACATACTATAAAGATCTCTAATATTTTTGTTGTTTTCCATTAAGCCTAACTAGTGTAAACAAGAAACAAAAAGATGCAATTGCAGGATCTAAAGGAAATAGCTTCGAGCACTTACACACCGGCAACAGTGCTAGGTAATAGCTTAGTAGTCGGAGAATGTGAATACCTTTTACCTTACCTCCCCGGCAACTGCGCCAGAAAATAGCTTGATGTCTACGCACGCTTCTATTCCTGTAGACAGTGTTGGGCCTCCAAGAGCAGAGGTTTGTAGAACAGCAGCAAGTTTCCCTTAAGTGAATCACCCAAGGTTTATCGAACTCAGGGAGGTAGAGGTTAAAGATATCCCTCTCAAGCAACCCTGCAATCACGATACAAGGAGTCTCTTGTGTCCCCAACACACCTAATACACTTTGTCAGATGTATAGGTGCACTAGTTCGGCGAAGAGATAGTAAAATGCAAGTGATATGGATGAATATGAGTGGTAATAACAATCTGAATAAAATATGGCAGCGAGTAAACATGCAACAGAATAGTAAATAAACGGAGTTTCGATATTCGGAAACAAGGCCTATGGATCATACTTTCACTAGTGGACAGTCTCAACATTGCAATCATAAAGGAATATAAATAAGCACTTCACTATGCGATTCTGAATTACTCTTTGGCAAGATAACAAACACTAATTCATCATGTAGGCAAACCTTAAAGATGTATTCCCAAGTACTAATAAACACCCCACGCTGTCACTCGTGAGCATTCATAGGAGGTACTAACACACCACAATTTCATAGAGACATCCAACTCAAATCATAACTCGGTGAATAAGTATTCGTGAAATATAGCCTAAGAGACCCACACGGTGCACACACTCGTCACCTTTACACACGTGGGACAAGGAGTCTCCGGAGATCACATAAGTAAAATCCACTTGAATAGCATAACGACATCTAGATTACAAAGCTCATCATATGGATCTCAATCATGCAAAGCAACTCATGAGATCATTGTATTGAAGTACATGGGAGAGAGATTAACCACATAGGTACCGGTACAGCCCTTAGCCTCGGGGGAGAACTACTCCCTCCTCATCATAGGAGACAGCAGCGGTGATGAAGATGGCGGTGGTGTCGATGGAGATGCCTTCCGGGGGCAATTCCCCGTCTCGGCGGCTTGCCGGAACAGAGACTTCTGTCCCCCGAATCTTGGCTTCGCGATGGCTGCGGCTCTGGAACTTTTCTCATATCGTGGCTTATTCCCCTCGAAGATTTAGGTCACGAGGCATCTTATAGGCGAAAAGTCGGAGTCGGAAGGGCTCTGGGGGGTCCACACACCAGGGGGCGCGCCCCCCCTCTGGCCGCGCCGCCACCATGTGTGGGGGCCCTGGGCCTCCCCTCTGGTCCATCTTCGGTGTTTTGGAAGCTTCGTGGAAATATAAGATCGTGGGCCTTGATTTCGTCCAATTCCGAGAATATTTCCTTTGTAGGATTTCTGAAACCAAAAACAGCAGAAAACAACAACTGGCCCTTCGGCATCTCGTCAATAGGTTAGTTCCGGAAAACGCATCAAAACGATATAAAGTGTGAACAAAACATGTAGGTATTGTCATAAAACAAGCATGGAACATCGGAAATTATAGATACGTTGGAGACGTATCAATGATCTGCAGTGCTTTTAGGAAGAGGGGATCAGAAACACCTCAATATTTTATTGAATTAACTAGATGCTGCTTTTGGACCTGGGGTAGTGCCCTGCTGATGTTCATGCTGAACTTGGTTTTTGTATTAAGCTGAACTGGGGATCAGATACACTATGATGAGACTTTGTTAATTAGCTAATATAGTATATGTTAGACATGTTTTATTTTACTTTAATTTACTATGATATGCTGCGGTAGTTTCAATGTGCGGTCTGATGATTTGTATTATACCTAGCTACATGAAGCTCAACATTTTGAAATATTCATAGATTTGTAAGTGTAAATGTGATATATCTCATATGTAGTCAATGCTATCTTGTACGAGCTTGTAAAATGTCAGGGAAAAATACATTTTATTTTAGAAAGTGTAAAAGTGACCAATTTTTTTGATCTGATTGTAGCGAATGATTGTAGCGAACACAAGTGCAGATGGTCAAACCCCCAAAACTTCTCATATTCATTGTTACATGGTCGAGATATAAAGGTATTTTACGCACTGGTTTAATACTTAACTGCTTACATCCATGTTTGTTTGCAGTTTTTTTGACACCTCTTAATGCTCCCTCCGATCCATTTTTTTTTGAGATACACAGTACAAACACAGACGCTCTCATATAGATGTATCTAGACATATTAATTGTAGAGACATCCATTTATCATCAAGTAATGAGGATCAGATGGAGTATCGTTTTCATTTTACCAAAAGAAATGGATATACTGTATAGTACAACGTAGCCTGAGGCCCTTAGCTCTGAATGCAATTTCTGTGTGCACACTGATCGGATCATAACCCACACAACCTGTCTCACTGGTATGTAGGTCCGGGCCCCACCAGATACCGATAAAGCCCAGTGACCCGCCGGGTGAAGTTTTCTGTGTGGATTCCTGCGTACCTGGCTTCATTTCTCCAAGAAACGCGCATTTTTTTTGATCGGGGGGACACGCGCATTTATTCCCTTGCGGATGTATCATTCTTAGTTTCTCACAGCCCCCTCATGTTCAGATCTCCCTAGATCCCTCGCCCACATCTCCCCTGAGTCCTCTCCCTACACCACCGGCGTCCACCACCGCTCGGACTACGCGGCTTGGACTCCGTCCTCTACGGATGCGGCGACGTCGCACCTAAAAACTCCACTAAGGCGGCGCGGCATCCCCAATTCTCTCGGTCCATGGCTGCAATGGCGGTATGTTTCCCCCGAATCACTAGCGTTGCCGGTCACATCTTTATTATATCTAAGCTATATTGCCGGTTGCTTAGCATTGTTTGATATAGACTATTTCTCTCATCCAGTGTATATATTAATCCTCTGGTCAAGACTCGGGCTACACATGCACGCATGCTAGCTAGGTTGGGACTGGATCTAATGTGTGCAATAATAATCATTCAAATATGATATTGATCAATTCACGGCCGATAATCACATATGAGGACACCGAGCATGCATGTCTGGCTTATGGACTCTTTATGCCGACGCTGATTTTTTTTTGTTTGCTTGGTCGATCTGTACTGGCGGATGATGAACTGCAGATGCATTACTCTGATGCTAGATCTAGCCAGCAAGCATGCATGGCTCATGCTAGCTTGATTTCTATTCTCATAGCTACTATTTATATCGATTTGGCTTACGCGATACAATGATACACTATGCTTGAATAATTTGATGATACAAGGTTGTACATATCAGCCTAGCTAGATTCGAAGCTTATTGTTCATACTCGTGTGTTCGATAAGAACAATGATCCGCTGACTTTGCTAGGTGCCTTTGATTATGCATTTGCTTGGAATTACGGTCGAAGCTAGAGGCATTATCTAATTGAGGCCTCTTTTTACGGTGTTCAAACAAGAAGCTCAAGCTTGGAGAGAGCTTATCATGGAAGGAGACATCCGTAGAGCCAGCCCCGGTGTGCAAGGTGTTTAGGCGCATCGATGAGGAGAATACCGCCGACGGCTTACGCAAGGTACTATGTACATCGGAGTTAGAGGTGATTACCATCCCCGGTCGTGTTCTACCCTCGGTTTTACGGTGGGTGTCCAGAGTCCATCAACCTGAAGATGTCCACTGCATGCACCTGGATTGTGGACCTGAAGCAACAAGATGGCAATGTTTTAATGGACGCAGGATGGCCACAGTTTGTCAAAGCACATGACTTGAAGGTAGGATACCTCCTGACCTTGAAGAAGCTTGACACCAAATCATTGCAGGTGCTCATATTTGGTTACAATTGTTGTGAGAAGGTTATATGGTGTTCAGGTTATCACCCATCGCTGGGGCAACAAAATGAATCACAGCTGTATTAAGTTGTCTTACAAATGTTCTGTAGAGAGAGTTGGTCTATAATAGTATAATGATGCATTGTGGTGAACATGATGGTACCATTACTGGATTGTGGTCACATGTGAGGGGGGGATGTTGATATGTATAAGTGGATTGCCTAGCCCTTTCCATTAGTTCGTACTTTTGGTTGCGTTGGCTAGTGTATGAAGCTTGGCATGGTATCAGAGCCCAGGGTCTCGAGTTCGAGACCCGGCTTTCGTAATTTATCCTAAAAATTGGTGCTGCCCTCCGTTGCCCTCCTCGGAGTCCACGTATATGCCTCTTGAGAGTCTCCTTGTGTTGACCTCTTCCCTTCTTCCGGTCACACGTGAGGAGGGGTGTTGAGATGTATAAGTGGATTGCCTAGCCCTTTCCATCAGTTCGGACTTTTGGTTGCGTTGGCTAGTGCATGAAGCTTGACAAACCTTATTTATATGTACAGCTCTCTAGTTGTACTATTAATTATTATGTGCTTATGTTGGCTGGATTGTGATGAACATGAGATGTTCTGTTGTTTCCGTAAAGAAAAAAACGTGATGTTTTTTTGAATCCTGCGCTGGATATGTTTTGCACAAACTAGTGAAGTGTAATGTCCCAGGTTTAGAGACGATCGAGGGGTAGATTTTAGAAAGGGATGTGCATTGCATTGTAATTTACGGGGAAATTTCGCGCTTTTAAACAAAAACTGCATCGAAGGGGGACAAGTTTCTCTCTCGACACCTTACAGGGTTAGGGTTTCGAGAGTGCGACAAACTTGCAACTCACTTCACTAGTTTAGGGTTTTGATAAGAGAGGGGAGAGTTTGCATCATAACTTAAGTTGCATGATTGAATTCAAACTTAAGTTGAATTTGAATTTCAAATTCAAACATCAAATGAATATCTCATAAATTCAATTGTGAGGAAATTCATCAAGTAAATTATAATTAATACAACAATTATGAAAAACTCATTAAGGAAAATGGGAGCTTTATTGATAATCACACATAATACAATGTCATTTACAATATCCAGAATAGATATATGATATATTACAACTCATTATACAAATTGGGAAAAATAGAAAGGAATATAAAAAGAAAAGTACAAGGATAGATTCTATCCTAGATACTACAAGATCATCTTCATTTGATCTTGGACTTGATCATCTTCTGGATCATCTTAATCAGCTCACTTATACCACTGTACACAAGCACAACAAAGAAAGGAATTATGCCAAGTGGCATTGCCACTTGGCAGGTTAGAAAGAAAGGAAAATTGGGGATATGGATCAGCTCTGCCGAGCTGATCATCTCCAAGCCAAGTTCGAGTATCGGTGCACACACACACACACAGAGCAGCTCACATCGCATGTGTGCATGCTGTACAACACACAAGCCGCAGAGGAGTCACCAAGGGAGGCCAGGCCAAGTCGTCGATCGGTGATGCAATGGCTGGGCATATAAAAGCTTTTCCAAGCCAAACCCTAGCCATTTGATTCAGCCATCGACAGGTTCCACTGGTAAGAACATAAGAACACAAGAACACAAGAACACAAGAACAGCCACTGCTGTTCAATCTGCTAACTCACCACAGCACTGAATCAAGCCCCACCAGATCACCAGGAGGAGCAGGGCAAGTAAACCAACCACAAGATCATCACAGAAGCAAAACCTCTACATCAACAACTCATCTAGGAGCTGGAGTGAGGTATAAACAAGATCAACCTGAGCAAAACTCTGTTTTGCTCATAAATAAGCATGTGCATAAATATACACAAGCCAGAGGGTATTGTTACCCTGTGTGCATCATCATTTGGTGATCAAACCATTTGATGCCGGCAAAGAGGGAATTAAGCCGTAAGAAATCATCCCGTGGAAGAAATGGTCAAACCCACCGTATTAACACCGAGATAAACCAAAGCATCCAGCAAGAAAGATTCACAGCCTAGCCTACCCAACTCACCTAGCACTACATGGTTTGCTAACCATCGGGTAGATAGGCACTTGTGCCTATTCTAGATTGTCAACAAGCAAAGAGCACTCGGAAATCCAACAAGGATTGCCCGAGTGATGCATCCACAAAGCCACCACAAGTCACGAAGGAGGAAGCTACCCTTGACAGACATCAAAGAGACTGCCGGGGCTACCTCAACCCATAACCAACATCTTAAGCCACCACATCATCACCCAAGTAGGGTTCAAGTAGAGGGCTAGGGTACACAACCGAGTGTTGGCATCCATCTAGCCCTGTCTCATTTAATAGGATGATCACAACCGCAAAGCAGCTCACATCACTTATCCACTTCAATAAAATTTAGGCAACCGCAGATAAGTGAACTAAACAAACAAATCAAAACACCGAGGCTTTGCAGTGATTCAGTGGATCACTGCAAGCAACCGCAGTTGCTTAAGCCAACAACAGTACACATCAGGCTCAGCCTGTATGAAGCTCAAATAGCACTGGTTGAGTACCAGTGAATCACAGAGAGAAGCACACACTTGCTCACAAGCAAGTAATGATCAATTGATCATCAGAGCATCACTTGCTCTTGCTACAGGTCACCACAGCCAAGCATAACATCAACACATGAACCAGACAATAAGATCAGCCACAGGACAGGAACAAATATATCACAGATAATTAAACTAGTCATATACAGGAGCCAATCATCCAAGGATGGTGGTCTCTTGTAACAGGCATGCTCAAGGGAGCATGTCTATAAATCATAGCACACAGAAGAGCACCCTGGGGCACTGGCTCTTGTGAATTTACAAGAATTGCACACGGCAACCAAGCCAGAACACCATTAATGAATACACTTGAGTAATTGGTAAAGATAGCATCAAGAACGAGACACCGGCACTAGCATGCTACAAGGATCATGCATAATGATCAAGCCAGGGTCAAGATTTTACACACACAGGATATCCTAGTGGCAGTAGCTATCTTAGGAGCAAGCCAGTAGGCCATGAGCATCACTGGATGCTCATGAGCAATCACAGGAAGGCCACAGTAGGAGTATAGCATATAACAGTAGTGCATAGAGCAAAGTTAGAAGAGCAGCAGCAGCTAGCAATCCATGGCAGCAGCAGAAAGCACATCAGCATAGGCAACACAGCAGTAGCACACGCAGAGCGCAGCAAACATAGCACGACGAGGAGCGAGCAAGCACAGCTCAAGCAATAGGACTAGAGGAGGAAGAAGGTCGGGCACGGGAGGGAAGTAGGAAAGGAGGCGCACTTACCCGGAGTCGAGGAGAACAGCCGCAACCATGGCGGCCACGGCGGCACCCACCGGAGCGCGGCGGCGCCAGGCCAAGCCAGGCCATGGCGGCACCACAGCCGCCTCGGCCGAGCACAGCAACACCGCGGCGAGCGAGGGCGCGAGCAAACGACGCATCGCCATGAATCCATGCGGCCAGGGTTGCGGACGAGATGGGGCCGCATGGTGGCGTGGATGAACTCCAAATCGACGCGGATGAGGATGACCGCCGTCGTGGGGCGCGTCGATTGCGCACCATGGCGGGGGCCAAAACCGGCGGAGTTCGCCGGAATCGAGCGGCGACGGTGGCGGCGACCACGAATCGCCAGAGAGGGGATTAGGGTTAGGGTTCGGACACGCGCGAGAGAGAGAGAGAGAGGAGTGATGTTGGTCGAGCCGGACCAGGCCGGTCGGTTCGACCTAACCCACTGGGTTGCACCGACAGGTGGGCCCAGGGGCATTTTTGCCATTTCACAATTCCATTTAAATACATAAACTTTGAAAAGGCACCATAAATATTTAATAGCTCTAACAAAATAATTAAAAATATGAAAATAGATCAGCATAAAATTCTCTATCATAATAAAATACAAAACGGAATTTTTGAAGACAATTAAGAATAAGTCTTCATTTGATGATTTAAACAATCATTTAAATCACAAATATAAATTTCAATAATAAAAATAAGTCCATTAATGCATTTGGACTTTAAAAACACCTTGACAACATTTCAAGGTTGTATTTTACTTTAAATCAAGTATCCCCAAAATTATTCTTAGTATTAACCCCTTACATGAAATAATAACGACATCGGAAGGGGGGAGCAAACCCTAAAAATGGAATCATGCATAATTGCCTCTTTAACCATTGCCCTTATCGGACAATGATGCTATTTTTCAGAAACAGAGGACAAGGGTCAGTCCACACCTTCCAACTGCAAAACTTTGCAGTGTTCGAGCAAGTTCATCACTTGCTCATGTCATTTGAGTATTTCTATCAAATTACTTGCAAAGTATTATGGTTATCACTATTGCATAAAAATCAAAACCACTACTTTCATAACTATGAATATGACTATGTGGTGGGCAATGGAACCATGGATTGTGTTGATATGGAGGAGGTTCCATTGCAAGGGTTAATATCCATCTAGGATTAAACAACAAATGTCGCCGATGATTCTTGTGCCGTAATACCCGTGTTAACCATAAGATCCGGAGTGGGACGGAGTAGTCAAAAGTGTTTCCACCTCTCGTTCATCAACGGATGCGCTTTACCGTAGTACACTTGTAATCCAAGGGGCCAAGCTGGTGAGGCTGGGGAGTCCTAAGTCCCCACGGCATAGTCCGTAGTACACTTGTCGCCCGAAGGAGCAAGATGGTGAGGCTGGGGAGTCCTAAGTCCCCACGGTATTGCGGTCTAGGATGGGTTGCAGCTACCGGCGTAGGAGTGTATGGTAGAGCCCAAGCATCGTTGTCGTGGTCGGGGTCCACCTTGAAATCTACAGGAATAATGGGACCGACGTGGACCCGGTGGTCGGGGCATGCAACAAAGGGTGGGTGTTCGAGGTAGCGGAGGAACATGATTGGCTAGACCTTATACCGGGCCTCACACCGAAGGAAGTGTGGACGGGAAAGCTGCCCGGTTGGCACCAAGGTTAAGATCTCTTATGGGTAAAGCAACACACCTCCGCAGAGTGTAAAGAATCGTGACTCGTCACTCCTCGTTCCGGGATTGAGGAACTCGCGAACGCGGCCGGAAAGGAGCTCCATGAAGTTCTAGTAAACCGGTGAAGGCCGACGGACATAGCTCTTTGAAATAAAAGCAATCTCTTGAAGAAATGTTTATCAAAACTTGCATTGGTATTAGACTTTCCGGTCTAATATCGTAGCTAGTGCATTAAACACCTCTTACCTATAATGAACTTGTTGAGTACGCTCGTACTCATACCACTCTTAAATCCCATGCTTAGATTGTCTGAATCGTCTGGAGGAGGACTACGACAACAATGAAGGAGCCGAGATCATCGGCTATGATGAACCTGACCTCTCAGGAGGTGTTGAAGACGTAGACTATCTCATAGTCTACGGATCCGGGGAGGCTTCCGGAGGAGATCAAGCCTAGAGATAACCGATAGTAGTAGTAACCGAGCAGCCCGAACTCTTAGTATTTAGCTGCTCGATGAAATAAATGTTTAGTTTAGTGAGACTCTGGTATTGTAAGTTAAGTTGGGTTCGCCTCGAACCCAGGAGTATTCCTCTTAGGACCCAAGAGGAGCTCCAAGATAACATGTGTATGATAATTGTAATAATAAATGAATGAGTTATGGACCCTGCTATGTTCTGTTGTACTACTCTGAGGGATGTAATATTTGCGGAATGGTACTTCGTGAATGTTATATCAACGACTGGCATACTACAACATGCGGTGGTATGCGTGGTCACCACAGCTTGGTATCGAGCAAAAGCTTTGACCTTAGGTTGGAACCTAGTAAATGGGACCAAACGTTAGGAGTCAAATAGGACTAATAAAGAATTCTCTAAAAATATGGTGTATATTCAATTGAGAATACAACGAGTCATATCTTTTAGTGCGATAATTCTTTATTATCTCTATTATGATGCATTATTACTAATCTCATAATCTTTCTATTTCTACAGCCAACATGGCAAGTTCACGACCGGGAAGAAACGTGAAAGTTATGGATTCCACACCGAATGAGTACCAAGGAGGACTTGCGTGATATCCTACGAGCCATGTTACTGGAATTTGGGTGCGATTCCCGGATTCCGATAAAGAAATACATGTTCTATGATGGTCCGGTATTGGCCAAGTGCAGGGTAGGACTGCGACTTCCCGAATCTTTGGGAATGAGCGTAGTCATGCCAGCTGGGGAAGCGAGGACAACCAACACAGCTTACCATATAGCTGTTATGAGAGCCATAACCGATATTCGGGAGCATAAGACAAAAGAGCTTATGGGTTCCGAATTTACACACATTCCTCATATGGAGGAGGACAATGATCCCATGCTAAACCATTTCAAATATGCCAAAAGCAAACCAGCCGAAGCAGCCAAATACATGGACAATAGCCGTAACTTCATATCATTACTCTTTCAGTTGAATCATCATCTGATAGGAGCAATTGATACGATGCTTGTGGAATTCACAGAACCAAAGGAGGAGAGTAGGGGGAAAGAACCTATGGAGAATGTGGTGCACACACCAGTCTATTCAGCTGGTGACTACATCAGTATTGATCCACTTGCACGTGAACCTACACCTGTTACACCTGGGAACTATCTGGGTAGTTCCTATGGGGGATACGAAGGCGGAGAGGAATCCGGAAACAACCAGCGTTCCGAGACTCCTATCGAGAATTCCAGGGGTTGGCGTTGGGGATCGGATATGGGAACTCATAGTACCACCGCATATTATGATGGGGAGATGAATGAAGATGCCACGTCCCAGCACCAGAGTTATCCATGGAATGAGGAGGAAGTTGGAGGGTATCCGACACAGGTTGAGTCGGATACGAATGTAGGAAATACCTATGGCGTAGGTACAGGGGAGTACACCCGTTGGGTGGATTACGATGCACTGAATGATCAGTTTGTGAACACTGATTTTGCCCTAGGATCATCATCGGATTCCGACTATCAGCCAACGGGGAGACCTTATGTTCCGGGTTTTGTCGGGAGAACGACACGTTCGACCGGATGGAAGCCTCGGAATGTATCGGGAGTGAAGATCGTCTAGAGACTACCAATGGAAGCAAAGCTACAATACACAAGTACCACGTGTATTGTAGAGTGTAATATTTTGTAGAAATTTGTATATATACTTTAATAAGTGAGTTTGCATACTCATCGACTTGAGTATTGTAATAGGACCACTTAAGTATGTAAATATATGGTATATGTTTTGTATGATTTGGATTTGCTTCTTGATTTCCATTGCGTGACTAGTTCTGTGCACAATGTTGAGCTCAGAAAACTTGCGCATGGAGTAATTATGAGTATCATCTTGTGTTGCAGAACTAGGGGGTTATGTCGGGAGCGTTAGGAGAGGAGACCGAAGCACAGCGCATGGAGCGCGAAGCAAAACAAAAGGAAGAGGCTGACGAAACAGCCAGGAATCAGTTTCCACCACCACCACCACCCATGACGCAGCAAAACTTTATTCAGTACATGCAGCTGGTAGAGGAGAGACAGCGTGTAACACTGGAGCAGCAGAACAAATTCTTCCAAGATTTGCTGCAGCAGAACCGGGTAGAGAGACCCGAGAATCAGGGAGTCACCTTAGCAGACTTCCAGAACACTAAGCCTATATCTTTTGCATACGCGCCCGAGCCAATGGACGCGGAAGACTGGCTCATGGACACTGAGCGAAAGCTCAACACTGTTGGATGCAATGACCAGGAGAAGGTCCGTTATGCTACACACTTGTTGTGTGGACCCGCCGCATCATGGTGGGATAACATTGTAGCCGTATATCCGGCTGGAAAGGTATTCACCTGGGAGGAGTTCGCAAGAAAGTTCAGGGAATCCAATGTTCCTGAAAATATTGTGGAGTTAAAGCGTCGAGAATTTGAAAATCTCGAGCAGAAGGACAAGGCAATCCTGACTTATGTCAGGGAGTTCTCTAAACTGTCCCGGTATGCTGTTGAAGAAGTCAACACCGAGGACAAGAAGAAAAAGAGATTTCTGAGGGGGTTAAGTCCCCAGTTCAAGGTACAGCTCCGAATGATGAGAGCAACTGAGTTCCAAGAGTTGGTGGATGCAGCCATCACTCTTGAGGATGACTTCAAACAACTGCAAGAAGAGAAGAGGAAGAAGGCCAAGTTCGAGCCTAAGAGGTTTGTTAGTAACAAGCCCAATACCAGCTTGAGTTTCAAGCCAAGATACAACAACAACAACAACAACAACAACAACAACTACTATGGTAGTAGGAAGAATCGAGCATTTCGGCATCGCAAATCAAAGCGTTTGCAGGAGCTCGTGGACTCACGAGGCATTTTGCCAAGGATTGCAAGAAACCAAGGATTATATGCTTTGGTTGTCGCCGTGAGGGGCACATGCCGAAGGACCGCCCCAAGAGAAACACCGGAGGAGGTCAATCTGGAGGAGGAGGAAATCGAGGAAACACCGGAGGGAGCTGGAAGAATAAGAAGCCCTTCGGCAAGCTGAACCGCACCGGTCCGGAGGAGGTGGTCAACTCCGATCAGGCGGTGATAGGTACGCTCCGGATACTCACTCATCCCGGCAAAGTACTTTTTGATACCGGTGCAACTACATCATTCATTTCTCAACAATTCATCACCAAACATGGGATTAGTTGCACTAAGTTAGATACACCCATAACCATACTTTCGCGGGGGAACGATAGTAGTAACCCATGCCAAACAAAAACAAGTCATTATGATCAATAAGTGCGCGTTTGACGCGGACTCGTTCATTTTACCGATGAAGGACATTGATGTCATTCTTGGTATGAACTGGTTGGAAGCTAATGGAGCATTGATCGACTGTGTTAACAAGACGGTATCGTTGAAAAGCCCCGATGGAAGTAGAATGATCTACCAAGGCGACAAACATACACAGATTGAAGTTGAGCTACAGCTGAATAGTATGAAGGAGGTGAAGTTAGAAGATATACCTGTAGTAAATGAATTCCAGGATGTGTTTCCTGCAGAATTACCTGGTATGCCACCAGATAGGGAGATAGAATTCACTATCGACCTAATTCCAGGAACAGCTCCGATTGCTAAAGCACCATATAAGATGGGGCCCAAGGAGTTGAAAGAGCTTAAGGAGCAACTGGATGACTTAGAACAAAAGGGATTCATTCAAGAGAGTGTTTCACCATGGGGATCACCTGTAATCTTCGTAGATAAAAGGGATGGAGGAAGAAGGATGTGCGGAGACTACAGGAATCTGAACAACATCACAATCAAGAACAAGTATCCACTTCCAAGAATACAAGATCTATTTGATCAAGTTAGAGGAGCGGGAGTCTTTTCCAAGATTGATCCAAGATCCGGTTATCACCAGATAAAGATCAAGAAGGAAGACGTTCCGAAAACTGCCTTTGTCTCAAGGTATGGACACCATGAATACCTTGTAGTACCTTTTGGATTAACCAATGCCCCGAGCAATATTCATGAATCTCATGAATAAGATATTCATGCCATATCTAGACAAGTTTGTCATCGTATTTATCGATGATATCTTGATATATTCCAAGGACAAGTCCGAACATGCTCGAACATTTGAGGTTAGTGTTGCAAACACTAAGGGAACATCAACTCTATGCCAAACTTAGTAAGTGTGAATTTTGGCTAGATCAAGTGGAATTTCTTGGTCATGTCATTAGCAAAGATGGAATCGCTGTTAACCCGAGTAAGGTAGCAGCAGTTCTAGAATGGGAAGCACCCAAGACTGTCAAAGAGATCCGAGGATTCCTAGGAATGGCAGGATATTATCGGAGATTCATTGAAGGATTCTCTAAGATAGCAGGACCAATGACTAAGTTGCTAAGGAAGAACACACCATTTGTGTGGTCAGAGGAGTGTGAAAAGAGCTTTCAAACTTTAAAAGAGAAACTCACCACAACACCGGTGTTAGCAGTTCCGGAAGTTGGCAAGGATTACACCGTATACTGTGACGCATCCAAGCATGGATTGGGTTGTGTACTCATGCAAGATCGGAAAGTGATATCTTATGGATCGAGGCAACTCAGACCTCATGAAGTGAATTATCCAACACATGACTTGGAATTAGCAGCAGTCGTATTTGCACTCAAAACATGGAGACATTTTCTCTATGGAGCTAAGTGTGAGCTCTATACAGATCACAAGAGTCTCAAATATTTCTTCACTCAGAAGGAACTCAACATGAGACAGAAAAGATGGCTAGAATTAATCAAGGATTATGACCTGACAATCAACTACACTCCAGGAAAGGCCAATGTTGTAGCAGATGCCTTGAGTAGGAAGAGCACTGGCGGAGTGGAACAAGAAATATCACCGGAGTTGAGGAAGGAAATAAGTCAAGCCCAAATACAACTTTGGGAGAAGGAAGCCCATGAAGGATTATCGGCGTTGCAAGTAGCCGATGAGTTGAATGTCAACCTCGAAGAATGAGATAATGATGGGTCAAATGGACGATCCATTCATCGTGGAGGAGATGAGAAGAATAGATGAGGGAAGACCCTCGAATTTCACCGCGGAGAATCTGGATCATTATGGTTCCGTAAAAGGATTTGCGTTCCGGATATTGCTGAAATTAAGGAAGTAATACTCCGGGAAGCTCATCAAACACCATATTCCATACATCCGGAAGTACAAAGATGTACATGGACTTAAAGGAACTATTCTGGTGGAATAACATGAAGAGGGAGATAGCACAATATGTGGCGTAATGCCATACCCGCCGTAGAGTGAAGGCTGAACACCGCAGTCCGAGCAGGAAGTTACAACCTTTACCTATTCCAGAGTGGAAATGGGAAGAAATAGGGATGGATTTCATCACCGGACTACCCATGACTAATAAAAAGAAGGACATGATATGGGTAATCGTGGACCGGTTGACGAAAAGTGCACACTTTTTAGCGGTAAACCAGCAGGATAAAGGAGAGAAACTTATCGATCTTTACATCAAAGAGATCGTGAGTAAGCATGGAGTGCCTAAGAAGATCGTGTCGGATCGAGGATCCGTATTCACGTCAGCATTTTGGAAGCAACTACACGAAGCTTTAGGATCCAAGTTAGACTATAGTACCGCTTATCATCCCCAGACAGGTGGACAAACCGAGAGAACCAACCAGATCTTAGAGGATATGCTTAGGGCTTGTGCCCTAGACTTCGGAGGATCATGGGAGGAGCACTTACCACTAGCAGAGTTTTCATATAACAATAGTTACCAAAGCAGCATCAAGATGGCACCATTTGAAGCTCTCTATGGAAGGAAGTGTAGATCACCGATATGTTGGTATGAAGTCGGAGCAAGCAAAGAGTTCAACCCTGACTATGTCAAGGAAAAACAACACATCATTGACATTATAAGAGACAGACTGAAGATAGCCCAAAGTCGACAAAAGAGCTATGCGGATCAAAAGAGGAGAACATGGGAACCACGAGTTGGAGACATGGTTTATCTTAAGGTGAGCCCGATGAAAGGACTCCAGAGGTTTGGAGTAAAAGGAAAACTCAGTCCTAGATACATCGGACCTTTCAAGATACTGAGTCAGAACCGAGGTTTAGCCTTTGAATTGGATCTACCGGGAAGACTAGCACAAGTTCACAATGTATTCCATGTGTCGCAACTCGGAGAAATGCTTAAAGACCCCGGATGAGCCAATATCACATGCTGAGCTCGAGTTACAACCAGATTTGACTTACATCGAGAAGCCAACCAAGATTCTCGAGGAGAGCTGGAAACAACTCAGAAATAAAGCGATCAAGTATTGCAAGATACAATGGAAGCATCACCCCGAGAGGGAAGCCACCTGGGAAAAAGAGGAAGACCTGAGGAAAACATACCCCGAGCTGTTCAGGTATTACAACCACAACTTCGGGACGAAGTTTTCTTTAAGGGGGAAAGGTTGTAATGTCCCAGGTTTAGAGACGATCGAGGGGTAGATTTTAGAAAGGGATGTGCATTGCATTGTAATTTACGGGGAAATTTCGCGCTTTTAAACAAAAACTGCATCGAAGGGGGACAAGTTTCTCTCTCGACACCTTACAGGTTTAGGGTTTCGAGAGTGCGACAAACTTGCAACTCACTTCACTAGTTTAGGGTTTTGAGAAGAGAGGGGAGAGTTTGCATCATAACTTAAGTTGCATGATTGAATTCAAACTTAAGTTGAATTTGAATTTCAAATTCAAACATCAAATGAATATCTCATAAATTCAATTGTGAGGAAATTCATCAAGTAAATTATAATTAATACAACAATTATGAAAAACTCATTAAGGAAAATGGGAGCTTTATTGATAATCACACATAATACAATGTCATTTACAATATCCAGTAATAGATATATGATATATTACAACTCATTATACAAATTGGGAAAAATAGAAAGGAATATAAAAAGAAAAGTACAAGGATAGATTCTATCCTAGATACTACAAGATCATCTTCATTTGATCTTGGACTTGATCATCTTCTGGATCATCTTAATCAGCTCACTTATACCCTGTACACAAGCACAACAAAGAAAGGAATTATGCCAAGTGGCATTGCCACTTGGCAGGTTAGAAAGAAAGGAAAATTGGGGATATGGATCAGCTCGCCGAGCTGATCATCTCCAAGCCAAGTTCGTAGTATCGGTGCGCACACACACACACAGGCAGCTCACATCGCATGTGTGCATGTCATACAACACACAAGCCAGAGAGGAGTCACCAAGGGAGGCCAGGCCAAGCTGTCGATCAGTGATGCAATGGCTGGGCATATAAAAGCTTTTCCAAGCCAAACCCTAGCCATTTGATTCAGCCATCGACAGGTTCCACTGGTAAGAACATAAGAACACAAGAACACAAGAACACAAGAACAGCCACTGCTGTTCAATCTGCTAACTCACCACAGCACTGAATCAAGCCCCACCAGATCACCAGGAGGAGCAGGGCAAGTAAACCAACCACAAGGTCATCGCAGAAGCAAAACCTCTACATCAACAACTCATCTAGGAGCTGGAGTGAGGTATAAACAAGATCAACCTGAGCAAAACTCTGTTTTGCTCATAAATAAGCATGTGCATAAATATACACAAGCCAGAGGGTATTGTTACCCTGTGTGCATCATCATTTGGTGATCAAACCATTTGATGCTGGCAAAGAGGGAATTAAGCCAAAGAAATCATCCCAGGGAAGAAATGGTCAAACCCACTGTATTAACACCGAGATAAACCAAAGCATCCAGACAAGAAAGATTCACAGACTAGCCTACCCAACTCACCTAGCACTACATGGTTTGCTAACCATCAGGTAGATAGGCACTTGTGCCTATTCTAGATTGTCAACAGCAAAGAGCACTGGAAATCCAACAAGGATTGCCCAGTGATGCATCCACAAAGCCACCACAAGTCACAGAAGGAGGAAGCTACCCTTGACAGCATCAAAGAGCTGCCAGGGCTACCTCAACCCATAACCAACATCTTAAGCCACCACATCATCACCCAGTAGGGTTCGATAGAGGGCTAGGGTACACAACCGAGTGTTGGCATCCATCTAGCCCTGTCTCATTTAATAGGATGATCACAATCGCAAGCGAGCTCACATCACTTATCCACTTCAATAAAATTTAGGCAACTGCAGATAAGTGAACTAAACAAACAAATCAAAACACCAGGGCTTTGCAGTGATTCAGTGGATCACTGCAAGCAACCGCAGTTGCTTAAGCCAACAACAGTACACATCAGGCTCAGCCTGTATGAAGCTCAAATAGCACTGGTTGAGTACCAGTGAATCACAAGAGAAGCACACACTTGCTCACAAGCAAGTAATGATCAATTGATCATCAGAGCATCACTTGCTCTTGCTACAGGTCACCACAGCCAAGCATAACATCAACACATGAACCAGACAATAAGATCAGCCACAGGACAGGAACAAATATATCACAGATAATTAAACTAGTCATATACAGGAGCCAATCATCCAAGGATGGTGGTCTCTTGTAACATGCATGCTCAAGGGAGCATGTCTATAAATCATAGCACACGGAAGAGCACCCCGGGGCACCGGCTCTTGTGAATTTACAAGAATTGCACACGGCAACCAAGCCGAACACCATTAATGAATACACTTGAGTAATTGGTAAAGATAGCATCAAGAACGGAGACACCGGCACTAGCATGCTACAAGGATCATGCATAATGATCAAGCCAGGGTCAAGATTTTACACACACATGATATCCTAGTGGCGGTAGCTATCTTAGGAGCAAGCCGATAGGCCATGAGCATCACCGGATGCTCATGAGCAATCACAGGAAGGCCACGGTAGGAGTATAGCATATAACGGTAGTGCATAGAGCAAAGTTAGAAGAGCGAGCAGCAGCCTAGCAATCCATGGCAGCAGCCAGAAAGCACATCAAGCATAGGCAACACAGCGAGTAGAACACGCAGAGCGCAGACAACATAGCACGGCGGAGAGCGAGGCAAGCACGGCTCAGCAATAGGACTAGAGGAGGAAGAAGGTCGGCACAGGAGGGAAGTAGGAAAGGAGGCGCACTTACCCGGAGTCGAGGAGAACAGCGCAACCATGGCGGCCACGGCGGCACCCACCGGAGCGCGGCGGCGCCGAGGCCAAGCCGTGCCATGGCGGCACCACAGCGCCTCGGCCGGGCACAGCGAACACCGCAGCGAGCAGGGCGCGAGGCAAACGACGCATCGCCATGAATCCATGCGGCCAGGGTTGCGGACGAGATGGGGCCGCATGGTGGCGTGGATGAACTCCAAATCGATGCGGATGAGGATGACCGCCGTCGTGGGGCGCGTCGATTGCGCACCATGGCGGGGGCCAAAACCGGCGGAGTTCGCCGGAATCGAGCGGCGACGGTGGCGGCGACCACGAATCGCCAGAGAGGGGATTAGGGTTAGGGTTCGGACACGCGCGAGAGAGAGAGAGAGGAGTGAGGCTGGTCGAGCCGGACCAGGCCGGTCGGTTCGACCTAACCCACTGGGTTGCACCGACAGTGGGCCCGAGGGCATTTTTGCCATTTCACAATTCCATTTAAATACATAAACTTTGAAAAGGCACCATAAATATTTAATAGCTCTAACAAAATAATTAAAAATATGAAAATAGATCAGCATAAAATTCTCTATCATAATAAATTACAAAAGGGAATTTTTGAAGACAATTAAGAATAAGTCTTCATTTGATGATTTAAACAATCATTTAAATCACAAATATAAATTTCAATAATAAAAATAAGTCCATTAATGCATTTGGACTTTAAAAACACCTTGACAACATTTCAAGGTTGTATTTTACTTTAAATCAAGTATCCCCAAAATTATTCTTAGTATTAACCCCTTACATGAAATAATAACGACATCGGAAGGGGGAGCAAACCCTAAAAATGGAATCATGCATAATTGCCTCTTTAACCATTGCCCTTATCGGACAATGATGCTATTTTTCGAAACAGAGGACAAGGGTCAGTCCACACCTTCCAACTGCAAAACTTTGCAGTGTTCAGGCAAGTTCATCACTTGCTCATGTCATTTGAGTATTTCTATCAAATTACTTGCATAGTATTATGGTTATCAGTATTGCATAAAAATCAAAACCACTACTTTCATAACTATGAATATGACTATGTGGTGGGCAATGGAACCATGGATTGTGTTGATATGGAGGAGGTTCCATTGCAAGGGTTAATATCCATCTAGGATTAAACAACAAATGTCGCCAGTGATTCTTGTGCCGTAATACCCGTGTTAACCATAAGATCCGGAGTGGGACGGAGTAGTCAAAAGTGTTTCCACCTCTCGTTCATCAACGGATGCGCTTTACCGTAGTACACTTGTAATCCAAGGGGGCAAGCCGGTGAGGCCGGGGAGTCCTAAGTCCCCACGGCATAGTCCGTAGTACACTTGTCGCCCGAAGGAGCAAGATGGTGAGGCTCGGGGAGTCCTAAGTCCCCACCGGTATTGCGGTCTAGGATGGGTTGCAGCCTACCGGCGTAGGAGTGTATGGTAGAGCCCAGAGACTCGTTGTCGTGGTCGGGGTCCACCTTG
Organism: Lolium rigidum; assembly: GCF_022539505.1. Lineage (NCBI taxonomy): Eukaryota > Viridiplantae > Streptophyta > Magnoliopsida > Poales > Poaceae > Lolium > Lolium rigidum. Next base: position 199,994,682 of record NC_061510.1, on the reverse strand, counting down.
AAATCTACATGAATAATGGGACCGACGTGGACCCAGGGTCGGGGCATGCAACAAAGGGTGGGTGTTCGAGGTAGCGGAGGAACATGATTGGCTAGACCTTATACCGGGCCTCACACCGAAGGAAGTGTGGACGGAAAGCTACCCGGTTGGCACCAAGGTTAAGATCTCTTATGGGTAAAGCAACACACCTCTGCAGAGTGTAAAGAATCGTGACCCGTCACTCCCGTTCCGGGATTGAGGAACTCGCGAACGCGGCCGGAAAGGAGCTCCATGAAGTTCTAGTAAACCGGTGAAGGCTGACGGACATAGCTCTTTGAAATAAAAGCAATCTCTTGAAGAAATGTTTATCAAAACTTGCATTGGTATTAGACTTTCTGGTCTAATATCGTAGCTAGTGCATTAAACACCTCTTACCTATAATGAACTTGTTGAGTACGCTCGTACTCATACCACTCTTAAATCCCATGCTTAGATTGTCTGAATCGTCTGGAGGAGGACTACGACAACAATGAAGGAGCCGAGATCATCGGCTATGATGAACCTGACCTCTCAGGAGGTGTTGAAGGCGTAGACTATCTCATAGTCTACGGATCCGGGGAGGCTTCCGGAGGAGATCAAGCCTAGAGATAACCGATAGTAGTAGTAACCGAGCAGCCCGAACTCTTAGTATTTAGCTACTCGATGAAATAAATGTTTAGTTTAATGAGACTCTGGTATTGTAAGTTAAGTTGGGTTCGCCTCGAACCCAGGAGTATTCCTCTTAGGACCCAAGTGGAGCTCCAAGATAACATGTGTATGATAATTGTAATAATAAATGAATGAGTTATGGACCCTAGTTCTGTTGTACTACTCTGAGGGATGTAATATTTGCGGAATGGTACTTCGTGAATGTTATATCAACGACTGGCATACTACAACATGCAGTGGTATGCAGGGTCACCACATGAAGTGCCCGCTGACAAAACATATTATGCGCAAATAGGCAACCCTCAGTAACGATCATGGGTTCAAGCGTCCAGGATCCAGTGCCTTGACATCAGCAAGCACAGATGAATAGTTGGTTGACTTGTAGATTTGGACGTTGGATCGAAAATAGGTAGCTAAGAACTAAGTACTGTAGCATGTAGCATATCTACTGTTCATGGTCTCATTCCGGGTTCAAGTGCTACCCCATGTAGCACCACTTTTTTTGGGTTAGCCCGGACAACCTTCCCAATAAAAAAAGTACTACCTTCCTCGCATGGGCCAATTGTTTGTACTTTTGGGCTGCCGCCGCCATGTACATGGTGATTGCTTTCAGCCTGCTTACTTCGCTGATAACAATCCAAAAACATTTAATGGGCCTCCGACTCATGCCATTGGGGCCCTTCCTAATTTAAACACGGAGATCCTATGATTGGCCCTCAAGAAACCTAGATTCTACATATAAAGTTATTTTTATTTCGTATCAATTATGATTATGATTCTTTTAAATGCGCATAGCCAGTATGCGCATCTACATGGGCTCTATATTTTGATATATTCATATAGTCGATTTCAAAATTTTTATAAATTATTTAAAGTTCCAAGATTTATTCTATCAGTTTGCAAGATCTTAGAGTGTATTTGTAGTTTAAAAAAATGACAAACCTCTTCATCAGATTGTTGTTAACAAGTGTAGTGTTTTGAACCCAAAATATATTACATACTTCCTCGTAGATCAAATTTGAACTAATTAAGTTGAACTAAAACCCGGATTAACAATTAGTATGGATTAGGTGCATGGAGTACGAAAAACAAATGAATAGGAAATATTTCAGTTTTTCCTCCAGTTGAGAATGCTAGAGCAGGAGCCATTTGCCAGTAGCGTCCCTCAACATTTGAAGGTAAAGACAAACAGAAGGGATCGAAAAAAAGCAAGTATCCTACATATCTCGGGTTAAAACATATCGAGAAATCACATATTTCTTGTACATAGAGGCTGACATCGTGGACCCATCGGCAAGCCCTGGAAAAAAAATCCAAGAAAGGAAACAATTATCGTACAGAGAAGCTGACATGTGGGATGCATTTTGCAGCAGCGTCCTCAACTTCAACAAAGGCGGCAGGGGATCAAAAGAAAAAACAAAGTTGCCAGAAATCAGCAGTCAAAAATAAATCCAAGAAATGAAATGTTTATTGTTCATAGAGGCTGACATGTGGGACCCACGAGCCAGCAGCGTCCACAACGTTTCAAAGGCGGCAGGGGATCGGAAAAAGGCAAGTGACCATATATCAGGTGCCAAAAATAATCCAAGGAAAGAAACTTTTATTGTACATAGAGGATGACATATGGGTCCCGTTTTGCAGGAGCGGTCTCACCGTTTCCAAGGCGGCACGGGATCGAAAAAAAAGAAAGGAAAGGTTTATCGTTCAGAGAGGCTGAGATGTGGGACCCATGGGCCAGCAGCGTCCTCTTTGTTTCAAAGGAGGCAGGGGATAAAAAAGGCAAATAGCCAGTAATTAGGGACAAAAATAAATCAAACAAAGAAAACTTTTACTGTTCATAGAGTCTGACAGGGACCCATGAGCCAGCAGCGTCTCAACGTTTCAGAGGCGGCATGAGATCGAAAGAAAAAGGCAAATACCAAGAAATTATGGGTCAATAATAAATCAAACAAAGTAAAGGTTTATTGTTCATAGAGGTTGACATGTGGGACCCCTGAGCCGGCAGCGTCCCCAACGTGTTAAAGGCGGCAGGAGATCGAAAGATAAAGGCCAAAAATCAGTTGGTAAAAAAATCCAAGAAAAGAAACATTTACTGTTCTGAGAGGCTGACATGCGGGACCCATGAGGCAGCAACATCCTCAACGATTCCAAGGCGGCAAGGGATCAAAAGGGTTCAAAAATAAATCCATCATAGGAAACTTTTATTGTTCATAGAGGATGTGGGACCGACCTGCCAGTAGCGTCCTCATCGTTTCAAAGGGGGCAGGGGATCAAAAGAAAACGGCAAATAGCCAGAAATTAGGGGTAAAAAATAAATCCAATGAAGGACACTTTTATTGTTCATAGAGTATGACATGCGGGACCCATGAGCTAGTAGCTTCCTCAACGTTTCAAAGGCGGCATGAGATCGAAAGGAAAAGGAAAGTGACCAAATATCAGGAGCCAAAAATAATCTAAGAAAAGAAACTATATTGTGCATAGAGAATGACATGCGGGTCCCATTTTGCAGCACCGGTCTGAACGTTTCAAAGTCGGCATTAGATCGAAAGAAAAAGACAAGTGCCAAATATCAGGAGCCAAAAATAATCCAAGAAAAGAAACTTCTATTGTACATAGAGGATGACATGCGGGTCCCATTTTGCAGCAGCGGTCTCAATGTTTCCAAGGCGGCACATGACCAATAGAAAAAGGAAGTAGCCAGAAATAAGGGTGTCAAACAATCCAAGAAAAGGAATATTTCAATTGGGCTGCTTCTGGCCATCTGGGCCTTCAAACTATCCCGCTGGACGCCTTTTGATTCGTACAATTTCAGCCCATTCCAAAAACAGGAAAGTCCTATGCCTCGCAAAAACAAAAAAAACAAGGAGATTCAAGATATAAGTTTGTTTATGTAAAAATAAAGATTTAATTTATCCCTTTGCAATAGCTCAGAGCAAAATACACTGTTTATTGTCTGCAAAATAATCAAGATATCATATGTTTCTTATACGGGGAGGCTGACATCGGGGACCCATGCGCCAGTAGCGTCATCAACGTTTTAAAGGCGGCAGGGATGGAAAGAAAAATAAATCAAAAATCTGTTGGTACAAAATCCAAGAAAAGAAACATTTTCGTTCTGAGAGGATAACATGCGGGACCCATGAGGCAGCAGCATCCTCAGCGTTTAATGTTAGAGGCTGACATGTGGGACCCGTGAGCCAGCAGCGTCCTCAATGTTTTAAAGGCGGCAGGAGATCGAAAGAAAAAATAAGCCAAAAATCATTTGGTATTCAAAATCCAAGAAAATAAACATTTACCGTTCTGAGAGGATGACATGCGGGACCCATGAGGCAGCAGCATCCTCAACGATTCCAAGGCGGCAGGGGATCAAAGGAAAAAAAGGAAATATCCAGAAATTAATTAGGGGTTCAAAATAAATCCATCAAAGGAAACTTTTATTGTTCATAGAGGATGACATGTGGGACCGACCTACCAACAGCGTCCTCATCGTTTCAAAGGGGGCAGGAGATCAAAAGAAAAAGGCAAATAGCCAGAAATTAGGGGTAAAAAATAACTCCAAGAAACGAAACTTTTATTGTTCGTAGAGGATGACATGCGGGACCCATGAGCCAGCATCTTACTTAATGTTTCAAACGCGGCATGAGATCGAAAGAAAAAGGCAAGTGACAAAATATCAGGAGCCAAAGATAATCCAAGAAAAGAAACTTTATTTACATAGAGGATGACATACGGGTCCCATTTTGCAGCAGCGGTCCCAACGTTTCAAATGCGGCTTGAGATCAAAAGAAAAAGAAAGTAGCCAGAAATTAGGGGGTCAAAAAAATCCAAGAAAATAAAGTTGATGGACATAGAGGATGACATGCGGGTCCCATGAGCTAGCAGCCTACTCAACGTTTCCAAGGCGGCAGGGGATCAAAAGAAAAAGGAAATAGCCAAAAATCAGAGGGTGAAAAAAAACAAAGAAAATGAACTTTTATAGTACATAGAGGATGACATGCGAGTCCCATGAGCCAGCAGGTTCCTCAACGTTTCAAACGTGGCATGAGATCGAAATAAAAAGGCAAGTGACCAAATATGAGGAGCCAAAAATAATTCAAGAAAAGAAAGTTTTATAGTAAATAGAGGATGACATGCGGGTCCCATGATCCTGTAGGTTCCTCAACGTTTCAAACGTGGCATGAGATCGAAAGAAAAAGGCAAGTGGCCAAATATCAGGAGCCAAAAATAATTCAAGAAAAGAAACTTGATTGTACATAGAGGATGACATGCGGGTCCCATTTAGCAGCAGCGGTATCACCGTTTGAGAGGCTGCACGGGTTCGAAAGAAAAAGGCAAGTGACCAAATATCAGGAGCCAAAAATAATCCAAGAAAAGAAATTTTATTGTACGTAGAGGATGACATGCGGGTCCCATTTTGCAGCAGCGGTCTCAACGTTTCCAAGGTGGCATAGAACCAAAAGAAAAATGAAGTAGCCGTAAATCGGGGGTGAAAAAATCCAAGAAGAAAGATTTCAATTGGGCCGCATCCGGACATCTGGGCCTTCGAACTATCTTGCTTGGCCTTTTGACTCGTACAATTTCAGCCCACTCCAAAACAGGAAAGTTCCAAATTTTCTAAAAAAACAGGAAAGTCCTATGCTTCGCAAAAACAAGAAAACAAGGAGATTCAATATATAAGTTTGTTTATGTAAAAATAAAGATTTAATTTATCCGTTTGAAATAGCTCGGAGCGCAATACACTGTTTATTGTCTGCAAAATAATCAAGATATCATATGTTTCTCGTACGGGGAGGCTGACATCGGGGACCCATGAGCCAGCAGCGTCGTCAACGTTTTAAAGGCGGCAGGGGATGGAAAGAAAAAATAAACCAAAAATATGTTGGTAAAAAATCCAAGAAAAGAAACATTTTCGTTCCAAGAGGATGACATGCGGGACCCATGAGGCAGCAGCATCCTCAGCGTTTATTGTTCATAGAGGCTGACATGTGGGACCCGTGAGCCAGCAGCGTCCTCAACGTTTTAAAGGCGGCAGGAGATCGAAAGAAAAAATTAGCCAAAAATCATTTGGTAAACAAAATCCAAGAAAAGAAACATTTACCGTTCTGAGAGGATGACATGTGGGACCCATGAGGCAGCATCATCCTCAACGATTCCAAGGCGGCGGGGATCAAAGGAAAAAAAGGAAATATCCCGAAATTAATTAGGGGTTCAAAAAAAATCCATCAAAGGAAACTTTTATTGTTCACGAGAGGATGACATGTGGGACCGACCTCGCCAACAAGCGTCCTCATCTTTTCAAAGGGGGCAGGAGATCAAAAGAAAAAGGCAAATAGCCAGAAATTTGGGGTCAAAAATAACTCCAAGAAAGGAAACTTTTATTGTTCATAGAGGATGACATGCGGGACCCATGAGCCAGCAGCTTAATGAACGTTTCAAAGGTGGCATGAGATCGAAAGAAAAAGGCAAGTGAAAAAATATCAGGAGCCAAAGATAATCCAAGGAAAAAACTTTATTGTACATAGAGGATGACATGCGGGTCCCAATTAGCAGCAGCGTTCTCAACGTTTCAAATGCGGCTTGAGATCAAAAGAAAAAGAAAGTTGATTGTACATAGAGGATGACATGCGGGTCCCATGAGTCGCCAGCCTTACTCAACGTTTCCAAGGCGACAGGGGATCAAAAGAAAAAGAAAATAGCCAAAAATTAGAGGGTGAAAAAAAACCCAAGAAAATAAACTTTTATAGCACATAGAGGATGACATGCGGGTCCCATGAGCCAGCAGGGTCCTCAACGTTTCAAACGTGGCATGAGATCGAAAGAAAAAGGCAAGTGACCAAATATCAAGAGCCAAAAATAATTCAAGAAAAGAAACTTGATTGTACATAGAGGATGACATGCGGGTCCCAATTAGCAGCAGCGGTATCACCGTTTGAGAAGCGGCAGGGGATCGAAAGAAAAAGGCAAGTGACCAAATATGAGGTGCCAAAAAAAATCCAAGAAACAAGTCAAAAAAAAATCCAAGAAACGAATGTTTTATAGTACATAGAGGATGACATGCGGGTCCCATGAGCCTGCAGGTTCCTCAACGTTTCAAACGTGGCATGAGATCGAAAGAAAAAGGCAAGTGACCAAATATCGGGAGCCAAAAAAAATTCAAGAAAAGAAACTTGATTGTACATAGAGGATGACATGCGGGTCCCATTTAGCAAAGCAGCGGTATCACCGTTTGAGAGGCTGCACGGGATCGAAAGAAAAAGGCAAGTGACCAAATATGAGGTTCCAAAAAAAATCGTAGAAAAGAAAGTTTTATAGTACACAGAGGATGACATGCGGGTCCCATTTAGCAGCAGCGGTCTCACCGTTTGAGAGGCGGCAGGGGATCGAAAGAAAAAGGGTAACTGACCAAATATGAGGTGCCAAAAAAATCCAAGAAAAGAAAGTTTTATAGTACATAGAGGATGACATGCGCATCCCATTTAGCAGCAGCGGTATCACCGTTTGAGAGGCGGCAGGGGATCGAAAGAAAAAGGCAAGTGACCAAATTTGAGGTGCCAAAAAAAACTCCTAGAAAAGAAAGTTGATTGCTCATAGAGGATGACATGCGGGTCCCAATTAGCAGCAGCGGTCTCAACGTTTCCAAGGCGGCAAGGGATCAAAAGAAAAAGGAAGTAGCCAGAAATCAGGGGGTCAAAAAAATCCATCAAAGGAAACTTTTATTGTTCACAGAGGATGACATGTGGGACCGACCTGCCAACAGCGTCCTCATCTTTTCAAAGGGGGCAGGAGATCAAAAGAAAAAGGCAAATAGCCAGAAATTTGGGGTCAAAAATAACTCCAAGAAAGGAAACTTTTATTGTTCGTAGAGGATGACATGCGGGACCCATGAGCCAGCAGCTTAATGAACGTTTCAAAGGTGGCATGAGATCGAAAGAAAAAGGCAAGTGAAAAAATATCAGGAGCCAAAGATAATCCAAGGAAAAAACTTTATTGTACATAGAGGATGACATGCGGGTCCCAATTAGCAGCAGCGTTCTCAACGTTTCAAATGCGGCTTGAGATCAAAAGAAAAAGAAAGTTGATTGTACATAGAGGATGACATGCGGGTCCCATGAGTCAGCAGCTTACTCAACGTTTCCAAGGCGGCAGGCGATCAAAAGAAAAAGAAAATAGCCAAAAATTAGAGGGTGAAAAAAAACCCAAGAAAATAAACTTTTATAGCACATAGAGGATGACATGCGGGTCCCATGAGCCAGCAGGGTCCTCAACGTTTCAAACGTGGCATGAGATCGAAAGAAAAAGGCAAGTGACCAAATATCGGGAGCCAAAAATAATTCAAGAAAAGAAACTTGATTGTACATAGAGGATGACATGCGGGTCCCAATTAGCAGCAGCGGTATCACCGTTTGAGAAGCGGCAGGGGATCGAAAGAAAAAGGCAAGTGACCAAATATGAGGTGCCAAAAATAATCCAAGAAACAAGTCAAAAAAAATCCAAGAAACGAATGTTTTATAGTACATAGAGGATGACATGCGGGTCCCATGAGCCTGCAGGTTCCTCAACGTTTCAAATGTGGCATGAGATCGAAAGAAAAAGGCAAGTGACCAAATATCAGGAGCCAAAAATAATTCAAGAAAAGAAACTTGATTGTACATAGAGGATGACATGCGGGTCCCATTTAGCAGCAGCGGTATCACCGTTTGAGAGGCTGCACGGGATCGAAAGAAAAAGGCAAGTGACCAAATATGAGGTTCCAAAAAAATCGTAGAAAAGAAAGTTTTATAGTACACAGAGGATGACATGCGGGTCCCATTTAGCAGCAGCGGTCTCACCGTTTGAGAGGCGGCAGGGGATCGAAAGAAAAAGGGTAACTGACCAAATATGAGGTGCCAAAAAAATCCAAGAAAAGAAAGTTTTATAGTACATAGAGGATGACATGCGGGTCCCATTTAGCAGCAGCGGTATCACCGTTTGAGAGGCGGCAGGGGATCGAAAGAAAAAGGCAAGTGACCAAATTTGAGGCGCCAAAAAAACTCCAAGAAAAGAAAGTTGATTGCTCATAGAGGATGACATGCGGGTCCCAATTAGCAGCAGCGGTCTCAACGTTTCCAAGGCGGCAAGGGATCAAAAGAAAAAGGAAGTAGCCAGAAATCAGGGGTCAAAAAAAATCCAAGAATAGAAAGAATTTTGGTTCATAGAGGATGACATGCGGGACCCATGATCCTGCATCGTAAACGGCTCGATCGGAGAGCGTTGAATGAGATGGCGCGATCGAGAAAAAAACAATGCCAGAGAGGCTGCCATCTAGGCCCTACATCCCTCGGCGGTGCGGATTTGCGTTGACTCGGCCGGCGAACCCGAGAATTCGAGATGCACCACGTCCCGGGACACCATACGCGACGTTTTGGCCGTTTTCGTCGGGCTAGGTGGCCTCAAAACCGAGAAAAAAAACGTTTTGACATGCACAACGGAGAGAACAAAAATCGTCGGCCATGGTGCACCAGCAACCACGGCGCGACTTCAACTTCGTCGGCCATGGCAACTTTTCTTGTAGTGTAATGACGTGGTATAAGAGCAACCAGATTGGAAATGCCCATAGCATGACTATAAATGCAGTGCGACAATAGCATGCAGTACAAAAACAGCTGGCAGCAAATGAATGGTATAAGGCTATAAATATGTGGATGCACACATGTGTCAGTAGAATGAACATGATGGTAGCGACCGGATAATGCTTTTGTATCGTATAATATTTAAACGAACTTCATGCGAAGCAACACATCAAGAAAGTTAATGGCATATGATATCTGCAAATAACTATACAAAACATGGCTAAAGAAACACCGCGATCTAACGGGCCAGCGTACTTACCAAGCTGAGGCGGGGTGGACGGGGGCGGCAGCTTGCATTCCAGCGGCGGCGAATGCGGGAGATGATGAATCTACCCTGTTTCAGTAGAAGCGGGCGTTAGTGAAGCAGATCTGGTTGGCTGGCAAGGGATTCGGTGAAGTTGATACAACCGCTGCACCGAGGTAGTCGGTGGAATAGATCGGCTTCTGTGGAGGGGGGGGGGGCGCGGTGAAGTAGACCCGGTTCCGTTGGAGAGGATCCGGTGCGTCGACAGGAAAGGCGTTGATTGCTACGCTGTGGATGAGGTCGGCGGTGAAGCAGATCCGTCGGTGGAAAGGGCGGCGGGGGAGCGGATCCGGTGGGTGGACAGCCAACACGATCAAGGCTACGATGTGGAGGAGTATGGCGGCGGCAAAGCAGATCTAGTACTGTAGAGATTCAGAGCTTTGGCGTGTGAGAGTATTTTTGAGCGAATGGGGCGAATGGTTGGTGGGTGGCAGGGTGGGTGTGGGCCTGTGGGGAGGGTTCGGGATCTAGGCAAGATATTTCATTGTTACCGAATGAGCCCTCCATGGTCGGTGGGTTGTAGCTTCCGGACCAGGGTTAAAAGGGTAAAACTGGTCACGGGATTTTCGAATGGATGCGGCGGGATGCTTTGGCGCGCGGCCGAAATTTTCAGTTTGAAGCTACGAGCAGAACGACAAAAATAATGTTCTTCCCCAGGGAGCTCTCATTTCTTCCTCTTCTCTTTCTCTCTCGAGTCTCTCCCACTCCCCCGGCTCCTCTCCCCCTTCTCTCCGGCGGCCTCGCCGGCCGGAGACGAGGCCGACTTCTCTTTGTATATCGTACACCCTCCGATCTAAATTAATTGATTCAACCTTCCTTAGACGTGTATGTATCTAGAGTAAAAACATGTGTGGATACATCCATATTTAGATAAGCAAAGTTGAGTCAGCTAATTTGGATCCGAGGGAGTTGGTGTTGTTGTAAATTTAGATCTAGTGTTTCCCATGAGGAGAATGGCGCAATGCAGTCGGGGATCTCATCATCGGCTTCAGATCTGGCCAATGGTGAATCTGGCGGATCAGATCTGGCGGATCTTGCCGGCCAAACCCCGATCTGGTGCCATCAAGGTGATGGCGCTAACGGTGAGGCTTGCTTTGGTCAGTGCTTCAGATCTGGCCAATGGGGAAGTCAAACTGCTAACGTTCACAAGCTCGGGGCATACGACGGCGTCATCCGTCTTGCCCGTGCACATCTTGGCCTTTCAGCGGCCCTTCTCAGAGCCAATATGCCATTGATGAGGCCCTTCTTCTCATTCGTGCTGGCGACTACCGGCGACACCGTCCCAAGTGGTGCGTCCCCGGCGACGGAGTTGCTGGAAAGGATGAGGAGAAGAGATCTGATGTGCGGTCGAGAAGGACTCGTTTGCTTTTCTTCTATATGTTTTGGGGTCCTTTTTGTAAAGTTGCAGGTCCTATTAGTTATTTTCTAGTTCTTTCGGACCTCTATGTAATTTTTTGGACTAGTTTCCATTGGCACCGATAAACTTGAATTTTGACAAGTTCACGGGGAAAAAATTCCTTTGCACATATGGCCTATCATGTATGAACATTCTTGAGATTTAAACTATATGTAATAGCCAACATTTGCACAAGGGGGCTCGTCTAGTGCGCACTAGTTTCCATTAGCACCGATAAATTTGAATCTTGACAAGTTCTTGGAAGAAAAAAATGATTCACATATGGCCTATCATGTATGAACATTATTGGCATTCAAACTATACATAAATGGCCAACACGTGTGCAAGGGGGTCCTCTAATGTGCACTAGTTTCCATTAGCACTGATAAATTTGAATCTTGACAAGTTCTCAGAAAAAAATTGCTTCACACATATGCCCTATCATGTATGAACATTATTGGGATTCAAATTATATATAGATGGCCAACACTTGTGCAAGGGGGTCCTCTAATGTGCACTAGTTTCCATTAGCACCGATAAATTTGAATCTTGACAAGTTCTTGGAAAAAATTTCTTTACACATATGCCCTATGATGTATGAATATTATTGGGATTCAAACTATATATAGATGGCCAATACTTGTGCAACAGGGTCCTCTAGTGTGCACTAGTTTCCATTGGCACTGATAAGCTTGAATTTTGACAATATATTCAAGAGACTTGTTTCGCGATTGTTGGCATATATCATGCATATATGAACATTTTTGGGATTCAAACTTAATTTATATATGGCCAACACTTGCGAAAGGGCGGCAGTGTCGTCTAATTAATGTGCACTAGCTAGATTCCATTAGCACCGATAAACTTGAATTTTGATAAGTTCTCGAAAAAACTTGCTTCACGATATAATATGGCATACCACATGTGTATAAACATTCTTGTGATTCAATCTATAGATGGTGGCAAACACACTTGCGCAAGGGTCGGGGTCCTCTAATGTGTGCAATAGTAGTTTCGATTCGCATTGATGAAGTTGTATTTAATTTTGAAATTTCTCAAAAAAACTTGCATATGGCCGATCATGTATGAACATTCATGGGATTCAAACTAAATGGCCAACAATTGTGCATCAAGGGGGTCATCTATAAATATGTGCACTAGTGTACATTTAGCATAGGTAAACTTGAATATATATATATATATATCTATTTCGAAGAATTCTCGGAAAAACTTGCTTCCCGATATATGGCCTATAGCAATATATATACCATGCATGCATATATTTGTATATATTTGAACATATTAATTCTTGGGGATTTCAATCTCTCTCTCTCTCTTTCTCTCTCTCTCTCTCTCTCGATCTATCGTTGGTGGCCAGAACAACACACATATGCTTGCACTTTATGCGCAAAGGCGCGGGTGCCTCTAATAATTCATGTATGTGCGCACTCGATCTATCTAGTTTTGATTAATTGTAGCACACAAATAAAAAAGTTGTATTTTAATTCACAAAAAGTTAAAATTAAACCCTAATAACCCTAAACCCTAATAACCCTAACCCTAAAGCCTAACCCTAACCCTAAACCCTAACTAATTAGCGCTGACAAATTAATTAACTTGAATTTTGACAAGTTCTCGAATGAAAACACGTACATTTGATTAAGTTGCCTCACAATATATATATATATAATTAGTGTGCATGCATGGCCTACCATGCATTCATGCATATATTTTAATATATATTTGAACATATTCTTGGGGATTTCAATCTCTCTCTCTCTCTCTCGATCTATATATCGTTGGTGGCCAAAACAACACACATACATATGCATGCACTTTATGCGCAAAGGCGCGGGTGCCTCTAATAATGCGTGGGCGCACTCGATCGATGATCCCTAATCCTTAAACCCTAAAACCCTAAAACTCTAATCCCTAATTCCTAAACCCTAAACCCTAAACACCCTAAACACTAAACCCTAAACCCTAACCCTAACCCTAACCCTAAACCCTAGCTAACCCTAAACCATAAACCCTAATTAAACCCTATATATAGGCCAACGACACTTAATTGCGCATCAAGCAGGCCAGGGGGCCGCGCGGTTCTCTAATTAAATTAAATGTTGAATGGATTGTAGCGAACAAGAGGGGGGGTGAATGGACGCTACACAAATTTTAAGTCTTTTTCAGTTTTTAGTAGAGCGGAAGGTAAAGGTGATTGCTTTCGTGGTGGAGATGTTCCTAGTATGATCCTAGGCAAGTGCAACAAGTAAACGAACAAGCATGATAGTAAGAGTAAGGAGCGGGACAACTGGATGGCGCGGAGACGAGGCGAGGTTTGTTTCCCGCAGTTTCCCTCACAAAAGAGAGTACGTCTGCGTTGAGGAGGTGCTAGCCTCACACAAGAGGCTAGGCGGCCACACCATGAAGGAAGGCCTCACCTTCTTCCTCGAGAGAGCTCCACGAAGGGGCTCCCCCTTCTCCACTATGGCACCGGTCGAGGCGGTGGTTCCTTCACAAGGTTGGGGCGAGCTCAACAACACTAGGAGGCTCCCAACAACCTATGGGGCTAGCACAACACCAAGCTAGCCTCCATAGGTGCACTTCCTCCAAGATCCCACCATAGGAACCCAAACTCCAAGATCCACTAAGGACTAGCACGAATTGGTGAAATCTCTCTTGGTAGAACTATAGATCGGGGCCTCCTCCACCACTCCTCAAAATTTGGGCAAGATTGGTTGGATGGTTGGGGAGATTCTCAAGGTTTAAGCTCAGCAACAATGGAGGAGAGAGAGAGAGAGAGAAGAGATAAAATCGTGTTGGGGAAGAAGGGCCCTTTAAATAGGCCCTCCCAAATCCAACCGTTACCTGCAGTTTTTGCCTAAGCGGTACTACCGCTTTGGAAAGCGGTACTACCGCTCTGGATTCGAAATCCCACAAAACTTATCCACGTGGACACATAGCGGTACTACCGCTCGACGTACCACAATGGCCTCCAGAGCTTACTGGATCCCAAGCGGTACCGAAGCGGTACTAGAGCGGTACTGCCGTAACATATGTTACGTTACTTAAGCGGTACTGTGAGCGGTATTACCGCTCTCAAGCGGTACTACCGCTCAAGGTACCGCAGAGGTACCGTAACTTGTTCTGTGGGACATTCTCAGTGCAAAACAACAGAGCGGTACCGTTGGGCGGTACCAGTAGGGGTAGCGGTATTACCGCTACTGGTACCGGTAGTACCGGCCTGACAAAAACTGCTTTCTCCTCTTTTCCTCTCCAACCATGTCACCTCGCGATACACACACAAAACCAGAAAACCTATAAGCTACGCTTCAGTCCTCCGATCTTGACGTGTCCAGCAAGGTCACCGTGCACTTGCAAATCTATCAAAGACACTCTTTGCACACGGTGAGACTATTCAAGTGTTGTCATCAAACACACAAAACACGGGGTTTAGACTTTGCTCTTTCAATCTCCCCATTTTTGGTGTTTGATGACAACACAAGAATTTGCAATGGCATATGATATTATGATGAGATTTTAAATTTGCAAAAGCTCGACGGAGCTCCCCCTAGACATATGCATATTTTGAATATGTATTTGAATACAAATGCACACATCCTAGAGGCATAACTCCCCCTAGATTTTACAAACCAAGCACATATGTAACAAGGATACTAATGTTCATATAGCATATGCACAATATGGAGGCAACACAAGATCATGCAAGGAGTTTTGGGTGAAGTTATCATACCTTTGCCTTGTGAATACTCGAACTCACAATAAGTGCCTCCATAGAGTTGGTGTAGCCACAAGAAGAGATAAACAACGAGGACCAAAAGGCTACAACAACGAAAATCCCCATGCAAAAACCCATCCGAATAGGCAACTTCTCCCCCTTTGGCATCGGAACACCAAAAAGGAGGGTAAGCAAACTCAAAGGATGGTAAGGAAAAACACAACCAAGCTTGCAAAAACCAACAAGGAAAACAAAGCTTGGATGAGACTCCCCTAATGGAGAAAAAGAAAAGACAACAAAAGAAGAAGGACAAAAGAAAGTCACAAAGAAACAAAAAGAACCAAACTCCTCAAGGAGGAGGTTGGTGGCCGAAGCCACCGTGTAAGAGTATAGTAGCGTGCGGTCGCGTAGATGTATCTAGGACTCACGGCTACAACTCAACATGAAGCTCATTAGTCACTTATTTGACAAATAGCATATGTTTTGGATTTCTTTATGCATTATGGGGGGAGGGATAGCTCAATAAGTTTAAACCGCACTCCCCCTATGTTCATGCGTGCTCTTCATCTAGACATATAGTTAAAGGGTGGTATGTGTTAGTTGAGCCAAATATGATATCATCTACATAAAGTTGGCATATGAAGAGCTCCCCATTGACTTTCTTAGTAAAAAGAGTGGGATCGATTTTCCCCACTTCGAAACCACGGTCTACAAGCAACTCCTTTAGATGCTCATACCAAGCTCTAGGAGCTTGTTTGAGACCATATAGGGCCTTTTTGAGCTTGAAGACATGGTCCGGGAAATGGGGGTCCTCTAATCCCGGGGTTGCTTCACATATACCTCCTCATGTAAAGGACCATTAAGAAAAGCACTCTTAACATCCATTTGTTGCAACTTGAAGCCATGATGAGAGGCAAAGGCCAAAAGGATATGGATGGACTCAAGCCTTGCAACGGGTGCAAAGGTTTCACCAAAGTCCACGGCTTCAACTTGAGAATAGCCTTGTGCCATCAATCTTGATTTGTTGCGGATGACAATGCCATGTTCATCTTGCTTGTTCTTGAAGACCCATTTGGTGTCGATAGCATTGCGGCAATGATCGAGTCGCTTCATGAGAGTCCACACATCATTCTCTTGAAGTTGTTGAGTTCCTCTTGCATTGCTATCAACCAATCGGGATCTTCGAGCGCATCATTAACCTTGAATGGTTCCAACATAGAGACAAAGGCGTGGTGCTCACAAAAGTTTGCTAGTTGCCTCCGGGCGGTCACTTTGCTCTTTAAATCGCCAATGACATTACGCAAAGAATGTGACTTGAGGCGCAAATGTCTTGTAGTAGAATCTTCACGGTGAGTATCGGCTATAGGAGTAGATTCTTGTGGGTCCTCTTGGCCTTCATCATGGTTTAGATCCTCGCCTTGACCTTCATTGTTGTTGAATGGGGCATCATCATCATCATCATCATGAGAGCCGGACGACTCGGGGGTATTAGGAATGGAATTGTCCATAAAGATTGTCCCCGAGCCATTCGGTGAAGAACTTGAAGCTTGGCCTTGGTCACTTGATGTCGGTTGTTGAGGTAGATGAGCTTGCGGTTGATGTTGTTCTTGAGCTTGTTGAAGTGGGCTTGCACTTGTTGTAGAGGTTGGCTTGCACTTGTATGATCAACGGAAGAAGCTTGGCCTTGTGGTGTAGATGGCTCCACTTGGGTGGAACTTGGTCCTTCCCCGGTACTCATAGAAGGTAGCTCTTGAGGTCGGCGAATGCCAACACCCATCCTTCCTATGGCATCCAGGGGAATTGCATCTCCTTTCTCACAAGAAGCACTTCGCTCCTCCAAAGATCTATCATCCTCATCGAATGTCACATCACAAGATTCTACAACACGACCATTTGACTTGTTGAAGACTCTATAGGCGTGAGAATCCGTAGCATAGCCAACGAAAATTCCTTCTTGAGCTCTTGAATCAAACTTGGATAGTCGTGTGTCCTTGACAAGCACATAGCATTTGCATTCGAAGACCTTGAAGTATGACACATTGGGCTTGTTGCCGGTGAGAATCTCATATGGTGTCTTCTCTAGACCCTTGCGAAAGTAGAGACGATTAGTGGCATGGCATGCGGTAGAGATAGCTTCCGCCCAAAAGTTGTTGTTGGACTTGTACTCCATCATCATTGTTCGAGCGGCTTCGATCAAGGTTCGATTCTTCCTTTCGGCGACCCCATTTTGTTGGGGAGTATATGGCGAGGAGTATTGATGTTGGATACCTTCTTCACCGAGGAAGTCATCCAAGGTGTAGTTCTTGAACTCCGTTCCATTGTCGCTCCTTATTGCGAGGATCGTGGTGTTGTACTTGCGTTGAACTTGATTGGAAAACTCCATCATGGTCCGTTGAGTCTCACTCTTGTACTTGAAGAAGAATACCCAATAATAGCGTGAATAGTCATCAACAATGAAGAGGCAATACTTCTTCCCTCCAAGACTTTCATGAGACGGCGGACCGAAGAGATCAACATGTAGGAGCTCCAAGCATCTTGTGGTAGAGATGATTGTCTTGGCCTTGTGAGGAGCTCCATGCATTTTTCCTTGTACGCAAGCCCTTTAAACACGATCTTTGAGAAAGGAAACATCTTCTTTTAGTCCGAGAATGTGGCCACCCTTGTGGAGACTTTGCAAAGTCCTCATGTTGACATGGGCAAGTCGGTGATGCCATAACCAACCCTTGTCACCTTTGGCGAATAGGCAAAGAGCGGAAGATGTCGTCTTTCCGGAGAAATCAACAACACACAACCCGTTCTCTACATATCCAACAAAGGCTACACGGAGTTTCTTGCTCCACAAGAGGACCACCATATGTTCTTCAAAAAATGTACATAGACCCATACGAGCAATTTGACGAACGAAAAGTAAATTGTAACCAAGGGTCTCGACAAGGAGGACATTCACAAGTGAAATGTCGGGTGTTACCACCACCTTGCCAAGAACCAATACCTTAGAGCACGTGTTATCGCCATATGAGACGGTAGAGTGAGATGGCTCGAGGTCGACAACAATTTCCTTGCTTCCGGTCATATGACTTGTGGCTCCACTATCAACCACCCATTTAGCGCCACCGGAAGCATAGTCCTACAAGGGATCAAGTCTTGGATTTAGGTACCCATTTTTCAATGGGTCCTATCATATTAGTAACAAGGGGTTTGGGAACCCAAATAGTCCAATCAACATTGTCCTCTTGAGGACCAATAAAGCGAGCACGAATATGTCCATTGTAATCAACAAAAAGAACATGAGAAGGGTTGTTAGAGCCGGCGAAACCCTTCGTGGCGGAGTTGGGCACTCCATCCCTTGAGTTTGCATCGCCTCCCTCATGGTTGATCTCCATGTTCTCCTTGCTCTTCTTATTCTTGGTCCTCCTACTTCTCTTCCTCTTTGGCTTGGTAGCCACTCCTCCTTCATTGCCCGAGCCCTCATTGGCTCCATCTTTGGCTTCAATGACTCCTTCCAAGTACTTGGCTTGGATTTGGAGTCTATCAATTTTGGCCTTCAATCGATTGACTTCATCTTCATGCTCCGGGTGAGGGTGAGTGATATCAAATACTTGGACCTCCTTTGCCTTGTTCACCCGGAAATGTTCCATCAAAGCTTCTTCTTGGAGAGAGTTCATCTTCATGAGTAGATGCTTGTCACTCTCCATCTTGGCAATATCACTTTCATGATTGCAACACGCGCGGTCCTTGCTCAAGGGAAAGTACTCCTTCAAAGCTTCCTCTTGCATGGAATTGACCTCCATGAGCTTGGCTTCGCTCCTCTTCAAAGAAGCTATTTCTTCCTCATGATCACAACAAGTGACCTTCTCTTTGCTCATGCAGAGGCACTCCACTAAGGACTCTTCTTGCATGCTACTCAAACTCAATAGCTTGGCCTTGGTGGTCTCAAGAGTGGCAATTTCTTCTCCATGATTGCAACATGAGGTCTTCTCCTTGCACAAGCGGTAATACTCATCCAAGGCTTCTTCTTGAAGAGCATTGACCTCCAAGAGTAGAGCATTGTGCCTCTTCAAAGAGGCAACTTGATCAACAAGCTCGTCATGACAAGAGTTGGGGTCTTCCTCATATTTCTCCTTGTTGGCTTCCTCGAGAGAGAGCATCTTCTTCTTGAGCTCACCCATCAATCTCGGTCCTTGGTGAGTTGGGAGATGATGGCGTTGTTGGAGTCTTAGAGGGTGATGACACTAGCTTCAAGAGACATGCACAAATTTTGTTCCTCCTCAAGTGCTTGATTGAGAGAGGCAATCTCATTTGCCGCCTCCCTTTCAAGCCTCTCCTTCTCCTCTATAAGGTCTTGTGCCGCACCAAGTTGGGCCAAGAGAGCCCCAACATGAGTCTTGGTATCCCCTTGCATGTGAGTGAGAAAAGAATCCAAACCCACAATCTCACGCTTAATGATGAGACTAGTGGCATCATCAATATATAAAGCATTAGATGGAGATGTGAGTTTGGAAGGGGATTCTACCTCCGAGGATACCTTTTCCATGAGGCAATGCGCGTTGTTGGTTACGAGGTTCTCATTTGGAGAGTCGAAGAGGGAGATAGAGGGAGTGGTAATGGCGATGTCAGCCACTCCCTCTCCTTCCTTGTTGGATCTCTTGTCCTCATGTTCCTCATCCTCATCGGAGGAGTACTCTTCACGGATGATATAGGCTCTTGGCTTCTTGGTGAAGGAGACCTTCTCGACATCGGGCTTGGGGGAGAACTTGGAGAATCCTTTGGAGAGTGAATTGAACTTCTCCTTGTGGACAAACCTTCCACCATTATCTTCTCTTCTCTCATAGATACAATCCACAACAAAATGACTTTTGTCGCCGCAATTGTAGCATGTTCTTCCCCTTTGCCCCTCCTTTGGACTCTTGGAGAAGTTTCTTGAAGAATCACGTAGTCTTCTTGATCTTGTGTTTCGGGACTTGTTTCCCTCCCAAAATCTCTTGGCGGCGAGGGCCATATGCTCATGATAGTTGGTCTTGAGATCATCCGGACCCCACTCAATGGGATCCTCATCGCTTTCACTAGCTTCATGCACCTTCATCTTCAATGCGAGATTGGGCTTGCGGGTGTTGTGGGCGCGAGCAACAAGATCCTCCGCATTCTTCTTGGAGATGTCCAAAGCGATGACTTCGCTAAGGACTTCATCGGATGTCATAGCACGGAAAGAGGCGTTTAGGCGGATGGCCGTCAACTTCACTTCCTCATAAGGGAGGAGAGCATTCTAGAACTTTCGCTTGATCCAATGGTCATCCACAAACGTTGCTCCAAGATCTTGCATTTGCACGACAAGAGCGATGAGGCGCCGATATATTTCTTCGGGGGTCTCTCCTTCATTCATGACGAAGTTGTCGACCATGTTGTTCACTTCATCAAAACGAGAGCTTTGGATGCTCTCATTTCCGAGGAAGAGCTTGTCGAGTTTATCCCATGCTTCTTTGGCGGTCTTGAGCGAGCGGATATGAGCGCGGTCCTTGGGCGTGACGGCCATGTGGATCTTGTTGATGGCGGTGGCGTTGAGTTGGTCATTGTAACGGCCCCGGGTAGGACCCCCTATAGATATTGTTTGTTCTTTTTCTTTAATGCATCATCATGGCATATGCATCCTACCATCCATGTTTTCAGCAAATAAAATTTATTTTATAAACCCTAATTATTTTGTTTTTCCTTCTCATATGGTTTTATAAATACCCTCCCTCTAATCTATTCATTTTAAATAAACGTATGGTTCTAAAAATGTTGCAACTTTCCCTTTGCTATTCCTAACTTGTTTTCGTTCTATCTTGTTTCCTTCCTACAATTTCTGTTAGACGTTCCAGAAAACTTTGTAAAAAAAGGGCACGTGACATCTCCTAGTAGCTAATTCCATCATGGAACCATAACGTGCTGTTAGCCCACCTACAGCCACGATCCCAATTCTTTTTCTGTCGTCTCCTTCAGCTGGTCACGCACGGAGGCTGATCTCCTCACACCATGGACGGCGTCAGCACATCACCACCTCAACCACCCCCTCTGCGTGGCCTTAAAGCCGCCTCCAGTACCGCGGAAACCCTAGCCTTTCTCCTCCCTCGCGCCGCCACCTCTCGCCCTTGTTTTTCCCCTTCTCTGTGAGACGGAGACACCAACACCGCCCCAGTTCACCGTCGCCCGGCCATCTCCGGCTATCCCCCGATGATCTGAGACTACCAATAGCTTCGCCTTGATGCCGCAGTCCTCGTCAAGCCAAGAAATCGAGCCGGGGCGCTCTATATCATCGCCAGCTTCGTCATATCCTCTCCGACCACGGCAAAGAAATACCTGTTTCCGGCTGCCTCCGACCCCGTCCGCCCCCGTCAAGGTGTTCATCTTACTCCTGGTGAGACAGCACCCCTATTTCACCTCTTCCCTGTCATGTTTGCCCTTTGTTCGGCGTCGTCTATTTCTGACGGAAGTGTCGTCTTTCTGTTCGAGATACGCTGCCGACGTTCGTTTTCACCACCGTCGCCTGGAGCCGTCGTCGACTTGCCGCTGCGGTGCTCTCTGGCGAGTACCTCGTCGTCTCTGCTTCGTCTCCGTCCTTGTCGAGCTCACCTGCCTCGCCACCGACCTCCTGGGTGAGCGCCCCTCTTTCCCACCCATTCTCTGGTCTTTCCATCAGCGTAGTCTGCTTCTCTGGCGATGTCCGTGCACCGTCGTTACCGGCGCCGGCTCTGTCCGCTGCGTCGTTCACGACCCAGGTCGTGCGTCTGGAGATACGTCAGCTGAACGTGCATCTGTATCTGGCCACAAGCTTCTAGCTTGGTTGCGTCTTGATCTACTGCCCAGGATCAAATCCCAAGGGAAAACACACGACCAATCTTTTTAAACTCTGCTGTTCTCCTTCCAGTTTCAGATAACACATGTGCAAGTTCAGTTATCTTTGGTCTAACAGTTCCTGGTATCCTCGTGCATAGATCATCTCATGTTTTTCTCTCTGGCTAGCTGTCCGATTCAATTACATGCAGTCCAAAGTTCAGTTAACTTTTTCGTTTACTCGTCAGTTAACTGTAGCGACTAGCACTTCCGCTCTGTATCTGTTCATTCTTTTGAAAACCTGGTCGGTAGCCCAGTGGTCTTGGTTACCTTAATCGAGCCAGATGGTCCAGGCAACAAATCCTGCTAGCTTGCTTGGTTCAGCTAGCTTGGCATCAACGATCAATTGATCCAGCTACTTGTCTGCATGCTTAGTTGCTAGCTACCCATTCCATGTGTGTTTTGTCTCTCCGTCGGCATGTCTATGCTTTTCACTTCAGTTTCGTCAGACAAGTCACAACACTCCCAGATACATCTCAAAATTATCTGAACCCTGCCGTATCACATCTGCCTGCCCCCTTCTTTCTTTTATTTTGTTTTATATAAATCTGTTTGTACTTGCTGAAGTTATATATATAAATTGATCAGAAAAACATGAGCAATCTAAATATGCCATCTATATACTTTCTTGCATCTCGCATCATGATGTACCGTTGTAGTTGCATCGCACCTAATAAATATAAACGCGGAGTATTTTGGAATTACCGGATAAGAATTCCCCGCTCCGTTTAATACTGAAGTAGCGCACCCCTGCCATCTTGTGCCATGCTAATCAACCATTAACTTTGTCAGTAGAAAATGCAACTCCAACCTAATTTGTTTGTCCGGGATTCCGACTCCGATTAATATGGATAAGTTGCATTGCACCATGTTTGCCATGTCATGCATATCATCTTGATCATGCTGAATCTTCTTTATCCGTAGTAGTAAAACTTGCATACGTTGGTTGTCCAGCATTTGCTTCTTCACGGATAGGATCACGAAGTGGTGATGTGAGATACGACGAGTTCTCCGACAAGTGCTTCTGCAGCTTTTCACAGGCGAGCCCACCCCTTCACCTATTTTACTTTTACATGCTCTTTTGATCTATTGCTATCCTTGTGTTGCGATTCTGTTGTGTCACGTGTCCTATCCACCTGTTACCTATATGTTCGAGATACACCTCCTCGCCCTACCTATTGTTTGTTGTTTGCCAGCTTTGCGAGTCGTAGGCGAGTTTAGGGTCTTGTTGATATCTCGAGATGTTCGGGATATCTTGTTGGGAGGTTTTCACATGCTATATCAATTGTTGGAGATACACATGCTTTACTTAATTGATAACAACTAAAATTGTAAGCGTGAGGCATCTCGTGAGCCCCTTTGCGAAAGCATCGGAACTTTGACTTGCTAATGTCCCCTAGGACCCGAGTTCTTGTTATCTCGTTCCGAGATTGAGCGCTCTACCCGTACGTGGGGGAATGGGACCCCCATCACCCACTACCTTTCCTCGAGTCCGTTTATTGGGAGCCACAACCTTGGTTTTATTTGCTCATATGCACGATGCACGATTTACTTCCCGTTGCCTTCGGTGTTTATTTCCGTACCGTACTCATAACGCGGATAGACTTATCTTGTGCCCGGTCGTAAGTGCCCGCTCGGACTATGTCGCAAACCTCCGGGTCCGTATCGGAGTACGGCCGAACTTCGTCACGGGTAGCTTAGTTGGGTGGCTCCCATTAAACTTTCTCTTGCATTGGGAACGGTCTTGTTGTGAGACTCCACCTGTAGTAAGTGGGTTCGAGCATGCGTATGGTTACATTTAGGCAACCCCTGCAGGGTGTACATCTTATCGATAAGCCGTGTCCGCGGTTATGGACGACTTGGAATCGTATAGCTTGATCATAGAACAACTTACACCTTATACTTGTTGTTAATAATTTGCTAATAACTTGATTAGTAATATAGAATTACTACAACCGATACCTAATAAAACTTGTCCACCGTTGAGTGCCTTTTACATTGCCTCTTCGCATTTGTTGAAGGGGATATGTGTAATCGGCTGGGTTATGTTTGTGTAGTATTTATCTGTTACCTTGTGCGCTCTCTTATCTTCTCTGAGTAGACGGATGTTGTAGCGTGTCTCTATTGGATAGTAGCTTTGCTGCCGCTAAACTCCACATATAGCCGGGTGAAGTTTATACCGCCCACCAGCCGAGCATAGCTGGTCTTGTCTCGCAAGTACGTGCCAATGGTACTTACCCTCGCCTTCCTTTCTTTTTGTCTCCTCCCCCTTTTGTCGGCAACCGATGGCCCGACTTTGGACAGTACGAGATGACGACGTTAGCAAGGTTACCCTTCCGGCTTGGCCTGGGCAGGGTTATGGACGCCACTGGTTATCTTCAGGACTCTTAGTCCAATTTGTATCTTGTCCGTACTCGGACGTATTTGATCTTCTGTATAATTTGGATCTTTGTATGTATCTATTTGTATCTTGACTCGTTGGAGTCGTTGTTGTAATATATGTATCTTGTGGGCTCTATTGTAATCCTCGTTGTAATGTTACCGCTAGTGTTAATTCCTCCGGCATCACGTGTGTGATTCTTCGCGCACGTCGTGTCGGAGGGCGTCTCGAATCGATATCATGCGGATTTCGGCGGGTTCGCCGGGATCCTCATGGTACCGGTTCCGGGGCGTCACAAGTTGGTATCAGAGCCCAGGTTGACGGTACCCCACTAGTCCAGCCTGTAGGATAACCTTGCCAACGGTCGATAAGTTTAGAGCGTCCAAACTATTTTCTAAAAAATTCGTTGGATAGATCTGATTAGTTCTGATTTTTCTCCTTATCTATATTCTTTCTCCTCTTACCTTTGCGAGTTTTGAGTCTTCTCTCTTATCCGCTTCTCCGAGTCTTAGGTTCCGACGTGGGTTGGACGGTCTATGCCTTTCACCTAATAGGACCGATCTCTGAAGACCTTTCGGCAGAAGAACATCACCGATGGCAACCTTGTCTTTTCCGATTGATATAATCCTTATTTTGTGATCCCTCTTCAATCCCTTGTGCTTTGACCCAATCGAATCTTTGCTGACAATGCTTGTCGATATCGTCAATCTGAGATCCGAGAGTTGGTTACACAATTCTCCTATTTCTGTTCAGGGTTAATAGTTCGGGTGCGGGATGGATTGGCCCCCATACCGACTACTCTTACTATTCGCCCTTGTTACCTGAATTGGTGGATCCGTGTGACTGTTACTCTTTCCTTTGTTTCTCCGGAGTCATCATCGTCATCGGAACAACGACTTCTTGTTGGTGGTGTCGACCGCCCAAGCTGGAGCAAGACATCTTGTTAGTGGTGTCGAGGAGATCGACACGACGCCTGAAGACTCGATAGTTCGCCTCTCTCCCCCGTACCTTGAGGTGGAATCTCGGGGCGAGATTCCTTGTTAGTGGTGTCGACTGTAACGGCCCCGGGTAGGACCCCCTATAGATATTGTTTGTTCTTTTTCTTTAATGCATCATCATGGCATATGCATCCTACCATCCATGTTTTCAGCAAATAAAATTTATTTTATAAACCCTAATTATTTTGTTTTTCCTTCTCATATGGTTTTATAAATACCCTCCCTCTAATCTATTCATTTTAAATAAACGTATGGTTCTAAAAATGTTGCAACTTTCCCTTTGCTATTCCTAACTTGTTTTCGTTCTATCTTGTTTCCTTCCTACAATTTCTGTTAGACGTTCCAGAAAACTTTGTAAAAAAAGGGCACGTGACATCTCCTAGTAGCTAATTCCATCATGGAACCATAACGTGCTGTTAGCCCACCTACAGCCACGATCCCAATTCTTTTTCTGTCGTCTCCTTCAGCTGGTCACGCACGGAGGCTGATCTCCTCACACCATGGACGGCGTCAGCACATCACCACCTCAACCACCCCCTCTGCGTGGCCTTAAAGCCGCCTCCAGTACCGCGGAAACCCTAGCCTTTCTCCTCCCTCGCGCCGCCACCTCTCGCCCTTGTTTTTCCCCTTCTCTGTGAGACGGAGACACCAACACCGCCCCAGTTCACCGTCGCCCGGCCATCTCCGGCTATCCCCCGATGATCTGAGACTACCAATAGCTTCGCCTTGATGCCGCAGTCCTCGTCAAGCCAAGAAATCGAGCCGGGGCGCTCTATATCACCGCCAGCTTCGTCATATCCTCTCCGACCACGGCAAAGAAATACCTGTTTCCGGCTGCCTCCGACCCCGTCCGCCCCCGTCAAGGTGTTCATCTTACTCCTGGTGAGACAGCACCCCTATTTCACCTCTTCCCTGTCATGTTTGCCCTTTGTTCGGCGTCGTCTATTTCTGACGGAAGTGTCGTCTTTCTGTTCGAGATACGCTGCCGACGTTCGTTTTCACCACCGTCGCCTGGAGCCGTCGTCGACTTGCCGCTGCGGTGCTCTCTGGCGAGTACCTCGTCGTCTCTGCTTCGTCTCCGTCCTTGTCGAGCTCACCTGCCTCGCCACCGACCTCCTGGGTGAGCGCCCCTCTTTCCCACCCATTCTCTGGTCTTTCCATCAGCGTAGTCTGCTTCTCTGGCGATGTCCGTGCACCGTCGTTACCGGCGCCGGCTCTGTCCGCTGCGTCGTTCACGACCCAGGTCGTGCGTCTGGAGATACGTCAGCTGAACGTGCATCTGTATCTGGCCACAAGCTTCTAGCTTGGTTGCGTCTTGATCTACTGCCCAGGATCAAATCCCAAGGGAAAACACACGACCAATCTTTTTAAACTCTGCTGTTCTCCTTCCAGTTTCAGATAACACATGTGCAAGTTCAGTTATCTTTGGTCTAACAGTTCCTGGTATCCTCGTGCATAGATCATCTCATGTTTTTCTCTCTGGCTAGCTGTCCGATTCAATTACATGCAGTCCAAAGTTCAGTTAACTTTTTCGTTTACTCGTCAGTTAACTGTAGCGACTAGCACTTCCGCTCTGTATCTGTTCATTCTTTTGAAAACCTGGTCGGTAGCCCAGTGGTCTTGGTTACCTTAATCGAGCCAGATGGTCCAGGCAACAAATCCTGCTAGCTTGCTTGGTTCAGCTAGCTTGGCATCAACGATCAATTGATCCAGCTACTTGTCTGCATGCTTAGTTGCTAGCTACCCATTCCATGTGTGTTTTGTCTCTCCGTCGGCATGTCTATGCTTTTCACTTCAGTTTCGTCAGACAAGTCACAACACTCCCAGATACATCTCAAAATTATCTGAACCCTGCCGTATCACATCTGCCTGCCCCCTTCTTTCTTTTATTTTGTTTTATATAAATCTGTTTGTACTTGCTGAAGTTATATATATAAATTGATCAGAAAAACATGAGCAATCTAAATATGCCATCTATATACTTTCTTGCATCTCGCATCATGATGTACCGTTGTAGTTGCATCGCACCTAATAAATATAAACGCGGAGTATTTTGGAATTACCGGATAAGAATTCCCCGCTCCGTTTAATACTGAAGTAGCGCACCCCTGCCATCTTGTGCCATGCTAATCAACCATTAACTTTGTCGGTAGAAAATGCAACTCCAACCTAATTTGTTTGTCCGGGATTCCGACTCCGATTAATATGGATAAGTTGCATTGCACCATGTTTGCCATGTCATGCATATCATCTTGATCATGCTTGAATCTTCTTTATCCGTAGTAGTAAAACTTGCATACGTTGGTTGTCCAAAGCATTTGCTTCTTCACGGATAGGATCACGAAGTGGTGATGTGAGATACGACGAGTTCTCCGACAAGTGCTTCTGCAGCTTTTCACAGGCGAGCCCACCCCTTCACCTATTTTACTTTTACATGCTCTTTTGATCTATTGCTATCCTTGTGTTGCGATTCTGTTGTGTCACGTGTCCTATCCACCTGTTACCTATATGTTTGAGATACACCTCCTCGCCCTACCTATTGTTTGTTGTTTGCCAGCTTTGCGAGTCGTAGGCGAGTTTAGGGTCTTGTTGATATCTCGAGATGTTCGGGATATCTTGTTGGGAGGTTTTCACATGCTATATCAATTGTTGGAGATACACATGCTTTACTTAATTGATAACAACTAAAATTGTAAGCAGAGGCATCTGTGAGCCCCTTTGCGAAAGCATCGGAACTTTGACTTGCTAATGTCCCCTAGGACCCGAGTTCTTGTTATCTCGTTCCGAGATTGAGCGCTCTACCCGTACGTGGGGGAATGGGACCCCCATCACCCACTACCTTTCCTCGAGTCTCGTTTATTGGGAGCCACAACCTTGGTTTTATTTGCTCATATGCACGATGCACGATTTACTTCCTGTTGCCTTCGGGTGTTTATTTCGCATCCGTACTCATAACGCCGATAGACTTATCTTGTGCCCGGTCGTAAGTGCCCGCTCGGACTATGTCGCAAACCTCCGGGTCCGTATCGGAGTACGGCCGAACTTCGTCACGGGTAGCTTAGTTGGGTGGCTCCCATTAAACTTTCTCTTGCATTGGGAACGGTCTTGTTGTGAGACTCCACCTGTAGTAAGTGGGTTCAAGCATGCGTATGGTTACATTTGGGCAACCCCTGCAGGGTGTACATCTTATCGATAAGCCGTGTCCGCGGTTATGGACGACTTGGAATCGTATAGCTTGATCATAGAACAACTTACACCTTATACTTGTTGTTAATAATTTGCTAATAACTTGATTAGTAATATAGAATTACTACAACCGATACCTAATAAAACTTGTCCACCGTTGAGTGCCTTTTACATTGCCTCTTCGCATTTGTTGAAGGGGATATGTGTAATCGGTCGGGTTATGTTTGTGTAGTATTTATCTCGTTACCTTGTGCGCTCTCTTATCTTCTACGAGTAGACGGATGTTGTAGCGTGTCTCTATTGGATAGTAGCTTTGCTGCCGCTAAACTCCACATATAGCCGGGTGAAGTTTATACCGCCCACCGGCGAGCATAGCCGGTCTTGTCTCGCAAGTACGTGCCAATGGTACTTACCCTCGCCTTCCTTTCTTTTTGTCTCCTCCCCTTTTGTCGGCAACCGATGGCCCGACTTTGACAGTACGAGATGACGACGTTAGCAAGGTTACCCTTCCGGCTTGGCCCGGGCGGGGTTATGGACGCCATCGGTTATCTTCGTGACTCTTAGTCCAATTTGTATCTTGTCCGTACTCGGACGTATTTGATCTTCTGTATAATTTGGATCTTTGTATGTATCTATTTGTATCTTGACTCGTTGGAGTCGTTGTTGTAATATATGTATCTTGTGGGCTCTATTGTAATCCTGTTGTAATGTTACCGCTAGTGTTAATTCCTCTGGCATCACGTGTGTGATTCTTCGCGCACGTCGTGTCGGAGGGCGTCTCTGAATCGATATCATGCGGATTTCGGCGGGTTCGCTGGGATCCTCATGGTACCGGTTCCGGGGCGTCACAGTCATCCACCACTTCTCTTCTTGTCAAGCTCTTTGGATCTCGTGGTGAATAGCCCTCCTCAATGATACGCCAAAGCTCGGTAGAGGCGCTGCGCACATGAGAACGCATTAAGAATTGCCAATTTTCAAAGCTATTTGATTCAAGTAACGGTGGTGAACCATGCGACAAGATATGTGGCATAGGTATTGGAACGTTTATGGTGTAATCACTTGGTGGTGGCACCGCATGATTACCCCTAGACGTTCTGCAACCGGTGTCTCATCCTTCCCCTTTGTTGAAGTGCCGGTCTCCCCAAGCCCTTCCTTTTGTGGATCTTTTGTCGATTGCGCGACAAAATCAACAAGAGGAAATTGATTAGCTTTTGGTGGGGGATCCTCGGCACTTGCCTCAGGATCTACGATAGAGGTTGGCTTTTGAGCACCAAGCTCCATCCTCATTGCCTTCATTTGGCTAACGATGGATGACTCCAATTTCTTGAGGTCATCCAACGTAGCCGTTGTGCTATCGATGGTAGATGATGGATCGGGTGGCTCAAGGGAAGGAGACCCATTCACAGCCTTGTCTTATTTGGCCATTTCTTAGGCGGTAAAGCCCGAGCAAGAAAACCTCGCTCTGATACCAATTGAATGGATCGTAGCGAACACGAGGGGGGGTGAATGGACGCTACACAAATTTTAAGTACTTTTTCAGTTTTTAGCAGAGCGGAAGGTAAAGGTGATTGCTTTCGTGGTGGAGACGTTCCTAGCATGATCCTAGGCAAGTGCAACAAGTAAAGGAAACAAGCATGATAGTAAGAGTAAGGAGAGGGACAACCGGATGGCGCGGAGACGAGGCAAGGTTTGTTTCCCGCAGTTCCCCTCACAAAAGAGAGTATGTCTACGTTGAGGAGGTGCTAGCCTCACACAAGAGGCTAGGCGGCCACACCACGAAGGAAGGCCTCACCTTCTTCCTCGAGAGAGATCCACGAAGCGGCTCCCCCTTCTCCATTATGGCACCGGTCGAGGCGGTGGTTCCTTCACAAGGTTGGGGCGAGCTCCACAACACTAGGAGGCTCCCAACAACCTATGGGGCTAGCACAACACCAAGCTAGCCTCCATAGGTGCACTTCCTCCAAGATCCCACCATAGGAACCCAAACTCCAAGATCCACTAAGGACTAGCACGAATTGGTGAAATCTCTCTTGGTAGCACTATAGATCGGGGCCTCCTCCACCACTCCTCAAAATTTGGGCAAGATTGGTTGGATGGTTGGGGAGATTCTCAAGGTTTAAGATCAGCAACAATGGAGGAGAGAGAGAGAGAAGCGATAAAATCGTGTTGGGGAAGAAGGGCCCTTTAAATAGGCCCTCCCAAATCCAACCGTTACCTGCAGTTTTTGCCTAAGCGGTACTACCGCTCTGGATTCGAAATCCCACAGAACTTATCCATGTGGACACATAGCGGTACTACCGCTAGCGGTACCGCTCGAGGTACCGCAATGGCCTCCAGAGCTTACTGGATCCCAAGCGGTACCGAATCGGTACCAGAGCGGTACTGCCATAACTTATGTTACGGTACTTAAGCGGTACTGTGAGCGGTACTACCGCTCTCAAGCGGTACTACCACTAAAGGTACCGCAGAGGTACCGTAACTTGTTCGGTGGCACATTCTCAATGCAAAACAAGAGCGGTACCGTTGGGCGGTACCAGTAGGGGTATCGGTACTACCGCTACTGGTACCGGTAGTACCGGCCTGACAAAAACTGCTTTCTCCTCTTTTCCTCTCCAACCATGTCACCTCGCGATACACACACAAAACCACAAAACCTATAAGCTACGCTTCAGTCCTCCGATCTTGACGTGTCCAGCGAGGTCACCGTGCACTTGCAAATCTATCAAAGACACTCTTTGCACACGGTGAGATTATTCAAGTGTTGTCATCAAACACACAAAACAAGGGGTTTAGACTTTGCTCTTTCAAATGTGCCATGCATTAACCCTAAACCCTATATACATATATAACTAACCCTAGCTAATCAAACCCTACTTAATTAAAACACATAACCCCAACCTATACTATATATAACCCGATCTAATAAAAACATGCTCTATATATAGCAGCTAGCAAACCCTAGATTAACACAAATTAATATATATATATGGCCTATATCGATCATGTTGAATAACATCTCCCCGAGATTCATTAATTAATTATATAATTATCGTTGATAAATTAATTAACTTGAATTTTGACAAGTTCTCTCGAATGAAAACACATTTGATTAAGTTGCCTCATAATATATACATAATTAGTGTGCATGCATGGCCTACCATGCATTCATGCATATATTTTATATATTTGAACATATTCTTGGGGATTAATCTCTCTCTCTCTCGATCTATATATCGTTGGTGGCCAAAACAACACACATATATAAGCATGCACTTTATACGCAAAGGCGCAGGTGCCTCTAATAATGTGTGTGCGCACTCGATCGATGATCCCTAAACCGTAAACCCTAATCCCTAAACCCTAAACATTAAACCCTAAACCCTATCCCTAACCCTAGCCCTAAACCCTAAACCCTAATTAAACCCTATATATAGGCCAACGACACTTAATTGCGTATCAAGCAGGCCAGGGGGATCGCGGTCCTCTAATTAAATTAAATGTGCCATGCATTAACCCTAAACCATATATATAACTAACCCTAGCTAATCAAACCCTACTTAAAACACATATCCCCAACCTACTTGCTATAACCCGATCTAATAAAAACATGCTCTATATATAGCAACTAGCAAACCCTAGATTAACACCAATAAATATATGGCCTATATCATATTGATCATGTTGAATAACATTTCCCTGAGATTCATTAATTAATTATATATTTATCATTGATAAATTAATTAACTTGAATTTTGACAAGTTCTCTCGAATGAAAACACATTTGATTAAGTTGCCTCATAATATATGTATAATTAATTAGTGTGCATGCATGGCCTATAATGCATGCATGCATATATTTATATATATATTTCAACATATTCTTGGGGATTAATTTCAATCTCTCTATCTCTTTCGATCTATCGTTGGTGGCCAAAACAACACACATATATATATATGCATGCACTTTATGTGCAAAGCTAGGCGCGGGTGCCTCTAATAATGTGTGTGCGCACTCGATCGATGATCCCTAAACCTTAAACCCTAATCCCTAAACCCTAAACCCTAAACACTAAACCCAGCCTAAACCCTAAATAACCCTAGCCCTAACCCTAACCCTCAACCCTAGCTAACCCTAAACCCTAATTAAACCCTATATATAGGCCAACGACACTTAATTGCCACTACGCCACATATTATTTTTAATGACAAACAACTTTTGTCACCTAATATACAAAATTCATCATGTATTACTCGCGGATGACAAAATTTGTTTGTCATAAGGTTCGTCATGGAATCTCCGTCATAGATTACTTTACGGTGACAGATTACATTTGTTTGTCATTGTCAAATCGATGATATCGCGACGGCCAAATTAGTTGAAGCGACAAACTATCTGCGACAATGGAAAATTCCGTGGCCATAATTTATTTCAACACAAATTATTTTGGTGGCAAGAAACTATGTCAACAAATCTTATATGCGTGGAAAAAACGAATGGCCACAAACAACTCAATCGTGGTAAAAGAATTTTATGGTATCGCGACGGGCAAATTAGTTGAAGCGACAAACTACTGCGACAATGAAAAAATCCGTGGCCATAATTTATTTCAACAGAAATTATTTTGGTGGCAAGAAACTATGACAACAAACCTTATATGCGTGGAAAAAACGAATGGCCACAAACAACTCAGTCGTGGTAAAAGAATTTTCTGGTATCGCGACGGCCAAATAAGTTGAAGCGACAAACTACTGTGACAATGGAAAATTCCGTGGCTATACTTTATTTCAACAGAAATAATTTTGGTGGCGCCAAATAGAAGTCGCAACGGCCTAAATATTAGTAGGTACAAACAAGAGCGACAGTCTAAACTATTCATTGCGCCACTGTACCACAACGGCCAGAATGTTAGTGGAGAAAAACTATTTAAACAAAACCCTTGTTCGTGGTGCCAAGTTATCACAACATGTGAACAAAACAGGTAGTCGTGGCGACTGAGACTTGACGCAACACTACATTTTATGTTGTAATAACCTATTGCCACGTTTAAAAATAAAAAAAATAAAAAATAGGGGAAACAAAAAATATGGGCATTGCATGGAATAATATAAAACAAAATAATATGGCAATAAATTTCGGATTGGTACCACATAATATTGTAACCCAAATCAATAATCTTGTTACAAAAATTTGCACGAAAAGTAGGAAAAATAGACAACTAATTATTATAGCAATTTATTTTTGATGGACAGTATATCATCAGTTTCCCTGGGACTATTGTGATGTCCTTAAGAGGAAACTAAGCATTGCATCCATTTCTTGTTGCCTTTTGTCAAATGCAAGACGAGTCTCTTCGCTGGCCTTGTTGGCAGCTTCAAGGCTGATTCGCTCTGCTTCCTTTCCAGTTCCTGAAATTTCTATTCATGGGCTTGCATTCTCTTCTCCATCTCTTCTTGATACTTTGCACTTGCATCTACAGCTTGTTGCTCCTGAATTGCATGCCTTGCTTCTAGCTCTTTAATCCGTGCGTTTGAAGTGGAAGTCCTCGTGGAGCTAGCTGACACTCCAATGCTTGATAGGAAGGTACTCAATCGCGAAGAACTATGTTCCTTAATAACTTGTTCAACAATCGTAGATCAGATTTGACGGGCTCATGTTCCATGTGTGGCCCCATTTTCATGTTAACCATCTTCACTGCGGTAGGATTAAAACACCGTGTTAGCATGTTAATTAGAAAATAATAAAGTGTGCAACTTTTAATGAATACATAAGTTATGTTACACTCGTAGTAAATGTAGTTGCAAGCATATACATGTACTTACATAAGCGTCATGTGCTTGTGTCGCTCATGAGACCATCCTTGTTTGTGTGGCTTATCTTGTACAATTCAATTGCACCTAATTCCTCCTCCTCGATTCGTTCGTTTCTTCACAAGATTCAGAGAATGAAATGATTTAGTACTATACTGTTATATTTATCATTTTTATGTCAAGAAGAGGTAAAATACTTACGACATGCTCAAAGTGGGCAACAAAGCTTCTAGATCCTGTTGTATGCGGCTGCTTCACAGCTTCACGGTTAATTTTATTCTTCTCACGGTTTTGCTATGTTCATTGTAAATATGTTACTTATGTAGATAACATGTAGTTGAATGCAGATTGTAAATAAGACCAAAAAAATTATTTACCTGGTAGTGCTCATCGAACCAACTGTCCACAAGTCTTTTCCAGCTTCCCTCATCTACATTGTTTGGCTTCATCAAGTAAGCTTGCTCAGGAGTGAGATGTTGTACCTTTTCCCAGTAAGCCTTCTTCAGCATGTACCGTTGTTGACGAATACCGTTCTGAATAATGTCGGTGCAGACTTTTTTGGCTAGATCATCATGCCTATCCATCTCAAATTTTCCCTGCAATTGATTTGAAGCAAACCAAAGTCAGCAATATATGTGTGTATGAAAAAGGAAACAGTTAAAATTAGCGGACTCACAGCAACTGTGCTAATAGCAGTTGGAATAACAGTTTTCAGAGCACCATCTGTAGGATTGTACTCTTTCCAGTGTTTTGCTAGGGGCATGTTGCTGCGAATGTGAATACCACATGCAGAACTAAGTTTAGCAGCTTGAACTGGATTTTTCGGTCTTCTTGCGTCGTCATAGAACTCAATCTGCATCTTAAGACCTCCATGTCTTCTAGTATACTCGTGTAGTCCATGACCCATAGTAGGTCTGCGTCCACCTCGCTTCCTCTTGGGTCCGTTAGAGGTTGTGATCAACTCTGTTAAGTGAGAAAACAAACAGCATGAATATCTGAAGAGGTTGTAATAAATAAGAGAAGAAAGGTTACATAATCAGTGCATACGCTGCTCTTCATTTGTTATGATTGTGTTGCATTGTAGTGAGTTACTTTCTTTAGATTGTGCTGCTCCATTTGGTTCCTCTGCAGACTGTCCTTCTTTTCCTGCATCTGCATTAGCTCTTGATCTTGTTGATACATTGGACGTAGGTACAACGATGGTAGATTTATGTTGATGTGTACTGTTCTGTACAAACACTCAATTCCTCGCTTCCAAGAAGAAGGAGACATTAGTATGTAATTAATTTGCGAATCGACCACATGTATGTATGGTAATGCAAGATATTCTGACCTTATTAGACAAGTTTTCAGCAATGTAACCCTCTTCTTCATCAGCAGCAATCTCTTCCTCCTCCGCATTGGCCATCTCTGCATCAGATGACTCATAGTTAGGGTCCTTTGTTAACTCTACCTGTTGAGGTTTAGAGTTTTTGGTTTTGTCTGGTCAACTTTTTGCACCAAAGACAAACTTATGCGCTGCTTGCATGATTTCTTCCTTAGTTGCACCCTCATAGAAAGGTGTAGTTTCTAGTCTGGCAGCCATGGTAGCAACAGCTTCTTCCATATTTTGTGCCCTAGAGGCTTGTAATTTCTTGCTTTTCTCAGCCAGAGAAGCGAGCTTCCTCTCGCCTAATTTTATTAGCATTACCTGTGATGTAATTATCTCAAACTTTGCGTGAAGTACCGCATACAAATTGAAACATTGTAGTTAAAGATGCAGTTTTAATTTGTATGACAATAGACTGAAAAACTACAGTGCTATACCTATCCATCTAGTTGTACATATGTTTGTTTAGTACATTCAGTAAAGGATCTAAAAATATCCAACACATTGTCCTGTCCGGATCTACGACTTAAGATGAAAATGACCTATGTACAAATTGAGAAAAAGAGTTGTGTTGAATGTAGGCACAATATGTTGTACATTTAACTGACGAACCTGTCGAAAACAACTTATAAAAGTGAAGAAAATGAGAGACAGAGCTGCCTATCTAGTGTGAAACTTCTTATGTGAGAGACTCAAATCTTTTTTGCGTGGATTTCAACTTCTTCCACTTTCCTGGTTCTCATATAATTGATCTATGGCATTTACAAAACGATGATCAGGACTAACAGTACAAGGTGAATCGATGCATCGCTAAATTTACAAAACACACACATAATCTGTAGATCGATGTACCACATGAATCAGAAGGTAGGAAGAGTACATGGAATTGACCTGCGACTTTTGCCTTTTTCTTAGGTGTAGGGTTAGGAGTGGTTCGCACGGTCCCGCTTCAAAGTACTCCAGGCGCCATGTCGTCGATGATGAACTCGAGATCCGCCGCCTATCGGCACCGACGTCCTTGCGAGATCTTGTTTCGCGCCGTGGAGAGAAGAAGCATAGATCGTGGTTGAGACGATGGTGGAACTGAATTGCGGGATGGGTGGGCACGAGTATTTATATTTAGAGGCGGTGGGAGGAGATAATTACGTGAGTGCTGTTTTTGGCGGGCCATGAAAAGAAAAAAGGGAGGGAACCCCAAATTTTTAGTCAATCTTTAGGAGGGAATATTTGTCCACGAAACGATCTCTGCATCAAAAAATTCAAATTCAAACTAAAGATATGGCTACCATTTGTGAAGCAAGTACCAAGAAGGATACTCATAGAATTGGGAGCACATGCTGGTTTGATTTGGCATCACCACATTACCCCAGAAAAGTGTGTGTTATTTAAAACAACATTTGGCAAGCTCTTTGTAGGCTCTGGTCAACCTAGGTTTGACAAAGCACTTTAAATTTAAAAAAATGAAAAAGTCGTTGAATTGCTGTGAAACCCTGAGTTTTGGTCAATGTGTGGATAATAAGTTGGATAAAAAATATCATGCATGGAAAATGTGGAGAATATCATAGCACCAGAGGAAGTGATCGAGTGTGTAGTTCAACGTCATGCCCGACAGGCACCCATGCACTCCTTTTTGATCTATCTTAGTCCAAATGGTGTGAAATTTGGCACAGGGGTGCATCACCACATTGGTAATGATGAAACCAAGATATGTACCCATTTTGGTCTGATGAACCCAAACCAACCTGAATTCACCCTCAAACTCAAACCGGAGGCTACCATTTGTGAAGCAAGTACCAAGCAGGGATACTCATAGAATTGGGAGCACATGTCTGGTTCGATTTGGCATCACCACATTACCCTAGAAAAGTGTGTGTTATTTAAAACAACATTTGGCAAGCTCTTTGTAGGCTACGGTCGACCTAGGTTTGACAAAGCACTTTAAATATAAAAAAATGAAAAAGAGGTTGAATTGCTGTGAAACCCTGAGTTTTGGTCAATGTGTGGATAATAAGTTGGATAAAAAATATCATGCATGGAAAATGTGGAGAATATCATAGCACTAGAGGAAGTGATCGAGTGTGTAGTTCAACGGTCATGCCAGACAGGCACCCGTGCACACCTTTTTGATCTATCTTAGTCCAAATGGTGTGAAATTTGGCACAGGCGTGCATCACCACATTGGTAATGATGAAACCAAGATATGTACCCATTTTGGTCTGATGAACTCAAACCAACCTGAATTCACCCTCAAACTCAAACCGGAGGCTACCATTTGTGAAGCAAGTACCAAGCAGGATACTCATAGAATTGGGAGCACATGTTGGTTCGATTTGGCATCACCACATTACCCTAGAAAAGTGTGTGTTATTTAAAACAACATTTGGCAAGCTCTTTGTAGGCTCGGGTCGACCTAGGTTTGACAAAGCACTTTAAATTTAAAAAAAATGAAAAAGAGGTTGAATTGCTGCGAAACCCTGAGTTTTGGTCAATGTGTGGATAATAAGTTGGAAAAATATCATGCATGGAAAATGTGGAGAATATCATAGCACTAGAGGAAGTGATCGAGTGTGTAGTTCAACGGTCATGCCAGACAGGCACCCGTGCACACCTTTTTGATCTATCTTAGTCCAAATGGTGTGAAATTTGGCACATGGGTGCATCACCACATTGGTAATGATGAAACCAAGATATGTACCCATTTTGGTCTGATGAACTCAAACCAACCTGAATTCACACTCAAACTCAAACCGGAGGCTACCATTTGTGAAGCAAGTACCAAGCAGGATACTCATTGAATTGGGAGCACATGTTGGTTCGATTTGGCATCACCACATTACCCCAGAAAAGTGTGTGTTATTTAAAACAACATTTGGCAAGCTCTTTCTAGGCTCTGGTCGACCTAGGTTTGACAAAGCACTTTAAATTTAAAAAAAATGAAAAAGAGGTTGAATTGCTGTGAAACCCTGAGTTTTGGTCAATGTGTGGATAAGAAGTTGGATAAAAAATATCATGCATGGAAAATGTCGAGAATATCATAGCACTAGAGGATGTGATCGAGTGTGTAGTTCAACGGTCATGCCAGACAGGCACCCGTGCACACCTCTTTGATCTATCTTAGTCCAAATGGTGTGAAATTTGGCACAGGGGTGCATCACCACATTGGTAATGATGAAACCAAGATATGTACCCATTTTGGTTTGATGAACTCAAACCAACCTGAATTCATACTCAAACTCAAACCGGAGGCTACCAATTGTGAAGCAAGTACCAAGAAGGATACTCATAGAATTGGGAGCACATGCTGGTTCGATTTGGCATCACCACATTACCCCAGAAAAGTGTGTGTTATTTAAAACAACATTTGGCAAGCTCTTTGTAGGCTCTTGTCGACTTAGGTTTGACAAAGCACTTTAAATTTAAAAAAATGAGAAAGAGGTTGAATTGTTGTCAAACCCTAAGTTTTGGTCAATGTGTGGATAATAAGTTGGATAAAAAATATCATGGATGGAAAATGTGGAGAATATCATAGCACTAGAGGAAGTGATCGAGTGTGTAGTTCAACGGTCATGCCCGACGAGCACACTGTGCACACCTTTTTGATCTATCTTAGTCTAAATGGTGTGAAATTTGGCACAGGGGTGCATCACCACATTGGTAATGATGAAACCAAGATATGTACCCATTTTGGTCCGATGAACTCAAACCAACCTCGAATTCACACTCAAACTCAAACCGGAGGCTACCATTTGTGAAGCAAGTACCAAGCAGGATACTCATAGAATTGGTAGCATATCTTTGGTTCGATTTGGCATCACCACATTACCCCGAGAAAAGTGTGTGTTATTTAAAACAACATTTGGCAAGCTCTTTGTAGGCTCTGGTCGACCTAGGTTTGACAAAGCACTTTAAATTTTAAAAAATGAAAAAGAGGTTGAATTGCTGTCAAACCCTGAGTTTTGGTCAATGTGTGGATAATAAGTTGGATAAAAAATATCATGCATGGAAAATGTGGAGAATATCATAGCACTAGAGGAAGTGATCGGAGTGTGTAGTTCAAC
>NC_061510.1:199923005-199955181 GCF_022539505.1 Lolium rigidum | reverse complement strand
AGGCACTACGTGTTGTCTCGCAGCAGTGTCTTGGAGGGCGCTGTAGAGGAAGTTCCGCCGGAAAGTGCTCATGGCAACCGTGCAAGCTCACCGGCGTGCTGTATCCCGAGAGTAACTGGTCAAAGCTTTCCTATTCGTAAAAAAAATTGCGGGCCAAGAACTGGTCAAAGCTCCATCGATGGCTTGCCACGAGAGGCTTGGAGTCCAGAGTCAATAAACTAGATGCTCGAGGACTTGGGCATTTTACACCGATTCATATTAACTGACTCAAGTTTGTTAGTCTAGTTAACAAATGCATCTAGATACATCCATATCTAGACAAAATTTAGTCAAGTAATATGAATCAGAGGGGAGTATCTGAAAGTGTTTCATGCTACCAATTAATGCGCTGGCAGGACTAGCTGTAGAAGTAATTGTGCTACTACTCATACGATGAACTGATTGTGTGGGTGTCAAATTTTGCAACGCGATCATCCATTGAATGCTTAATTATAGTTCTAGCGCCAAAGGCGTACAAATCATAACATAGATAGTACATACTACAGCACCAGAACATAAGAGTACGAATCATAAAGTAGCTCAACATTTTGCATCAGGGCTGTGTGGTCCTGAGACTACCGGGACGCCCCGATGATCTCCGGGCGTGCATCCACTTCAACACAAAGCTGTGTACTCGGTCCACGGCCTCCTTCTGTAGGCTGGATAATCTCGAGGTGCGGGACCTTCGTCTATGAAAGGCTCGTCATCGGTACCATCCACGGGTGCATCGGGGCTGGGTGGTCTTGAGACTATCCGGACGCCCCGATGATCTCCGGCGTGCATCCACTTCAATGCAAAGCTGTGTACTCGGTCCACGGCCTCCTTACGTAGGTTGGATAATCTCGGGTGCGGGACCTTTGTCTATGAAAGGCTCATCATCGGTACCATCCACGAGTGCATCGGGGCTGGGTGGTCTTGAGACTACCCGGACGCCCCGATGATCTCGGGCGTGCATCCACTTCAACGCAAAGCTGTGTACTCGGTCCACGGCCTCCTTCTGTAGGCTGGATAATCTCAGGACCTTCGTCTATGAAAGGCTCGTCATCAGTACCATCCACAGGTGCATCAAACTGAGATTCATCTTCAAATATCCCATCAAACTGAGAGACCTCTTCAACTCTATGCTTCTGCAATTAGTACATCAACCGATTAGAAAAAAATCTAAGGGATGCAACCTGAACAAATGCCGTTTTACATATTTACCTTCTCATATGGCATAGCACATGTCCCAGAGCTGAAACCCGTTTCATGAAGCAAGCGCTTTTTCTCTCCTTCCAGTCCATCCATCTGCAACAAGTTAAATTTGAGTACAGAACCTTGCACAACAATGCAAACTATTGATCGAAATAGCGGTAGCATCAATATAAATAATTAACTACATATGCCAGCACACATACAGTGTGAGCAAGATCTGCTTCTCCCGCTAAAGGATCATTATATGGTTCACCATGATAAACCCACCAAACATATGTGCGGTCCATCCCAAAATTGTGTAAATGATCTTCCACTACATGGTGAGGCCTCTTCTCACCATTCATACATGTGCAGCATGGGCAATACACGTCCAGGTCGTGACCTTCATGTGCTCTAACAAACCCCATAAAGGGTTGAACACCATTTATATATGAAGGGGAGCATAAGTGTCCATGCAGTATCCAAGTTCTATCCATCTGTTTAATTATGAGATACAGTGGTTGGTGATTAATTTAAGGCGAAATAGGAAATGTGTATCCATCGAGTACAAAACTATACTATATGATTATGCATTTCAGCAATCATGTCGAGTACAAAATTAAAAATGCCCATCGACATTTTAGCAAACAGATCGTGTACAAAACTCTGCCATGGCATTTCAACAAATTAACGGATCGAGTGCAGAACTGACTCTATATGCGCACGCAAATGAACAAATTGATCGAGGACAAATCGAGCGGAAAACTATAAAGTATAAAGTGCCAATTAGTTCGAGCATACTGACGATTTTTTTTTAGCAGCATCAAGAAAATACAAATCGTTAGGCCGTCTTGCCCGATGCATGATTGATCTAGAGATAGCAGCCCTACCGTGGATCAACTTGATCGCCGGTGCGTCTTGAGAAGAACGATGGGGAGTGGAAGCTTCTTCTTCGCACGGACGGGACGGGGAGGGGAAGCTCTTCGCACGGACGTGGATAAGTTGTTTAGGGGTGGGTGGGGGGTCATACGGCCAGGCCGCCGGGGTGATAATTAAGGTCGGTAGGTGGTGTTTAATGGAGTTGCGTGTGTAATTTTCCGTGCACAAGGTTGAGGAATAGGCGGTTCCCTTTGTCGCGCGCACAATTCAAACTATCCCGCCCACGTAGTTTAAATTCGCCCTATTTTCGTTAAATCGACATAAAGTCATGTGAGTGGGGGGAAATTAGCAAAGTTTCTTGAAAATTAGTAAAACTCTGGAATTATCCTTTAAATATGCTCTACTTCG
The DNA here is from genome assembly GCF_022539505.1 of Lolium rigidum. Taxonomy (NCBI): domain Eukaryota; kingdom Viridiplantae; phylum Streptophyta; class Magnoliopsida; order Poales; family Poaceae; genus Lolium; species Lolium rigidum. The sequence continues at coordinate 199,952,682 of NC_061510.1, read as the reverse complement.
TGTGAAAATTGGGGTGTGGAGGCATGTTGAGCTGTTTTATTTGTACTTTCTTCATTAAAACTCCCATTTATGCACTTTGGATGGAAAGAAATCATTTGTACATAAATTTTGACAACGCCATTTGCAAACATTAATTGTTTTACATGCCAAGATGTACCCATCCACCAAATATGGGGCAAAAGTTTATCACAATCTAGATATGTATAATTAGTGAGGGACCCCTTTAATTTTGTGCAATTTCCACTAATTAGCTAGAGAGAATGGGTTAATTAATTAGGCCATGTTAGGGGTTATGTGTTTTAGATTAGGGTTGTGTGGATTCAAATACAACTTCTTTATTTGTGTGCTATGATTAATCAAAACTAGATCGATCGAGTGTACACACATTATTAGAGGCACATGCCTTTGCGCACAAAGTACATGTGTGTTCTTGGCCACCAACGAGAGAGAGAGAGAGAGAGAGAGAGAGCGACGAGAGAGCGATTGAAATCCCCAAATTAAACACACACATATATATATATATATATATATATATATATATATATATATATATATATATATATATATATATATATATGCATGCATGGTTAGGCCATGCATGCATATTAATTATATATATATATTGTGAGGCAAATTAATTAAAGTGTGTTTTCATTTGAGACCTTGTCAAAATTCAGGTTAATTAATTTAATTATCAGTGCTAATTATATAATTAATGAATCCCAGTAATGTCTATATATATGATCGATATTGGCCATATATATCAATTGGGATTAATCCATGGTTTACTAGCTATATATAGAGCAGGGTTTTATTAGATCAGGTTATTAGCTTGGGGTTATGTGTTTTAACGAGGGTTTGATTAGCTAGGGTTAGTTATATATATGGTTTAGGGTTTAGGGTTAATGGCACATTTAGAGCACCGCGAGGACCCCGGCCCTGCTTGATGCGCAATTAAGGGTCGTCGTTGGCCTATAGCTAGCCATATAGGGTTTTATGGTTTATTTAGAGGGTTTATGTGTTAGGGTTAATTATAACTTGTTGTGAATTAAAATACAATTTTTTTATTAGTGTGCTACACAATTAATCTTAACTCTAGCTAGATCGATCGAGTGTGCACAGACATGCATTATTAGAGGCACCCACCTTTGCGCATAAAGTGCAAGCATAATGTGTGTCGTTGCTGGCCACCAATCGATAAAGAGAGAGATAGAGAGAGATTATTGAAATCGCCAAGAATGTTCAAATATGCATGCATGCACACTAATTATATATATATATATATATATATATATATATATATATATATTGTGAGGCAACTTAATCAAAGTGTGTGTTTTCATTGAGAACTTGTCAATATTCAAGTTAATTTATTTATCAGCGCTAATTATATAATTAATTAATGAATCTTAGGGATGTTCATACATGATCGATATAGGCCATATATATTAATTGGGGTTAATCTAGGGTTTTCTAGCTATATATATATAGCAGGTTTTTATTAGATCGGGTTATTAGCTAGGTTGGGGTTATGTGTTTTAATTTAGTAGCTAGGGTTTGATTAGCTAGGACGGGTTAGTTATATATATATGGTTTAGTTAGGGTTCATGTCAAACTTAATTTAGAGGACCGCGAGGCCCCCTGGCCTGCGTGATGTGCAATTAAGTGTCGTTTGGGGCCTATATAGCTAACTAGGGTTCAAGGTTTATAGGGTTTAGGGATTAGGGTTAGGGTTTAGGGTTAGGGTCTAGGGTCGTTAGGGTTAGGGTTAGGGTTGTTAGGGTTAGGGTTAGCTAGGGTTAGGGTTTAGGGTTTTGTCGTGGTATCGTCACGTCATATGCCATAGGGTGGCTAAAGAGAGTGGTTCCTCCTATGGTCTTACGGCGGTATCCGGATGCGGGTATGGGCACGAGCGACACGGCGACGTACCCAGGTTCGAGGCCCTCCTGTGGAGGTAACACCTCTACTCATGCTATGAGTGTATAAGATGCAACACAGTACAATGGTGCTCCTAGAGCTGTATCCGGATGCTCCTGGGAGGCTAAGGTAGACGAAGGTCTCTCTCACAAGGCAGCGCTAAGACTAGAATGAATAAGGATTGATCGATCCCCCGCACGAGAGGGGGTAGTCCAGCTTATATAGGCGCTGGCACTTTACAAAGAAGTCCCTATGACCTACTGGCCGGCTGGCCGGCTCCGTCTTCCCCCTCCTTCCCGAGGCGCCGCTGTTAGGAGCCGTTGGACGTGGAAGCCTTGCCTTGTCACCAGCCGAAGTCAGCGGTATGGAGAGGAGGTGTCCCTGTCGCCATCGATGGCCTGTAGCCGTACGGCGCGGCGTGAGCCATGATGGCCTGTCGAGCGAGAGGCACTGTTGCTCTACAGTGCCCCGCACTTTACGGAAGGTGAGATCATCGTGGACTTTTAGGAGCCGGATCACCTTTCCAGTTCCTTCTCCTGCAAGGCTCACCAGCTCGGAGCCGGTCAGGGAGATTCAAACCAAGCCGGATATGGCAAGTTGAAGCCGGCCCCGCCACAGCGCAGACGGCTATGGCCAGACCAGCGTGGACTTTGAACCAGCCGGCTCCCAAGGCAGCCGGCCACGGCTCCAGCCGGCTGCTTCTCAGTCGGCCTTCGCCGCGGGCCGACAGGCCTTGAGCCGGCTGTTCTCAATCCTTTGCCCTACCCGGGGTCTTCCCCCCAACATTAGCCCCTGAAGCTGGCAAGGTCATGCGTAAAGAAGGACCTGGGCAGGTTTTCCTGACCCTCAGTCTTTGATCTCGTAGGTTACATTTGAGAAGCACTCAAGGGGCCGGCTGAGAATTTTTGTTCAGCCGGCTGCGCCCTCATTCGGCTTGCTTCGTCCGACTGCTCGCGAGCCGGACGCCGCCTTGTTATGCGGATTTTTACAATCCTTAAGTATTGGAGGCTGTTCCGCCTTGTTCGGAGAATTTGGGCCGGATTGGAGGAGGACGTCCGGCTGCGGCTTGGGCGCGCCGGAGTCTCTGCCGCCTCGGGCCTTGCACCCGACTTGATGGCTTCTGACGGTACTACTGCTGCCGTTTCGTCTGGTCACATCATTGTCCCTTCCGGATCCTTTGCGGTGGTGGGCGACGTGGTGTGGCCGTTTCCAGTAACCGCAGCGGTAGTGGGGGATGTTATGGCGCAATGAATCCTGGATCGTGGCCCACGATCGCCACTTGGCTGCCAACCGCGGGTGGCAGGAGGCTATAAATGCCTGCGGGGCGGTACCGAGGCGGCCGTTCTGCCCAATTCTTCCTCGCGCCCATGCCTTCTTCTTTCTCCTTGCTTGAGCCAATTCCTCGTGCCCGAGCGATTTCATCGGCGACCTCCTGGGGAACTCCGGCGACCAGCTGCGGCCAGGTTCCTCCGTCGATCCGCAGCCGTCCATTCGTCAATCCGGCGCCATGGGTCCTCGCGTTTCCACGGTACGCCCTCCGCCGCCGCGTTCGTCGCCGTCGAGCGGCTCTTCTTCGCCCTTCGATCTTTTTTGGTCCTCTTCCTCTTCTTCCTCCTCCTCGGCCATGGCTCCCCCAAGCAGATCATGGGAGGGCTCCTACATGAAGGAGGAGGATATCGCTCGGCTCGTTCGCTTTCACCGGATACCGGCGGAGGTGGTTACACGGGCGCCGGGGGAGGAGGTGGAGCCGGCTCCGGAGCCCGGCGAGCGCGTCGTCTTCGGGGCGCACTTTGACCGGGGGTTGGGCATGCCGGCTTCGCCTTTTCTCCGACAGTTTCTCGATTATGTTGGCCTGCAGCCGCACCACCTGCCGGCCAATGCTTTTGTCTCTTTGAGCTGCTACGTGGCCTTCATGGAGGGCTACGCCGGCTTGTGGCCCGACGTCGACTTCTGGACCTGGCTCTTCTACCTGAAGACGCAGACGAATGACGGCCAGATGCGAGCCTGCGGCGCCGCCTCCATCTACTCTCGTCCGGCTACGCCCTTCCCGAAGATCCCGACGGTGGACTCGGTGAAGAAGTGGCAGATGTCATTCTTCTACGTGAAGAATGACAACCCGGCATTCGACCGGATCAACCTGCCGGAGTACAACCCGGCTCCGCTAGTCGGCCGGCTCAACTGGGGCCACAACGCCAAGTCGGCGGACCCGGAGGCGAAGGTAAACCTTCTTTGGGATTTTCTCGGGGAGTGTACCGCCCAGGGCCGGCTGTGCGCCACCGACCTTCTCTGCTGCTACACCTCCCGCCGGGTGCTGCCGCTGCAGTCCCGCAGCCACAAGATCTGCCACATGTCCGATCAGTTTGATCCGACCCGGACGTCTAAGGTGGAGCTGAACAAGGCGCAGATCGCCTCGCGGGTGAACTTCATTTCCCAGGCGAAGTTGCCCGACAACTGGAACTGGGGGCTGGAGCCCTACAACCGGGCGGAGATGCCGCCAGTGGTGAGTCTTGTATGTTTATTGGCCGGATGCCGGCTTGTGGCTGCGTGGCCGACTTTATCGGATTGTTTTCATGTTGTTCGCAGCTCTTCGACCGCCAGAGGGTTGAAGACGGCGATCTGGAGCGCAGGCGGTGGACGCCGGATCATGTCGATCCGGCTGACCAAGCCGGCGATGATGAGAGCCCGGAGGCGGCTGATCAAGCCGGCCAGGGGGAACACAACCCGCCGCCTTCTCCACACCAGCCGGAGGAGGAGCAGGAGGAGGAGGGGGAGGCGACGTCCGCCTCGGTGCCGATCCGGGCGGTGCCCGTGTCGATGAGGCCGCCTTCCACCTCGGCGACTTCCTCGTCCGCGCCCAAGGGGAAGAAGCGGGCCAGCGAGCGGTCCACGGCCGCGCTGCAGGCGAAGGTGAAGAAGCAGCGCCGGATGGCGCCCAAGAAGGTTCCGGAGGCAGCCGGGTGAGTTTCTTTCTCTCGTTGTTTGATTCCTTTTCTTTCCTTCTTTTTGTTTATCTTTTTCTTGTTTGGCCTACTAGGGCTGCTATAAAATTCTCCAAGGGCGGCGGCTCTTGGCCGACTCCCAGCGTCGTGTCGCCGGTCCAGCGGCAGAGGAGGGAGCCGACTCCGCAGCCTGCGCCGCGTGCGCGCACGCCACCCGTCGTCGTGCCGCTTGTGGTCACGCCGCCTGCCGCGGGGGCAGGCTCTTCAGCTGCACCTTCTTCGCATGCGCCCGGCTCCGGCTCTCGGAGTGAGCCGGCTTGCCGCGTTGGCCAGCCGACCCTCGACGATCTTTTCCCGCGCCGCACTCGGCTTTTAGAGCCTGCGGCCCGAGCCGGCAGAGGTGCACCCGGCGGGGCCGGAGCCGGCGGGGCCATGCCTCCTGCGGCCGGAGTCGGCGGGGCCGCGCCTGACGTCGTCGTCCTGGACGCAAGGTCGGATGAAGCGCCGCTTGCGCCAGGGTCTGCCGTCCCTATCGGGCCGACTGCTTCGTCCGTGCCGCCTCCATCTTCGGAGCCAGCGAGGGAGGAGCCGGCGGGGCAGGAGCCGGCGCGCCCGGCTGACGCCGATGCACGGGCGTTGGTGACGATGAAGGGCCCGGCGGAGCCGCCTCAAGGTCTCCATGTTTCCAAGGCCGCCTCGCTACTCATGTGGTGTCCGCCTCCGACTCCAGCCTTGGCTCGGCCGGCACCATGGAGAAGCTTTGGCACGAGGCGGACGACTGCGAGGTGACCAGCCGGGATGGGCGCCCAGTCGTGGCGCCCGTGGAGATGTTCTTCTCCGGCTTCCGCAACCACCTCAAGGCAAAAGCCACCGAGACCGAAGTCCGCCTGGCACGGCTGGAGGCGGCCGACAAGGTTAGTTCATATCTGTGTTATTTTTTGCAATCTTGCTATTATCCTGGTAGCCCTCCGAGGCATGGGCCGGCTTGCTTGGAGCCGGTCCGGGTTTTGCCTAGACGCTTATCTTCATGTTTTGTTCAGATGGTTTCGGAGAGGAGAACCGCCTTGTACAACCAGCTTGTAGCCAGCTACCACAAGGCCAAGATCGAGCGCGCCAACATGGCCCGCGAGCTGGAGGCCGCCAAGGGTACAACTTTTTCCTTTTTTGATTTTGTTTCTTTTTCTTTGGTTTCATCCGGCTGACGGCTTCTATTGCCGGCTTGCAGCTGTTGCTGCCCGGGTCCCGCAGCTGGAGGAGGATCTTCGGGCCGCCCGCGCCCAATGCGCTGAAAGCGAGCAGGCGGTCCGGCCCGCTGCTGCCAAGGCGAAGGAGACCGAGGGGGAGCTGGCGCGGCTGCGCCGGCTTGAGGCTAACCACCTCACTGAGCTCGCCTCCCTTAAGCGGGTTGAGGAGGAGAAGGTGGAGGACCTCTGCAAGCGGCTGGAGGAGGTGGACCGGCAGTGCCTGCAACTTCGGGACGAGGTGACCTCCAAGTCCAACGAGCTGTCGGCCACCGCCAAGCGGTGGGTGGAGGATATTAGCGCGCTTGACCGTGGCTTGGCGGGTGAGTCTTTATATTTCCTTCCTTTCCCTTTGCCGGCTTTCGGCTGTCGGCTGCCGGCTTAGGTTGGCAGCCGGCTGCTGAAACCACTTTAGTTTTCGAGATCTCCATCTTCAGGCTGGGGGCAGGCGGTTCTTGCCGGCTGCCGCCAGTCTTCCTTTTTAACTTCGATGATCTCCATCTTCAGGCTGGGGGCAGGCGGTTCTTGCCGGCTGCCGCCAGTCTTTTACTTCGATGATCTCCATCTTCAGGTTGGGGGCAGGCGGTTCTTGCCGGCTGCCGCCATTCTTCTTTTTTAACTTCAATGATCTCCATCTTCAGGCTGGGGGCAGGCGGTTCTTGCCGGCTGCCGTCAGTCTTTTACTTCGATGATCTCCATCTTCAGGCTGGGGGCAGGCGGTTCTTGCCGGCAGCAGCCAGTCTTCTTTTTTAGAATTTGATTATCTCCATCTTCAGGCTGGGGGCAGGCGGTTCTTGCCAGCTGCCGCCAGTCTTCTTTTTTAGACTTCGATTATCTCCATCTTCAGGCTGGGGGCAGGCGGTTCTTGCCGGCTGCCGCCAGTCTTCTTTTTTAGACTTTGATTATCTCCATCTTCAGGCTGGGGGAAGGCGGTTCTTGCCGGCTGCCGCCAGTCTTTTACTTCGAAATTTTGCATTTTTCTGTCCTTTCCCCGGCTTGCGGATGATTGCAGTCGGCAGAGATCTGCCGGCTGTGGTCAGCCGGATCTTCAAAAAATTCTCTAACATGCTTTCTCTTTGCAGCGGCCTTCCCTGAGGCGCAGGCGGCGGCACTAGCGGCAGCCGGCAGGGCACGGGATGCCCGAAGGCAGGCTACTGGCGAGCAAAGCTCCGACTGCTTCTCCATGGACGACTACTTGACGTCCATGGCCGCCCGCGTCGAGCCGATTACCATGCTTGGCTGGGAGGTCAGGAAGGCGACGGAGGAGCTGATCCGGCTGCTTTGGCCGACGGAGACGCTGCCGAAGGACCTTGCCAACCTCATCGCCTGGCTCGAGAAGGCGCCCGACCGCTTCCTCGACTGGAAAGAGTCCGCCGCGTGTGCCGGGGCCGACATGGCGCTGTCGTTCGTGCTCTCCTGGTATAACGAGGTTAGCCTCGACCAGCTGGAGTACCGGCTGGCCGGCGTGGAGGACAAGCTTCCGGTGGAAAACAAAACCGCCTGGCTTGCCCGCGCCTGCGCCATCGCCGACTTCGTCGACAAGGGCATCTTCGTCGAGGACCCAAATCCGCCTTCAGAAGACGAGGAGGAGGAGCCCGAGGATGAGGAGGCGGAGGGACACGCCGGATGTGCCAGACGCGAACCCGGCGGCCGGCTCGTCAAACGCTCCCCCGGCTGGTCCTGATCCAGCCGGCGCTTAAATTTATCTGCATGTAATTTTGCTTTGGCAAGACAGTTTGTTAAATCCCCGGGATGCCGCGTGCATATGTAAGACAATGTTATTTATCCTTTTATTAAGTCACACTTTAATGTGTTTGTTAATCATTTGTGTGCCGGCTTGTTTTCTTCCGGTTCGTTCGCTTTTTCCCATCCGCCCCACTCTTTGGCTTTGCCCTTGCCGATCGTACGTCCGACTTGCGGTCCGTCGTCGGATCAAGAGCGTGCCGCTGGGTGAGGCCGATAGTATTTCAGTCGAACGAGCCGAGTTCGACAGTCCGGCACTTTTATGAAAAGTTATACAAGGGTCAATTCACGTTCACTCTTTCCCTTAGCCGTTTTTCGCGTGCCGGTTCCTTAAGCACTTACCCCCGCCAGCCGGACAGCCGGGTTGCGGTCTGTAGCTGGATCGGGAGCCGGCTGTCGGGAAACCGGATCACGGTACTGAGCCGGCCGCGTGAGAGGGTGCAAGCCAATCGGCGAGAGCAATAGAGTACGCGAAAAACTTGTTGAAATCGACGCTCTTGGCGTTTGCTTTTTCATAGCTTACAAAAGGAGTACAAGGGATACATACATTCCTGCTCTCAAGTATAAAATGGGTGAAGCAAGTTGACATTCCAGGGACGTTTAGTCTCCTCATCAGTTTTGTTCGACTTGTTTTTCTTAGCCTCTTGGCCATCTATGAGATAGTAGCAATCGTTGCCTACCGCCTTGCTCACGATGAAGGGACCCTCCCATGGGGATGACAGTTTATGCTGTCCGGCTGTCCGATGGATCAGCCGGAGCACTAGGTCTCCTTCTCGGAATGCTAAGGGCTGGACCTTCCGGCTGTGATAGCGTCGGAGGCTCTGCTGGTAAATGGTAGATCTGGACACGGCCAGCAGTCGGGCCTCTTCGACCAGGTCGACTCCATCTTCACGAGCTTCTTTAGCTTCAACTTATGTGTACAGCTTGATTCTTGGCGCGTCGTGCTCGATATCAGTCGGCAGGACGGCTTCGGCCCCATATACGAGGAAGAAGGGTGTGTAGCCGACTGAGCGGTTTGGCGTTGTATGCAGGCTCCACAGTACATTGGGTAGCTCTTCAATCCAGCAGCCGGCTGCTCGCTCGAGCGGCTCCACCAGCCGGCGCCGGATGCCGGCTAGGATCAAGCCGCTGGCCTTCTCCACTTGCCCGTTGGACTCCGGATGCGCCACGGATGCTAGGTCCATTCGGATCCCCATTTCCTCGCAATAGCAAGAGAAGATACCTTGGCGAAGTTGCTGCCGTTGTCGGTGATGATGCTATGGGGGTAGCCGTATCTCACGATGATTTCCTTGAGGAATGTGACGGTTGTGGAGCCGTCCAGCTTCTTGATCGGCTTGGCCTCAATCCACTTGGTGAATTTGACGATCATTACCAAGAGGTGCGTCATGCCGCCTCGGGCAGTTCTGAACGGGCCCACCATATCCAAGCCCCATACGGCAAACGGCCAGGTGATGGGGATGGTTTTCAAGGCGGAAGCCGGCGAGTGCCTTTTCTTGGCGAAGCGCTGACAACCATTGCATTTCTTCACCAGTTCTTCTGCGTCTCTGAGCGCAGTCGGCCAGTAAAAACCATGCCGGAAGGCTTTGTCTACTATGGCTCTGGAGGAGGCGTGGTGGCCGCACTCGCCCTGATGGATTTCTCGTAGGAGTTCAATACCTTCAGCCGGCTCGACACACCGCTGGAACACCCCACTTACGCTGCGTTTATACAGCTGGTGGTTGATGATGGTATAGGCCTTGGGCCTTCTCTCAATCTGCCTGGCTTGGACCCTGTCGTTGGGCAGCACACCATCGGTGAGGTAGGAGAGGAATTCTTGTGCCCATGAAGGTACGCATCTTATCTCGAATACGCTAACCAACAGGGCCTCCTGCGTGGGAGCTTCCGGGTTCGACTGCATGGTCGCCGGGTTCGGCTGAGAAGCCCCCGAGTTTGGCTGAGAAGCCCCCGGGTTGGCCGAGAAGCCCCGGGTTCGGACTGTGGAGCCGGCGGGTTCGGCTGAGAAGCCCCCGACTTGGGCGATGAAGCCCCGGGTTCGGCTGAGAAGCCCCCGGGTCAGCCGGCACGAATATGGAATCCGAGTCCGGTGACGGTATGATGGACGGCTTCCGCAGATGCGCCAGGGCAACGCCTGCCGGAATTGCTTGCCGGGTTGAACCTATCTTGGATAGGGCGTCAGCCGCCTCGTTGTTTGCTCGCGGCACATGATGGAATTCACAACCATCGAAGAATCCGGATAGCTGCTGGACGTGGAAGCGGTATGAGGCCATGTTGGCGTCCTTCGCGTCCCAGTCGCCAGATGCTTGCTGTATAACCAAGTCGGAGTCGCCGAAGCAAAGAATGCGACGCACGCCTATCTCCTTGGCCAGCTTCAGCCCATGAATGAGCGCTTCGTACTCCGCCACATTGTTGGATGCGGCGAAGTGAATTTGCAGGACGTAGTCCAGCCGGTCTCCCTTGGGAGAGGTGACAACGATGCCGGCTCCCAAGCCGTTTCGCATCTTCGAGCCGTGGAAGTGCAGCTTCCAGTGTGTGGAGTCAGGCACAGGCGGTAGGTATTGCATCTCGGCCCAGTCGACGAAGAAGTCTGCGAGGATCTGCTACTTGATGGCCGTGCGTGGCTCGTAGAGGATGGTATGGGCCGCCAGCTCCAAGGCCCACTTGGCAACCCGGCCATTGGCGTCTTTGCTGCCAATGATTTCCGCCAAGGGTGCTGTGGCCACCACCTTGATGGGGCGCTCTTGGAAGTAGTGCTTGAGCTTCTTGGCCGCCATGTACATGCCGTAGGTGACCTTCTGGTAGTGGGGGTAGTTTTGCTTCGACTGGGAAAGCACCTTGCTGAGGTAGTAGACTGGGCTCTGAACCGGCTGCTCCTTGCCGGCTTCTTTGCGCTCCACCACCAGGACGACGCTAACCACGTGATTGGTGGCAGCGATGTACAACAGCATCGGCTCCATTGAAGTCGGTGATGCCAGGACGGGTGCGGTTGACAGCACACGCTTTAAGTCACGGAAGGCTTCGTCCGCTTGCGGTGACCAGACAAACTTGTCCGACTTCTTGAGCAACTGGTACAGGGGCAGTGCCTTCTCTCCCAGCCGGCTGACGAAGCGGCTCAAGGAGGCCAGGCAACCAGTGAACTTCTGGACGTCCTTGAGGCACTACGGCAGTTCCATCTTCTCGAGGGCACTGATCTTCTCCGGGTTGGCTTCAATCCCTCGCTGAGAGACGAGGTAGCCCAGGAGTTGGCCGGCTGGCACGCCGAACGTGCACTTGGCCGGGTTGAGCTTCATCCGGAATCTTCGCAGATTGGTGAAGGTTTCTCTCAGATCGTCAAGGAGGGTACGCGTCTCCTTGGTTTACAGCGACATCATCCACATATGCGTGAACATTTCTGCCGATTTGATCTTGCAAGCATTTTTGCATGCACCTTTGGTAGGTGGCGCCTGCGTTTTTCAAGCCGATGGCATAGACGTATAGCAATAAGCCCCGTACGGGGTAATGAACGAAGTCTTTATTTGATCATCCGGATTCAAAGGAATCTGGTGGTAGCCTGAATAGGCGTCTAAGAAAGACAATAGTTCACAGCCGACAGTCGAATCTATGACTTGATCTATGCACGGCAGGGGGAAGGGGTCCTTCGGGCACGCCTTGTTTAGGCTGGTGTAGTCGATACACATGCGCCAGGAGCCGTTCTTCTTCAGGACCAGGACCGGATTCGCCAACCAGTTCGGGTGCAGTACTTCCATGATGAAGCCGGCTGCGAGCAGCCGGGCGATTTCTTCACCGATGGCCTTCCTTCTTTCCTCGGCGAAGCGACGAAGGGGTTGCTTCACCGGCTTGGCTTCAGGCCTGACGTGGAGGTGGTGCTCAGCCAACTCCCTCGGTACACCCGGCATGTCCCTTGGAGACCATGCGAAGATGTCCCGATTCTCACGGAGGAAGCTGGTGAGCTCGCTTTCCTATTTGCTGTTCAAGCCGGCACCGATGGTGACGTACTTGTCCGGCTACGCCGGGTCCAGCAGGATCTTCTTGGTGTTGTTGGCCGGCTGGAAGTGAGTCGTCCCAGCCGGGTTGCCAATAGCCGGCATGTCCGTCTGCGCGTCCTTGGCCAAGGCGACAGCATCGTGGATGAGCTGCTTCTCGGTGGCAATGACCAGCGTCTGGGCCATCTTGGAGCTCTGCGTGGCGCAGTCCATGGAGCGGCGATAGTCGCCGGCTACGGTGATGACCCCTTTTGGGCCAGGCAGCTTCATCTTCAGGTACCCGTAGTGGGGCACCGCCATGACCTTTGTCAGGGCCGGACGGCCCAGGAGCGCGTGGTAGGGACTGACGAGGTCCACCACCTCGAACTCGATCTTCTCGGTGCGGAAGTGGTCCGGCTTCCCGAACATCACCTCCAGCGTGATCCGGCCGATCGGCTGGCAGTAGTGGCCTGGCACGATGCCATGGAAGAAGGTGGGGGTGGGGCGCAACCCGGCCTCCTGGATGCCCAGCTTGCGGGCGGTGTCGCGGTAGAGGATGTTGATGCTGCTGCCCCCATCGATGAGGACGCGCGAGAAATGCACGCTGCGCCGGGTTGTGCCGATGGTGGGGTCGAGGACCATGGCGTAGCTATCCGGCTTCGGGAGGACAGCCGGTGTGTCGCGGCGATCAAATGTGATGGCCCGCTCTGACCAGTTTAGGTACTGGGGGACCGACGGTATGACTGCGTTGACCTCGAGGGAACGGCTCTGCTGTCTCGTCTTGTCCTCGGGTTCGGAGGTGAAGATGATGTAGGTGGCATCCTCGGCCAGGTAGCGGCCATGCTGCACTTGGTTAGCCTCGTGGTGCTCGAGGTTGGCGTTTTCTGCGCCGGCTTGGCCTCCCGGCCCGCCGGCTGGTGGAGGCGGGGGTGGAGGTGGGAGCGGTTCGCCGCTTGTCAGCCGCTTCATGAAGTGGCAGTCGCGGGTGGTGTGGTTGGACGGGTTCTTGCCGCTGTGGTACTTGCACGGCGAGTCGAGCATCTTCTCAAAGGTGAACTTCGGCTTCCAGGGCCGGTCCTGCTTCTGGCGCCGGCTGCCGCCAGCCGCCGCATGGTCCGACACGGCTGCCACATGGGCGGAACCGTACCGGCGGTCCGGCTGGTCGCTGTGCCGCTTGCCACGGTAGTTGTCCCGCCGGCTGCCATGAGAGGCGCCCTCGGCCGGCTTGTTCTCGGCCGGCTTGTGGTGGTCCCGCCTGGACGGAGCCGGCGATGCTTCAGCCGGGGCTTTGCCGACTTCTTCAGCCAACGCGTACTAGTCCGCGATGGCCATCAGGGCCGTGATACGTCTCAAACGTATCTATAATTTCTTATGTTCCATGCTAGTTTTATGACAATACTCACATGTTTTATACACACTTTACATCATTTATACGCATTTTCCGGCACTAACCTATTAACGAGATGCCGAAGCGCCAGTTCCTGTTTTGTGCTATTTTTGGTTTCAGAAATCCTACACAGGAAATATTCTCGGAATTGGACGAAACGAACGCCCAGGGTCTTATTTTTCCACGGAGCTTCCAGAAGACCGAAGAGGATACGAAGTGGGGCCAAGAGGCACCCTAACTCTGCCCTTCCGCCTACTTAAACTCCGTGCCTCCTCTGACTCTGCCCTTCCGCCTACTTAAACTCTCCGTCGCGAAAACCCTATTACCGAGAGCCACGATACGGAAAAAGTCCCAGAGACGCCGCCGCCGCCAATCTCATCTCGGGGGATTCAAGAGATCGCCTCCGGCACCCTGCCGGAGAGGGGAATCATCACCCGGAGGACTCTACATCACCATGATCGCCTCCGGACTGATGTGTGAGTAGTTCATCCTTGGACTATGGGTCCATAGCAGTAGCTAGATGGTTGTCTTCTCTCATTGTGCTATCATGTTAGATCTTGTGAGCTGCCTATCATGATCAAGATCATCTATTTGTAATGATACATGTTGTGTTTGTTGGGATCCGATGAATATGGAATACTATGTCAAGTTGATTATTGATCTATCATATATGTGTTGTTTATGATCTTGCATGCTCTTCGTTGCTAGTAGAGGCTCTGGCCAAGTTGATACTTGTGACTCCAAGAGGGAGTATTTATGCTCGATAGTGGGTTCATGCCTCCATTGAATCTGGGACAGTGACAGAAAGTTCTAAGGTTGTGGATGTGCTGTTGCCACTAGGGATAAAACATCGATGCTTTGTCTAAGGATATTTGTGTTGATTACATTACGCACCATACTTAATACAATTGTCTGTTGTTTGCAACTTAATACTGGAAGGGGTGCGGATGCTAACCCGAAGGTGGACTTTTTAGGCATAGATGCATGCTGGATAGCGGTCTATGTACTTTGTCGTAATGCCCTAAGTAAATCTCATAGTAGTCATCATGATATGTATGTGCATTTTTATGCCCTCTCTATTTGTCAATTGCCCAACTGTAATTTGTTCACCCAACATGCTATTTCTTATTGGAGAGACACCACTAGTGAACTGTGGACCCCGGTCCATTCTTTTACATCTGAAATACAATCAACTGCAAACTCTGTTCTCTGTTGTTCTTCGCAAACAAACATCATTTTCCACACCATACATTTAATCCTTTGTTTACAGCAAGCCGGTGAGATTGACAACCTGATACGTCTCCGACGTATCGATAATTTCTTATGTTCTATGCCATATTATTGATGATACCTACATGTTTTATGCACACTTTATGTCATATTCGTGCATTTTCTGGAACTAACCTATTAACAAGATGCCGAAGTGCCAGTTCCTGTTTTCTGCTGTTTTTAGTTTCAGAAATCCTAGTAACGAAATATTCTCGGAATTGGACGAAAGGAAGACCCAGGGGCCTATTTTTCCACGGAGCTTCCAGAAGACCGAAGGACATACGAAGTGGGGCCACGAGGTGGCGACACCACAAGGCGGCGCGGCCAAGGGGGCCCGCGCCGCCTATGGTGTGGGCCCCTCGTCGGGCCCCGACTCTGCCCTTCCGCCTACTTAAAGCCTCCGTCGCGAAACCCCCGAGGCGAAAAAACCACGATACGGAAAACCTTGCCGAGACGCCGCCGCCGCCGATCTCATCTCGGGGGATTACGGAGATCTCCTCCGGCACCCTGCCGGAGAGGGATTCATCTCCCGGAGGACTCTACACCGCCATGGTCGCCTCCGGAGTGATGAGTGAGTAGTTCACCCCTGGACTATGGGTCCATAGCAGTAGCTAGATGGTTGTCTTCTCCTCAGTGTGCTTCATTGTTGGATCTTGTGAGCTGCCTAACATGATCAAGATCATCTATCTGTAATTCTATATGTTGTGTTTGTCGGGATCCGATGGATAGAGAATACCATGTCATGTTAATTATCAAGTTATTACATATGTGTTGTTTATGATCTTGCATGCTCTCCGTTACTAGTAGAGGCTCGGCCAAGTTTTTGCTTTTAACTCCAAGAGGGAGTATTTATGCTCGATAGTGGGTTCATCCTGCATTGACACTCGGGACGAGTGACGGAAAGTTCTAAGGTTGTGTTGTGCTTGTTGCCACTAGGGATAAAACATTGGCGCTATGTCCGAGGATGTAGTTGTTGATTACATTACGCACCATACTTAATGCAATTGTCTGTTGTTAGCAACTTAATACTGGAGGGGTTCGGACGATAACCTTGAAGGTGGACTTTTTAGGCATAGATGCGGTTGGATGGCGGTCTATGTACTTTGTCGTAATGCCCAATTAAATCTCACTATACTTATCATGTCATGTATGTGCATTGTTATGCCCTCTCTATTTGTCAATTGCCCGACCGTAATTTGTTCACCCAACATGCTTTTATCTTATGGGAGAGACACCTCTAGTGAGCTGTGGACCCCGGTCCATTCTTTAATACTTGAAATACAAATCTGATGCAATACTTGTTTTTACTATTTTCTCTGCAAACAATCATCTTCCACACAATACGGTTAATCCTTTGTTACAGCAAGCCGGTGAGATTGACAACCTCACTGTTTTGTTGGGGCAAAGTACTTTGGTTGTGTTGTGCAGGTTCCACGTTGGCGCCGGAATCCCTGGTGTTGCGCCGCACTACATCCCGCCGCCATCAACCTTCAACGTGCTTCTTGGCTCCTCCTGGTTCGATAAACCTTGGTTTCTTTCAGAGGGAAAACTTGCTGCTGTGCGCATCATACCTTCCTCTTGGGGTTGCCCAACGAACGTGTGAAATACACGCCATCAAGCTCTTTTTCTGGCGCCGTTGCCGGGGAGATCAAGACACGCTGCAAGGGGAGTCTCCACTTCTCAATCTCTTTACTTTTTTTTGTCTTGCTTTATTTTATTTACTACTTTGTTTGCTGCACTTATATCAAAACACAAAAAAATTAGTTGCTAGCTTTACTTTATTTACTGTCTTGCACTCTATATCAAAAACACAAAAAAATTAGTTACTTGCATTTGCTTTACTTATTTCATCATGTTTCCTTTTAATTTTACCACAAAAAACATACCGGTAGGACGCGGGTCTATCATTGGGAGAAACAATATAGAAGAATTTTTCACCCATGTTAGTACTGTTGAAGATTTTGAAGATAGGCACTTGGTAGAACTTGCTCCTACTTATGAAATTGCTGCTGCTGCTTTAGTTCGCTTGTTGGAAACTAAATTTGTTAATCTCAATCCTATAATCCAACACATGTTTCTTACACTTGGTGATATGGAAGAGAGGGAAAAGAAAGATTTTGTTTTAGTAACCCTTCTTAGAGAATTTGGTGGTCTAGCAAGAGAGGCTAGAAAGGTCTTCGCTAAATTTAATATGCTTGGTTCTCATACTAATTTTGTTGGTCTCCTTGAAAAAATGGATATGGATAGGATAAGGTACACTAATAATGTTAATGATGGTGGGGAGATCAAAGCACCAATACCATGTAAACTCCTAGCTATGAATGATGCACTAGAAAATAACTATGCTTGGCTTGTTCTGAAAATTTGTTTGATGAGAGTAGCAAGCCCAAGACTAATGAAAAGGGAGACGCTGAAACTTATGTATCTAATATACTATGCATGGTTGAGAAAACTCCAAACCCCGCTGTAGGTGCACCACCCTTCGATGTTACTTGATATACACTTTCGCGCCTAGCTGAAAGGCGTTAAAGAAAAGCGCTTATGGGAGACAACCCATGTTTTTACTCCAGTATTTTTGTTTTATATTTGTGTCTTGGAAGTTGTTTACTACTGTAGCAACCTCTCCTTATCTTAGTTTTATGTTTTGTTGTGCCAAGTAAAGTCTTTGATAGTAAAGTAAGTACTAGATTTGGATTACTCGCGTAGTTCCGGATTTCTTTGCTGTCACGAATCTGGGTCTATCTCCCTGTAGGTAGCTCAGAAAATTAAGCCAATTTACGAGCATGATCCTCAGATATGTACGCAACTTTCATTCAATTTGAGCATTTTCGTTTGAGCAAGTCTGGTGGCCTAATAAAATCCATCTTTACGGACTGTTCTGTTTTGACAGATTCTGCCTTTTATTTTGCATTGCCTCTTTTGCTATGTTGGATGAATTTCTTTGATCCATTAATGTCCAGTAGCTTTATGCAATGTC
Source organism: Lolium rigidum (assembly GCF_022539505.1). Taxonomy (NCBI): domain Eukaryota; kingdom Viridiplantae; phylum Streptophyta; class Magnoliopsida; order Poales; family Poaceae; genus Lolium; species Lolium rigidum. The sequence continues at coordinate 199,935,250 of NC_061510.1, read as the reverse complement.
CAGAAGTGTTAAGAATGATTGTGTCACCTCTGAACATGTGAATTTTTATTATGCACTAACCCTCTAATGAGTTGTTTCGAGTTTGGTGTGGAGGAAGTTTTCAAGGATCAAGAGAGGAGTATGATGCAATATGATCAAGGAGAGTGAAAGCTCTAAGCTTGGGGATGCCCCGGTGGTTCACCCCTGCATATTCTAAGAAGACTCAAGCGTCTAAGCTTGGGGATGCCCAAGGCATCCCCTTCTTCATCGACAACATTATCGAGGTTCCTCCCCGAAACTATATTTTTATTCCGTCACATCTTATGTACTTTACTTGGAGCGTCGGTTTGTTTTTGTTTTTTGTTTTGTTTGAATAAAATGGATCCTAGCATTCACTTTATGGGAGAGAGACACGCTCCGCTGTAGCATATGGACAAATATGTCCTTAGGCTCTACTCATAGTATTCATGGCGAAGTTTCTTCTTCGTTAATTTGTTATATGGTTGGAATTGGAAAATGCTACATGTAGTAACTCTAAAATGTCTTGGATAATTTGATACTTCGCAATTGTTGTGCTCATGTTTAAGCTCTTGCATCATATACTTTGCACACATTAATGAATAAATACTTAGAGCTTGCTAATTTGGTTTGCATATTTGGTTTCTCTAGAGTCTAGATAACATCTAGTATTGAGTTTTGAACAAGAAGGAAGACGGTATGGAGTCTTATAATGTTTACCATATGTCTTTTATGTGAGTTTTGTTGTACCGTTCATCCTTGTGTTTGTTTCAAATAACCTTGCTAGCCTAAACCTTGTATCGAGAGGGAATACTTCTCATGCATCCAAAATACTTGAGCCAACCACTATGCCATTTGTGTCCACCATACCTACCTACTACATGGTATTTATCCGCCATTCCAAAGTAAATTGCTTGAGTGCTACCTTTAAAATTCCATCATTCACCTTTGCAATATATAGCTCATGGGACAAATAGCTTAAAAACTATTGTGGTATTGAATATGTACTTATGCACTTTATCTCTTATTAAGTTGCTTGTTGTGCGATAACCATGCTTCGGGGACGCCATCAACTATTCCTTGTTGAATATCATGTGAGTTGCTATGCATGTCCGTCTTGTCTGAAGTAAGAGAGATCTACCACCTTCATGGTTGGAGCATGCATATTGTTAGAGAAGAACATTGGGCCGCTAACTAAAGCCATGATTCATGGTGGAAGTTTCAGTTTGGACATATATCCTCAATCTCATATGAGAATAATAATTGTTGCCACATGCTTATGCATTAAAGAGGAGTCCATTATCTGTTGTCCACGTTGTCCCGGTATGGATGTCTAAGTTGAGAATAATCAAAAGCGAGAAATCCAAAATGTGAGCTTTCTCCTTAGACCTTTGTACATGCGGCATGGAGGTACCCCATTGTGACACTTGGTTAAAACATGTGCATTGCAAAGATCCGGTAGTCCAAGCTAATTAGGACAAGGTGCGGGCACTATTAGTATACTATGCATGAGGCTTGCAACTTGTAAGATATAATTTACATAACTCATATGCTTTATTACTACCGTTGACAAAATTGTTTCATGTTTTCAAAATAAAAGCTCTAGCACAAATATAGCAATCGATGCTTTCCTCTTTGAAGGACCATTCTTTTTACTTTTATGTTGAGTCAGTTCACCTATCTCTCTCCACCTCAAGAAGCAAACACTTGTGTGAACTGTGCATTGATTCCTACATACTTGCATATTGTACTTGTTATATTACTCTATGTTGACAATTATCCATGAGATATACATGTTACAAGTTGAAAGCAACCGCTGAAACTTAATCTTCCTTTGTGTTGCTTCAATACCTTTACTTTGATTTATTGCTTTATGAGTTAACTCTTATGCAAGACTTATTAATACTTGTCTTGAAGTACTATTCATTAAAAGTCTTTGCTTTATGATTCACTTGTTTACTCATGTCATTACCATTGTTTTGATCGCTGCATCCACTACATATGTTTACAAATAGTATGATCAAGGTTATGATGGCATATCACTTCAGAAATTATCTTTGTTATCGTTTTACTCGCTCGGGACGAGCAGAACTAAGCTTGGGGATGCTTGATACGTCTCCGACGTATCGATAATTTCTTATGTTCTATGCCATATTATTGATGATACCTACATGTTTTATGCACACTTTATGTCATATTCGTGCATTTTCCGGAACTAACCTATTAACAAGATGCCGAAGTGCCGGTTCTCGTTTTCTGCTGTTTTTGGTTTCGAAATCCTAGTAACGAAATATTCTCGGAATTGGACGAAACGAAGACCCAGGGGCCTATTTTTCGACGGAGCTTCCAGAAGACCGAAGGACATACGAAGTGGGGCCACGAGGTGGCGACACCACAAGGCGGCGCGGCCAAGGGGGGCCCCGCGCCGCCCTATGGTGTGGGCCCCTCGTCAGGCCCCCGACTCTGCCCTTGCGCCTACTTAAAGCCTCCGTCGCGAAACCCCTGAGGCGAAAAAACCACGATACGGAAAACCTTACCGAGACGCCGCCGCCGCCGATCCCATCTCGGGGGATTCAGGAGATCTCCTCCGGCACCCTGCCGGAGAGGGGATTCATCTCCCGGAGGACTCTACACCGCCATGGTCGCCTCCGGAGTGATGAGTGAGTAGTTCACCCCTGGACTATGGGTCCATAGCAGTAGCTAGATGGTTGTCTTCTCCTCATTGTGCTTCATTGTTGGATCTTGTGAGCTGCCTAACATGATCAAGATCATCTATCTGTAATTCTATATGTTGTGTTTGTCGGGATCCGATGGATAGAGAATACCATGTCATGTTAATTATCAAGTTATTACATATGTGTTGTTTATGATCTTGCATGCTCTCCGTTACTAGTAGAGGCTCTGCCAAGTTTTTGCTTTTAACTCCAAGAGGGAGTATTTATGCTCGATAGTGGGTTCATGCCTGCATTGACACCGGGACAGATGATGAGAAAGTTCTAAGGTTGTGTTGTGCTGTTGCCACTAGGGATAAAACATTGGCGCTATGTCCGAGGATGTAGTTGTTGATTACATTACGCACCATACTTAATGCAATTGTCTGTTGTTAGCAACTTAATACTGGAGGGGGTTCGGACGATAACCTCGAAGGTGGACTTTTTAGGCATAGATGCGAGTTGGATGGCGGTCTATGTACTTTGTCGTAATGCCCAATTAAATCTCACTATACTTATCATGTCATGTATGTGCATTGTTATGCCCTCTCTATTTGTCAATTGCCCGACTGTAATTTGTTCACCCAACATGCTTTTATCTTATGGGAGAGACACCTCTAGTGAACTGTGGACCCCGGTCCATTCTTTAATACTGAAATACAAATCTGCTGCAATACTTGTTTTTACTATTTTCTCTGCAAACAATCATCTTCCACACAATACGGTTAATCCTTTGTTACGACAAGCCGGTGAGATTGACAACCTCACTGTTTCGTTGGGGCAAAGTACTTTGGTTGTGTTGTGCGGGTTCCACGTTGGCGCCGGAATCCCCGGTGTTGCGCCGCACTACATCCCGCCGCCATCAACCTTCAACGTGCTTCTTGGCTCCTCCTGGTTCGATAAACCTTGGTTTCTTTCTGAGGGAAAACTTGCTGTTGTGCGCATCATACCTTCCTCTTGGGGTTGCCCAACGAACGTGTGAAATACACGCCATCACAACCTCACTGTTACGTTGGGGCAAAGTATTTTGATTGTGTTGTGCAGGTTCCACGTTGGCGCCGGAATCCCTGGTGTTGCGCCGCACTACACTCCTCCGCCAACAACCTTCACGTGGCCTTCATCTCCTACTGGTTCGATAAACCTTGGTTTCTTACTGAGGGAAACTTGCTGCTGTACGCATCACACCTTCCACTTGGGGTTCCCAACGGGCGTGTGCTTTACGCGTCATCAAGCTAAATTTCTGGCGTCGTTGCCGGGGAGATCAAGACACGCTGCAAGGGGAGTCTCCCACATCCAATCTCTTTACTTTGTTTTTGTCTTGCTTTACTTTACTTTATTTACTGCTTTGTTTGCTTTCTCTATATCAAAAATACAAAAAAATTAGTTACTTGCATTTACTTTATTTACTGCCTTGTTTGCGTTCTTTATATCAAAAACACAAAAAAATTAGTTACTTCCATTTACTCTACTTTATTTAGTTTGCTTTATTTACTATTGCTAAAAATGAGTAATCCTGAAGTTGAAGTTCGTTCGTTTGAGCAACAAGGGGGAGAATGTTTTAAAGATGCTTGGTATAGAATTAGTGATGCTCATCATAGGTGCACTAAGAAACACTCCACTATTATCCTACTTAGGAACTTTTATGTTGGTATCTCTAGCTGGAATAGGTATGTTCTTGATACTCTTGCGGGAGGTAATTTCCTAGGCACTCCTGCTTTAGAAGCTAGTTGCATTATTAAGAGTCTAGTTGGAATACCACCTGTTAATGAAGCTAAAATTGAAATCTCTCTTGAAGATGTCATGAAAATGTTGGAGGCCATAGAGAAAAATCTTCCAAGTGTTGAGACTAAATTGGGAATATTACTTGATAACACTCATAAACTTGATAAATCTCTAAGTGGAATTAATGAGAGAATTGCCGATTTAGAAACTTGTGCTACTCATGATAATCAAACCCATATGATTAGTGAACTTGAAGAAGCTATGGGAACCTTGGGTTCAACTTTTTCTTCTCTTAAGTTTAAGGAGAAAGCTTATGTGGGTAAGGAGCAAAAGTTCATGTATGTCTCTAAGGTGCCTAAGCCAAAAAACTATTATAGGCCTAAAATTGACAAAGCCCTTAGTACCACTATGGATGATGGACCATCTAAGATACCTATTGTGACAAATTGTGAAAGTTATGATGTTGATGCTTCATCTCTTGATAATACTTGATTCACACTTTCTGCGCCTAGCTGAAAGGCGTTAAAGAAAAGCGCTTATGGGAGACAACCCATTATTTTACTTCTGCACTTTTGTTTTATATTTGAGTCTTGGAAGTTGTTACTACTGTAGCAACCTCTCCTTATATTTATTTTATTGCATTGTCGTGCCAAGTAAAGTCTTTGATAGTAATGTTGATACTAGATTTGGATTACTGCGCAGAAACAGATTTCTTTCTGTCACGAATTTGAGTAGACCTCTCTGTAGGTAACTCAGAAAAATCTGCCAATTTTCGTGTGTGATCCTCAGATATTTACGAAACTTTCATTCTATTTGAGCTTTTTTATCTGAGCAAGTTAAGTGCCCCTGAAAAATTCGTCTTTACGGACTGTTCTGTTTTGACAGATTCTGCCTTTTATTTCGCATTTGCCTCTTTTGCTATGTTGAATGGATTTCTTTGTTCCATTAAATTTCAGTAGCTTTGTGCAATGTCCAGAAGTGTTAAGAATGATTATATCACCTCTGAATATGTGAATTTTTGATTAAGCACTAACCCTCTAATGAGTTTGTTTAGAGTTTGGTGTGGAGGAAGTTTCCAAGGGTCAAGAGAGGAGGATGATACAATATGATCAAGAAGAGTGAAAAGTCTAAGCTTGGGGATGCCCCCGTGGTTCATCCCTGCATATTTCAAGAAGACTCAAGCATCTAAGCTTGGGGATGCCCAAGGCATCCCCTTCTTCATCGACAACTTATCAGGTCACCTCTAGTGAAACTATATTTTTATTCCGTGACATCTTATGTGCTTTACTTGGAGCGTCTGTATGTTTTTGTTTTTATTTGTGTTTGAATAAAATCGGATCCTAGCATTCCTTGTGTGGGAGAGAGACACGCTCCGCTCGTTCATATGAACACTGGTGTTCTTAGCTTTACTTTTAATGTTCATGGCGAAGGTTGAAATTGCTTCGTTCATTGTTATTTGGTTGGAAACAAGAAAATACTTCGTGTGGTAATTGGTATATGGTCTTGAATAATTTGATACTTAGCAATTGTTGTGCTCAAATAGATCATGTTTAAGCTCTTGCATCATGTACTTTGCACCTATTAATGAAGAACTACCATAGAGCTTGTTGAAATTTGGTTTGCATGATTGGTCTCTCTAAAGTCTAGATATTTTCTGGTGAAGTGTTTGAACAACAAGGAAGACAAGTGTAGAGTCTTATAATGCTTGCAATATGTTCTTATGTAAGTTTTGTCTGTACGGTTCATACTTATGTTTGCTTCAAACAACCTTGCTAGCCAAAGCCTTGTACTGAGAGGGAATTCTTCTCGTGCATCCAAATCCTTGAGCCAAAACCTATGCCATTTGTGTCCACCATACCTACCTACTATGTGGTATTTCTCTGCCTTTCCAAAGTAAATTACTTGAGTGCTACCTTTAAAATTTCATTCCCTGTCTTTGCAATACATAGCTCATGGGAAAATAGCCTTAAAAACTATTGTGGTATTGAATATGTAGCTTATGTATCTTATTTCTTATAAGTTGCTTGTTGAGCGGTAACCATGTTTCTGGGGACGCCATCAACTATTACACCTTTGTTGAATATCATGTGAGTTGCTATGCATGTTCGTCTTGTCTGAAGTATGGGTGATTTATCATGATCAAATGGTTTGAGTATGCATATTGTTAGAGAAGAACATTGGGCCGCTAACTAAAGCCATGAATCATGGTGGAAGTTTAAGTTTGGACATTAATCCTCAATCTCTTATGAGAATATTATCTGTTGTTGAATGCTTATGCATTAAAGAGGAGTCCATTATCTGTTTTCTATGTTGTCCCGGTATGGATGTCCTCAAGTTGAGATCTATCAAAAACGAGAAATCAAATGCGATCTATCTCCTTGGACCTTTGTACAGGCGGCATAGAGGTACCCCTTTGTGACACTTGGTTGAAACATATGTTATGCAATGATAATCCATGTAAATCCAAGCTAATTAGGACAAGGTGCGAGCACTATTAGTATTCTATGCACGAGGCTTGCAACTTATAGGATGTCTTATGCATAACACATATGAATTATTACTACCGTTGACAAAATTGTTTCTATGCTTTCAAAATAAAAGCTCTAGCACAAAAATAGTAATCCATGCTTCCCTCTGCGAAGGGCCATTCTTTTACTTTATGTTGAGTCAGTTTACCTACTTCCTTCTATCTTAGAAGCAAACACTTGTGTCAACTGTGTGCATTGATTCCTACATACTTGCTTATTTGCATTCATCATATTACTTTGTGTTGACAATCATCCATGAGATATACATCCATGAGATATACATGTTGAAGTTGAAAGCAACCGCTGAAACTTATATCTTCCTTTGTGTTGCTTCAAAACTTTCTACTAAGAATTTATTGCTTTATGAGTTAACGTGTATGCAAGTCTTATTGATGCTTGTCTTGAAAGTACTATTCATGAAAAGTCTTTGCTATATGATTCAGTTGTTTAATCATTGTCTTTACCATTGCTTCGAATCACTTCATTCATCTCATATGCTTTACAATAGTATTGATCAAGATTATGATAGCATGTCACTTCGTAAATTATCCTTGTTATCGTTTACCTACTCGAGGGCGAGTAGGAACTAAGCTTGGGGATGCTTGATACGTCTCAAACGTATCTATAATTTCTTATGTTCCATGCTAGTTTTATGACAATACTCACATGTTTTATACACACTTTACATCATTTATACGCATTTTCCGGCACTAACCTATTAACGAGATGCCGAAGCGCCAGTTCCTGTTTTGTGCTGTTTTTGGTTTCAGAAATCCTACACGGGAAATATTCTCGGAATTGGACGAAACGAACGCCCAGGGTCTTATTTTTCCACGGAGCTTCCAGAAGACCGAAGAGGATACGAAGTGGGGCCACGAGGCGCCCTAACCATAGGGCGGCGCGGCCAGCATGGGGCCCGCGCCGGCCTATGGTGTGGGGCCCCCGTGCCTCCTCCGACTCTGCCCTTCCGCCTACTTAAACTCTCCGTCGCGAAAACCCTATTACCGAGAGCCACGTTACGGAAAAAGTTCCAAAGACACCGCCGCCGCCAATCCCATCTCGGGGGTCAGGAGATCGCCTCCGGCACCCTGCCGGAGAGGGGAATCATCACCCGGAGGACTCTACATCACCATGATCGCCTCCGGACTGATGTGTGAGTAGTTCATCCTTGGACTATGGGTCCATAGCAGTAGCTAGATGGTTGTCTTCTCCTCATTGTGCTATCATGTTAGATCTTGTGAGCTGCCTATCATGATCAAGATCATCTATTTGTAATGCTACATGTTGTGTTTGTTGGGATCCGATGAATATGAATACTAAGTCAAGTTGATTATTGATCTATCATATATGTGTTGTTTATGATCTTGCATGCTCTCCGTTGCTAGTAGAGGCTCTGGCCAAGTTGATACTTGTGACTTCAAGAGGGAGTATTTATGCTCGATAGTGGGTTCATGCCTCCATTGAATTCGGGACGAGTGATGGAAAGTTCTAAGGTTGTGGATGTGCTTTTGCCACTAGGGATAAAACATCGATGCTTTGTCTAAGGATATTTGTGTTGATTACATTACGCACCATACTTAATGCAATTGTCTGTTGTTTGCAACTTAATACTGGAAGGGGTGCGGATGCTAACCCGAAGGTGGACTTTTTAGGCATAGATGCACGCTGGATAGCGGTCTATGTACTTTGTTGTAATGCCCTAAGTAAATCTCATAGTAGTCATCATGATATGTATGTGCATTGTTATGCCCGCTCTATTTGTCAATTGCCCAATTGTAATTTGTTCACCCAACATGCTATTTCTTATTGGAGAGACACCACTAGTGAACTGTGGACACCGGTCCATTCTTTTACATCTGAAATACAATCAACTGCAAACTCTGTTCTCTGTTGTTCTTCGCAAACAAACATCATTTTCCACACCATACATTTAATCCTTTGTTTACAGCAAGCCGGTGAGATTGACAACCTCACTGTTACGTTGGGGCTAAGTATTTTGATTGTGTTGTGCAGGTTCCACGTTGGCGCCGGAATCCCTGGTGTTGCGCCGCACTACACTCCTCCGCCAACAACCTTCACGTGGCCTTCATCTCCTACTGGTTCGATAAACCTTGGTTTCTTACTGAGGGAAACTTGCTGCTGTACGCATCACACCTTCCACTTGGGGTTCCCAACGGGCGTGTGCTTTACGCGTCATCAGGCCGCCATGGTGTTGGGTTCGCTGCGGCGCAGCTTGTGCCACAACATGGTGTTGGGCCGGCAGCCTCCCATGAAGAAGCTGATGGCTTCAATCTCGTGCACGCCCTCGCAAGAGTTGCGCATCTCGCACCAGCGCGTCAGGTATGCGCGATCCGTCTCGTCCGGGCCCTGCTTGCACATCTCCAGCTGCTGAGGGCGACCCGGCCGGCGGTAGGTGCCGGTGAAGTTGCTGACGAAGGCTTCTTCGAAATCCAGCCAGCCGTTGATGCTACCGGCTGGCAGGTTGTTGAGCCAGGTGCGGGCGGAGCCGACCAGCATCAGGGGGGAGTAGCGTACCGCCCAGCGCTTGTTGCCCCTGGCGATGCCGACTGCGGTGGAGTAGTCCAGCAGCCAGTCCTCCGGCTTGGAAGTGCCGTCGTACTTGGGGGTGTCGCGGGGGAGCACGAAGCCGTCGATCATGGGCTCGTTGGCGATGCGAGGCCCGAAGCACTATGGGCCGGCTGGCCCTTCTTCTTCCGCGATGCGGGATTCGACCAGCCGGTCGAGGCGGTCTCGAGCGTCAACCAGCTCGACGCGCGGGCCCAGCCGGGAGCATGCCGGCTGGCGAGCGCCGCTTGCTTCTGGAGCCGGCCGGTGTTGGCGTCTGGGCGCCGGCTGCTCGGAGTCTTGCTCCTGGTTCCGGCTTGGTGGAGGCCGGCTGCGGCCGCTGTTGCCGCTTCCCAGCCGGCTTGTCCGGCTGGAGCTTGCGTGTGTGGCGCGGGAGTCTCGGCGCCGGCTTGGTGCTGGCGAGGAGGACTCGGCCGTGTCCCTGGGGGCGTCCCTGTCGTTGCCTGCGGCACCACGAGCGTGAGAAGCTCTGGGAGCGTTGGCGTACCTAGGGTTCCTCGCCTGTTCGGCTGCGGCATGGCACAGCTCAGCCACCCGCCTCGTCTGGCGGCGTAGCTCTTCTCCGTCGAGGAGGCTCAGCTCTTCTGTGGCGGCTTCGACCGCGAGCATGTTCTTGTCGGGGGTGTTGTAGATTGGCAGCTCCGCGGACGGAGCCGGCGCTTCCGCGCCATCGCGGTCGATTTCGGCGGCTAGGCCGCCTCCTCTCCGGCGAATCAGGCCGGCTCTGCTGGGGTTGTCGCCGCCTGGCGTGAAGCCGTGGGCGCGATCGTACTCGCGTCGGGTGATTTCCAGCTGGCGCTTGGCAGTGCTATCTCTTCAGCCTGCCTGAGGAGGAGCTGGCGATGCGCCTCCAGGTCCGCCTCGATGGCGGTGGGGTCGCCGCCTGCGGTGAGCGGGGAGCTCAACTTCGGCCGGACTTCGTCCAGCCGGGATGGTGGCGTGGGCTGCTTTGGGCCCGAGCCGGATGCGTGGACATCGACATTGCGCTCCAGGTCGGGGCCGCGGACGCGCGTGCACTTGGTGATCTGCTCGTCACCGGTTGCCATGACCTGCACGATGCAGGGGCTGGCGAGAGCGTTGCTGGCGCCGGCTCCTGGTGGAGGGCTTGCACAGCGCAGCACCTGCCGCAGGTAGCGCGGCGGTGCGACGGTTGCGACGTAGACGTCGTGTCCACCGAAGGAGATGACGCTGCCGCCGGCAGGGAAGGGCCTGTCGGTGAAGCAGCCAGCGTTGTCGGCCGACGCGAGTCGAGGGAGCCGAATCTCCAGATCAAGCCTGAAGCGACTCGCTCGCCGGTGGTGATGGTGAGGCCCGTCCGGATGAAGACACCGGCCGCAGACGCTGAAGGCCCCACGGTGGGCACCAAATATCGTGGTATCGTCACGACATATGCCATAGGGTGGCTAAAGAGAGTGGTTCCTACTATGGTCTTACGACGGTATCCAGATGCGGGTATGGGCACGAGCGACACGGCGACGTACCCAGGTTCGAGGCCCTCCTGTGGAGGTAACACCTCTACTCCTGCTATGAGTGTATAAGATGCAACACAGTACAATAGTGCTCCTAGAGCTGTATCCGGCTGCTCCTGGGAGGCTAAGGTAGACGAAGGTCTCTCTCACAGGGCAGCGCCAAGACTAGAATGAATAAGGATTGATCGATCCCCCGCACGAGAGGGGGTAGCGCAGCTTATATAGGCGCTGGCACTTTACAAAGAAGTCCCTATGACCTACTGATGTCTACGGGTGCTTCTATTCTTGTAGACAGTATTGGGCCTCCAAGAGCAGAGGTTTGTAGAACAGCAGCAAGTTTCCCTTAAGTGGATCACCCAAGGTTTATCGAACTCAGGGAGGAAGAGGTCAAAGATATCCCTCTCATGCAACCCCGCAACCACAAAGCAAGAAGTCTCTTGTGTCCCCAACACACCTAATAGGTGCACTAGTTCGGCGAAGAGATAGTGAAATACAGTGTGGTATAAATAAGTATGAGCAGTGGCAACGGCACCCGAAAAGTGCTTTGCCCGGGACAGTAAACAAGCAATAGTAACGCAGCAGAGTAGTAACGCAAGTAAAACAAGAAACAAGCAGCGATAGCGATATTTAGGAACAAGGCCTAGGGATTAGACTTTCACTAGTGGACACTCTCAACTTTGATCACATAACAGAATAGATAAATGCATACTCTACACTCTCTTGTTGGATGATGAACACCACTAATTGCGTAGGATTACACGAACCCTCAATGCCGGAGTTAACAAGCTCCACAATATTCGATATTCATGTTTAAATAACCTTAGAGTGCATGACAGATCAACACAACTAAACCAAGTACTAACATAGCATGCACACTGTCACCTTCACGCTACGAAAGGAGGCATAGATCACATCAATACCATCATAGCAATAGTTAACTTCATAATCTACAAGAGATCACAATCATAGCCTAAACCAAGTACTAACACGGATGCACACACTATCACCATTACACCGTGCAGGAGGAATAAAACTACTTTAATAACTTCACTAGAGTAGCACATAGATAAATTGTGATACAAAACACATTGCAATCATAAAGGGATATAAATAAGCACTTCACTATGCCATTCATAACAGTGAATAAGTATTCTATGAAATATAGCCTAAGAGACCCACACGATGCACACACTGTCACCTGCCATAGAAGCATGTAACTGAAATCAAGAGTA
>NC_061510.1:199862427-199922905 GCF_022539505.1 Lolium rigidum | reverse complement strand
CTTCTTGTAGCCGATTGATTTCGACGAGCATAGCTTTGCGGTTTGGTTCCGAAAAACGCCGCAAAGGTTGTTTGATTGGTCTCGCTGATGGATCCAAATTTAGGTGGTGCTCGGCAAGTTCCCCGGGTACTCCCGGCATGTCGACCTGGACACCATGCGAAGATTTTCCAGTTCTCACAGAGGAACTCGACGAGCGCGCTTTCCTATGCGATATCCATGTTGTTTGCGATAGATGTCGTCTTTTTCGGGTCTGTCGGGTGAATCTGAACCTCCTTAGAATTTTTCTCTGTATTGAAAGTTGATTCTTTATTTGGCCTTCCAACGTCTGGCAGTACGTCGTAATCAGTCATACTTTTTGACGCCAAATACTCAGCTTGCATCCCGAAAGTTTCTGATAACCGATGAAAATCCTTGTCGCATTTATCGGCTAAGGCGAAGCTTCCTTTAACTGTGATTGGTCCCTTTGGTCCAGGCAATCTCCACAACAGGTATGTATAATGTGGTACCGCCATAAACCTAGCATATGCTGGTCGTCCCAACAAAGCGTGGTATTGCGATGGAAAATCCACGACTTCAAATTCCAGCTTCTCGATTCTATAATTTTCTCGAGTTCCAAACTGCACGTCGAGATTTATCTTCCCCAATGGATAACTTGGTTTCTCTGGTGTGATGCCGTGGAACCTTGTGTCCGTTGGCTTCAAGTTTGCTAAGGATATGTTCATCTTCCTCAATGTATCGGCATACATAAGGTTTAAACTGCTGCCACCATCTATGAATACTCGAGAAACATCAAATCCCGCAATAACTGCTGGCAGAATAAGTGCTGACTGCCTCGGTCGAGGAACTTGCTGCGGATGATCCGCTATGGTGAAGCCGATGTCTTGCCCTGACCAATTGAGGTACTCGACTGTTGGTGGAGGCATCTTCTCTGCCATGAACACTTGTCTCGAGATTACTTTTTGAGTTCTGTTGGACGGCCTTCCCTTCTGAATCATCGACACCGCTCCGTTTGAGTTAGGATCGACATAAGGTGGTGGTGGAGGTGCTGCCGCTATTCTGAGCTGATGCGGATTGTCGTCTGTAATCGCGGGAGGTGGTGGTAGGTGAACCTCACTCCTGGGCTCCCGAGGATTTCTCTGTGCTGCTCGAGCGTGAGCGTTTTCTGCATATCTGAACATTGCCTGAAAATTTCGACAATCTTTCTGCAGGTGCCCTGACTGTCTTTTTCCGTTGCTATCGAGGAAAAAATGCATTTGGCACGGTCCGTTCAGCATTTCTTCGGGGGACACGAAAGGCCTTGGAAACCTTGGCCCGCTATTTTGCCTGTTGCGGGAGTCGTCCCTATTATCGCCTCGCTGCTCATTGCTTCTCTGATAATCATCTCTATTGTTTCCTCCGGTGTTTGCCCGAAATCCTGCCGAAATTTGCCCTGGGGCGTCATAGTTCGGGTACTGCCGAGGAAATCGTCGCCTCGTTTGATAATTTCGACCACGGTCTTCCTCTGGCGACCTGTGCCGTTTGTTGTGAACAGCATCTTCTCCGTCTGCCCATCTGTTTGCTATCTCCATTAACGCGGATACTGTCTTTGGATTAGTCCTTCCCAAGTCCTCGACAAAATCTCCACGTCTAATTCCTGCAACAAACGCATCTATTGCTCTCTCGTCAGATATATTTTCTGCCGAGTTTTTGATGATGTTCCACCTTTGGATGTATTTTCTCATTGACTCATCAGGCTTTTGTCGACATGCTCTCAGTTCTTCTAACGACGCAGGTTTTTTGCACGTGGACCTGAAGTTCTTGACGAATACGTCCTCGAAACTTTCCCAGCTGTCGATAGATCCTGGCGGAAGCTTTTTGATCCAAGATCGTGCGGCTCCACTTAAGTGCACTTGAATACTTTGCATGGCTATTGCCCTAGTTCCTCCAGTTAACTTCACCGTCTCGAGGTAATCAACTAGCCAATCTTCTGGATCTTGCAGACCGTCGAATTTTTTGAAATGATCGGGTAGCTTGAATCCTGAGGGGACTCGAGTTTTTCGGACTCTCCTCGTGAAGCATGGTAAGCCGCACATATCCTCGTCGTTAAGCTCCGGGGATTGCCGATGATCCCTTCTGCTTTGCCTCGCTCTATCGACCCTTGCTTGTGCTCATGTGTCTCTTGCTCCACTTGGTCCTTCAGGAACTGCCGCCGTTGCTGCTGCAGGTCGTGGACTATTTTGCCTTGCCGCTCCTTCGGGAGGCGTTGATACAAACGCTGTCCCCATAGCTCCAACCCTCGCTAACGCCATATTGTATAATGTTTCCCTTGGATCACCCAGGGGTGGCCTAGATGCGAGGATATAAGCTTGTGTCGCCATATACCCGACTTACGGTGTCTTAGGGATAATGTTTCCTCTTGTATCTATCGACATAAAGGACATGTCGAGGTTTTGAACTAAGTGCTCTCTTTACGCTTCGGGTATGTGTTGTAACCTTGATCTTCCTCTGTTCCGAGCCTCCCTATGGCTATCATCCGAAACTCTAGATTGTCGACTTAGATCTGCCCTTCTCCTGCTGGATGCAGAAGCTGACTCCTTTCTTCTGTTCAACTCAGTTGTCTATTTTTCTATTTCTCTGGCAGCTCGTGCGAGCCTATATTGATAAGCTTGCAGTTCTTGAGCCGTAGCCGTTGTCGTCATTGGCTCCGAACCGTCTAAAGCTTTTGCGGCTCTATCCCAGGCTGCTTGTGGAAGTTGAACTCTGACACGTGGTGTGGGCCCGACATATTTAGTGCCCATACCTCTCCTTAGATCTGAGGGATCGACATAGGGATTACCCAAATCGTCGAAAGCCTCTGATGTTTCCTCTTGATTTTCAATGGCATAAATCTGATGATATTTTGTACTCAGATCTATGTTGGGTTTGGTGACATCATTGTTGAGACTGATGAAGACCTTGCCCATTGTGATAGATTTGTCGATGAAGTCGTAACTGTCGACATCGCTTGAGTCATCGCTTATATATGAGTCCGCAGATGACTCGAACGATACGTCACCGAAGATCTTGGCGAGTTTCTCTCTTGCTCTGGTGCTGACGTAACGTGTTTCCGAAGTTTCTTCTTCTCCTGACTCGGTTGACGATGTATAGCTTGAAAAATCGGAATCGACCGACGATCCCGACGAAATCGGAATTTCGACACGATACGATCCTTCCTTCTCGACGCGAAAGTGAAACCTTCCGAACGTCATCTCCATGGGCTCCTCCAGATACGCATATGCATCCAAACGGGCGGGTGGGTGAGGAACAAAATCGACAAGACCAGCGAGCGATCCGTTTACCTCGATCCATTGTGTTGCTTCCGGTTGACGATGTCGAAGATCTTGAACGTGCCATCGAGATCAGATCCTTACGCCTCTAATTCCCACAGACGGCGCCAATTGACAAGGTATCAACTTGTCAATGCCTACGGGTTATAGGCTAGGGTTTAGTTAGAAGTAGAGGGCAAGTAGATCTCGAAGGTTTCAGTCGAAAAGTACTCGACGATTACGAAAACTAGGGTTTGTGAACAATGATTCGATGATCTCCTCGTCCCTCGACTCCCCCTTTATATAAGAGGTGGAGCCGAGGGTTTCGTTTTGTACAAGTTACAGAGTCCGGGACGGTTTCTAACTCATCCCGCCAGATTACAAATAACACCTCCTATTACAACTCTACTTTCCTTAATATATCTTGGGCTCTCGAATCTTCTTATTCTTCGGGTAGTGGGCCTCCATTAAACCCCGGGTACTATCTTTAACAGGCCCATTTGGGATGCCTATGTCACTGTTGACCAGCCACTTGAGGGTAAAACTGAGTATATTGCACTAGCCAGTATTAGTACTTGAGGGGAAAACTGAGTACATATATTTTTCCAGTGTAAGGCTCGACGGTAGAACTGAGTACACGTAACGGTTCAGACGTGCAGTACCACGGACGCGTGTCGTGGTGCGCAGCGGTTAGGCGGTGCGCGTGTTGAGACCAAACATCTAGCTTTTTTGAGAAACTGCCGAGACCAACCGTCACATTGCCTGTACAGAGCCCCTCTATCCCTCCCTCTGCACACAGTCTCATTCTCACTCACGCACGCAACCACGCCTCTCACGTCCCATCAACTTCTCCAAATCGAATGAAAAAACACCAACCGCCCTACGCGCGTTCCCCGCCGGCGATGGACAAGAAGAATGCGCCGGCGGCCGTCGCCCCCGAGACCGTCGCCTCCGAGGGCGGCGCATCCAAGCGCGGCGCCTCCGTGGACTGGGCCTCTCTCAGGGCTGAAGGACCACTTCACAAGATCGTGGACTGCTTACTGGCGAACGAGGAGTACATGGACACCTACTCTACTTTGAGGCAAGTTTGTAGAAATTGGCGCTCAGGTTTACCTGAGCCCGACGTGCACCTGCACGAATGGATCATGGTAGAACACGCCCTTCCACGCGCTGCTGATTTCACCTTCCTCCACCTCCGCACATCCCGCTACGTAACCATCGATCTAACGGAAGTTCATGCAAGGTTCAAATTCCTCCATATCTATAGAGTTAATCTATTTTTATTTTCAATCGTAAACATCTTAGTGCTGAATGTTATCTTCATCAATATATTTTAGATACTACTTCGTCAGCTTTTGCCGTGGCGTCATCGTGCTTGCCCAGAAAAACCAGCCGCACAAGATACGGCTTCTGAACCCACTCACAAAGACATTGAATACTAGGTTTGAGGCGCATATGCCATATGTTATTCTGAAGTCGATTGCTCGTAATGAAGTCCCCGACTATGGTCTTCGTTTCCAAAGATTACCCAGCGGAAATTGCTTGGGTCGATGAGAGCACTCCAACTAAGGGTATAGATGAAGATTGGGGAGAAGGAAGATTTTCGACCGAGCACCATTCTCCGCGTTGCATTACCCCGTTCAATGGTGAATTGTATGCAATAGCTGTGAACAATTTTGAGTTCGGAAAATTATTGTGCACCAACAATGTCCAGCTTGGAGCAGCGCGCGAGCACAGATCAACATGGATACACTATTTTCATTTCCGTAACTTGGAAATAACAAGTTCTACCTTGTGAAGTCGGATGGTGCTCGCCGCTTGTGTTGTTGGACAACAAGCATTTGGAGGAAGGTCAATCATTGGTCTACCGTGTGGACACTGAGAGCCGCTCTCTCCATGCTGTCAATAACATTGGCAGTCGTGCCTTCTTCGTCCATTATATTCGGTGTATCTCCGTCAACACCAGAGTGCACCCGACACTTCGACCTGGCTGCATCTACTACGCAGATTTGGGTTATATCAGAGAGTACTTTGATGATATAAAGGCCTGGGATGAGTGGCCAATACGTGTGGATAGATTAGGAAACTACGGTATGAGAAATGAACAAAGGCCATACCGTTTGGAGGATGTATTGGCTGCACACTGCGAGACGGAAGGAGTTCAATGAATATTTTCTTCAGATCAGAGAATGGAGTGACGAAGTAATATATGCTGAATGAAGATCAGATTCATTCATCCTGGGGTATCCTAATCTTCATGTTGGCCATACATTGCGCCTTGTATTATTTTCAGATTAGTTTGTCGTGAACATTAACATTGTTATTGGCTACTTTTGGCTATTGTATGCAGTTTATGTATTATACTCTGTACTTAGTTTTCTGGATTTATTATGCTGCTGTGAATTTTTCCTATACTAGCTTCTAGATTTGACTGATTTTGTTTGTATTAATGATGGCTTGATGTGGCTGTTGGCCTTGACTGCCGGAGCAGAGCAATTAGTACTGTACTTAACCAGGTGTACCGTCTTTATATTAGTATTATATTATATTACTTGACCATAGCCATATTCAAAATCAAATCTCAGTTGGGCGGCAAAATCTCCCGCCAATCCTGAAATATTTCAGACGGGTTTTTGAATGGGATAAGAAGATAGATCACGATGATAGTAACCGGTATTCAACGTGATGATGATTTGATTTTGCACTCGGCCTTGAACAGAGGTACTAGTACGGTCTCACAATTTTTTATCATTATACTTGGACCTTAGCCAAATTCAAAATCTCATAGCGCCAAAACTTCCCGCCCACAAAATACAAAAATTTCACACGCTTCCAAATTCCCATTCTACCCCTGTGGAGATGACAACAAAGTCGGTTGGTGGGGGGTCTGCCCGTCATTTTTTGGATCACCACCTCCCTAGCCCGGAAACCCTCGCAAAAAAAAATTCATTTCCCTCAGACCACCCACCGGAACTTCCCAAGTCCCTCTCTCCCACCTCCCCGACCACCGCACCGGAACATCCCCGCCGGACTTCCCTGGCCTACCCGAGGCCTCGCGATCCTCGTCATCCGGCTGCCTGCCGGAGCCGCTTCATCGACGCCTTCATCAACCGGACCGGATCATCCCCGCCGAACCTCGAAACCATATGCTCATCCAGCAGTCTACCGCAGTCGCTTCAGCTGCGGTATCGTCCACCCCACCGGAGCCGCTTTGCCGGATCCGTCGTCCACCGCATCGGATCTTGCTCACCGACACCGCTGTGCATGAACCGGATCTACTTCACCGGCGCCGTGCATGATCTAAACTCTTCTATCGTCGCTTTTCTATTGCTTGCCCGCAAGTTCTTGTTTAATCTTGGGGGAACTCTGTTTGTGCTAACGACGCGCCGTTACGTTTTTGCGAGATGAGATGAGTAACCACGAAGTGTAATGGCCGTCCCTCCAACCCCAAGTAGCACATGTAGCGTACTTCATCACCGGATCTATCAACCCCAGGAAGATCTGCTGTGACTCCCACAGAGTGCTTCTCCTAATGTAAGTCCCTTGTTTTAGCGCCATGTTCTGGGTTCAGATGCTTGCATAACTTCTATCTTGCTCAGTCGTTGTTACAAAAATTATAGGCTGCTACTATTTTGTTCATGCCAATCTTGTTCTCCCTGAACATGTTGGTTTGCATTCCCTGTACTACAGGTGATGCCATTGTTATTTCTATCTACTTTGTCGTAAGCTAACTAAGTAACTGCCGCTTATTAGTTCCCGCATGCTATCGCTTCTGCCATCCTGCAAGTACAAATTTATTTGAACTCGTCACAGCAGACTACTTCCGTCATAATTTTGTCTGCCATCTGATTCTTCGAAAGCTGCAATATTAACTTGTTTCTCTTAATTGGCATGGCGCTCGCATATAGAATGGTGAACATATTGGTGTGCATTCCCTCTTCTACAAGTTCACAAGTGATCCCACTACATTCCGTTTCTGGTCCATCCTAAGCCGTAGCATTAACTATCCTCTATGTGTTGCTCATTACAACTTTATATCCCGAAACAAATTGATTTGTTTCCCTTATCTACAAGTTTATGAGTGATGCCATTATAACTCCTATCTGTTTTATTCCTAGTTATTATAGTAACATCCTGCTATTATTTAGTTCATGGCCAATTTTAAGTAATTGCACATGTTGGTTCGCACTACCTGCTCTATAGCTTTTGGCATCTTCACTTCTATATTTGGTTTACATCCCCTGCTGTGTAGATCTAGCCATCATAACTTTATCTTGCTCAGTCATTGTTACAAAAATTATGGCCTGCTACTATGTTGTTTGTGCCAATTTTTTACTCCATGAACATGTTGGCTTACATTCCCTGTACTACAGGTGATGCCATTGTTTTGTATCTAGTTCATTGTAAGCTAACAAAGTAAGGACTTAGTTTGGCATGCTATCACTCGCTATCTAGCCCGTAGTACAAATAAACTTGTCATACTACTAGATAATAATTTTGCGTGCCATCTTGTTCTTCAAAAGCTGCATTATTGACTTGTTTCTCTGACTTGGCATGACGCTCACATATGGAATGCTGAACATATTGGTTTGCATTCCCTCTTATACAAGTTCACAGGTGATCCCACTATATTCTGTATCTGGTCCATCCTAATCTCCAGCATTAACTATCCTCTATGTGTTGCTCATTACAAGTTTATATCCCGAAACATCTTGATTTGCATCCCCTTCACTATAAGTTCGGAGTATTATTTAGTTCACGGCCAATATGAAGTAATTGCACTTGGCACATGTTGGTTCACATTCCCTCCTCTTCAGATTTTGCCATCGTAACTTGTATTTTTGATTTACATTCCCTCGCTTCCGTAGATGTAGCCATCATAACTTCATCTTGCTCGGTCGGTGTTACAAAATTTATAGCCTCGCTACTATGTTGTTCATGCCAATTTTGTACTCCCTGAACATGTTGGTTTGCATGGGACTCGATAGTAGTAAGTCTGTTGTTTCATTCTAACATGCTCTGCGGCATGCACTCTTTGTTTGCTTATTGTGCGCATTACAATGATCTTGTTATAACGACGAAATGATGAGTTCCAAATTCTTTGGCAAACAATATTGTAGTGTCTTTGCCTTTCCATTGTTGCTGTCTTAACTTGTAATGTCTTTGTTTCGGATATAGGTGATGCATGGACAACTTAAAAGATTGCCGGATCCCTTCATTGTATTGCTAGGTTTAATTACCATTCAATTTCTCTCGGGTTCCGTAATATTTTTTCAAAGCCTTGCGACTCGATGTAATATTTAGTTAGTTTTTATAGTTCTTTCGCGCATTTTTTCTTTGGTGCTTGTGGTAAGTGAGGCTATCCGACGTAAATCATGTGCTGCGTAAATATTCTCAGTATCTAAATCACAAATTCTCATCCCTTAAACGGCCCAATTAAGCGAAATCACATATGTGCCGGCCTGCAAAATCCTAAAGCGCCTATTATGCCGGCATATAAACACAAACTAAACGGGCTGGCCCACTTGCTTTAAGGTCTACTGGGCCGGCCCTGTAACAGAAAGTTGGCCCACAAGCTTATTGGGCCGGCCCGCTAACTCGTCGGGCCAACCCACCTAATTTACCGTGGACCCCACATCCTAATTGGGCCGGCCCGTTAGCACGATAGTGGACCCACAAGCTTATTGGGCCGGCCCACTAACTTGTTGGGCCCGCCCAATTGCTTTTCTCGGTGGACCCCACATACTAAATGGGCCGGCCCTTTAACGAGAAAGTGGGACCCACTCGTGATTTTGGCCCGGCCCACTAGTTTGTTGGGCCGGCCCACTTGATATATAGTGGACCCCACAAACTAAATGGGCCGGCACTCTAACAGGAATGTGGGACCCACCTGTGTTTTTGGCCCGGCCCACTATCTTGGTGGGCTGGCCCACTTGCTTAAATGGTGGACCCCACATACTAAATGGGTCGGCCGTTTAACAGGAATGTGGGACCCACCTGTGTTTTGGCCTGGCCCACTTTCTTGTTGGGCCAGCCCACTTGCTGTATGGTGGACCCCACATACTACATGGGCCGGCCCTTTAATAGGAATGTGGGACCCACCTGTGTTTTTGGCCCAGTCCACTTTCTTGTTGGGCCAGCCCACTTGCTCTATGGTGGACCCCACATACTAAATGGGCCGGCCCTTTAACAGGAAAGTGGGACCCACCTGTGTTTTTGGCCCGGCCCACTTTCTTGTTGGGCCGGCCCACTTGCTATATGGTGGACCCCACGCACTAAATGGGCCGGCCGTTTAACAGGAAAGTGGGACCCACCTGTGTTTTTTGCTCGGCCCACTGGCTTGTTGGGCCAGCCCATTTGATCTATTGTGGACCCCACGTACTAAATGGGCCGGCCCGATAGCAGGATAGTGGGACCCACATGCTAATTGGGCCGGCCCACTTGCTATATGGTGGACCCCACGCACTAAATGGGCCGGCCCTTTAACAGGAAAGTGGGACCCACCTGTGTTTTTGGCCCGGCCCACTGGCTTGTTGGGCCAGCCCATTTGATCTATTGTGGACCCCACGTACTAAATGGGCCGCCCGATAGCGAGGATAGTGGGACCCACATGCTAATTGGGCCGACCAAATAATCGCTTGGGCCGGCCCACTTGCTTTAAGGTGGACCCCACTTTTAAATGGGCCGGTCCGATAACGAGAAAGTGGGTCCCACATGTCTTGTGGGCCGGCCCTTTGCTCGTTGACCGGTCAAACGAGTGCATTCGGCCCGGCCCACATGCTTAGTGGGCCTGACATTAAAGTTTTGACCAGTCAACCTTAGAGGTTAGGCCCGGCCCACGTAACTAATGGACCATCCCGGCTATATAGTTGACCGGTCAAACTAAGTCGACTGGCCCGGCCCGCAAACTTAATGGGCCGGCCCGCTTAAGACGTGGCGGAGCCTCGTGTGGGCCTACCATCTACCACGGGGTTTCAGCTGGTTAACGCCGTTAACCGCGGCTAACGGCGTCGCCACGTGTCGGCTTGCATGACGTCGGCGATCAACGGGCTCCCGGAAACACTTCGCAACGGTCCGATTTTCCGTGACGGAAGGGCGCCCAAGCGCGACGGACCGAAAAAATCGTCGTAGGACTTTGCTCGACGCGAGCTTCGACAACAGAACCCATATCGTCGGGTTAGGCCCATAGGCGACGAAAAATACCCCTTAGCGGACGATTTTGGGACGTTGTCTATCAGAACTTTTCTTGTAGTGTTAGCTCACCGCTAGCCGCTAGTTGTTTTCTCGTGCCTGCTATTCTCACACTGCTTTTATAATCATGCTATGTGTATTTCCAATCTGCTTGCTCTTATACCTCGTCATTAGTTTATAGCTATTTTTTCGATGAATGCTTCTGTCGCACAACTTGTATAGTTATTGTTGCGTGCATGTCTGGTCTTTGTATTATCGTAGACTAACTTTTCAGTGTTATTTTTCCTAGGGATTGATCATGCGAACCACTTATTAGAACATCCAACATTAACAGCGGGGACGCTAAGGAAGGTTGGAATCTGAGTTCTTGGTTGGTAATTTTGGCAGTTTACTTCCGTTACTATCTATAACCTATATGTATTGTTCCTTATGCAAGAGATTAACACTTAGAACCCTGCCATAGCGATGTCATTCACGCTATACTATGTTTCTGCCTATTTGATATGCTTGTCTTGGAGCAACTGCGAAGGTGATTTGAACCTGACATTTGGTCATTTTTAATGCCAGTTTACTTTATGTGGAAAACTTTGGCATTACCCTACTCTAAATCTGAATATCTGAAATTCGTATCTCATGCAAAGCAACATCTAGTTGGTTTTAATCTGATATCTGGTAAATATTAGCTTATTCATTTGACAGCTCAAGTTTTTTGTTATTTGAAACCAGCTGACTTGGTCTTAAATGTGATATCTAAACACAGATTAAGGACAATGGAGTAGGAGAATTAGCATTTCACCTGATGGTTGAACCTAAAATGACGAGCATGTCGACCATGACTAGTTGCACGCAAGAGAAGGACCTGCAACGAGCCAGTATGTGCTTAGTACATGTATCATATCTTATCGTGTGCTTATTTCTGCTACATGCTGTTATCTGATCTCTACATTGCATAATACATGTTTGAATATTCTGACTATGTTTGCAATATTACCAGAATGCAGTTGTAATGAAGCAGTCATCATTAGAAGGTAGTCGTCAAAAAATGATCTGTAGCGACCATGTGCAACATTATGATGTAAGTCTGTGCTTAGTACAAGTTCCATACATTGTCTTATTCATGCAACTTGTTATTATCTTATATCTACATTGCATAATAAATGTTTGAATAGTGCACTGTTGTAACTATGTTTGCAATATTACTAGAATGCGAGTTGTAATGAAGAAGTCCTTAGTAGAAGATAGAGGGCAAAAAGGTTCCGTGGTGAGCCTATGCAACGATATAATGTAAGTCTGTGCTTAGTACTTGTGATTATCTCATATCGACAATGCTTAATACATGTTTGCATAGTTCATTGTTTAACTCTTTTTGCATTATTATCAGAATGCAGTTGTGATGAAGCATCATTCTCTTTCTTCTGATGCCCACAAAAAGTTCTGATCTTTCTTCTGATGCATCCTCTCATAGCCGTCAACCTAGACCATTCCTTTCATCAAACAGTAAATGTCTCAAGGATGTACTGTATGAAAGACATGGTGTTGCTGCTTTAAGATCTGTAGCTGATATGTTGACAAAGAGTACACAAGATTCAATCAAGGCGATTGCCAAATATCCGCGTGTTATTGATGATGCTAATAGAAGTCCTCCATGATTATATGTAATTTTTTTATTTGGGCACATTAATTGCCTTGTAATTTTCCTAGTTATTTTATTTGTGTATGTAATTGTGTATATCATTGATATCAGATTTTAGGCTCATGAAATTTAATGGGCCTTCTCATAAGTCTAACTTGGCTGGCCCAGAATGCAAGTTGACTAGTCAAACGACTGGGGCCCTACAACTTAGTGGGTCGGCCCACTTACAGTAGTGTGGGACCCACTTCTATTTTGGACCGGCCCACTTACTTATTGGGCCAGCCTAATTGCTTTAAGGCGGACCCCACTCACTAACTGGGCTGGCCCGGTAACAGGAAAGTCGGACCCACTTTTATTATTGGACCGGCACACTAACCTGTTGGGCCAGCCCACTTGCTTTATGGTGGACCCCACTTACTAACTGGGCCATCCGTGCATCAGGAAAGTGGGACCCGCATGCTTATTGGGCCGACCCACTAACTTGTTGGGCCAGCCCACTTGTTAAATGGTGGACCCCACTTGTTTAATGGGCCAGCCCAATAACAGGAAAGTGGGACCCACACCCTTATTGGGCTGGCCCACTAACTTCTTGGGCCAGCCCACTTGCTCTACGGTGGACCCCCACTTTCTTAATGGGCCGGCCCGATAACAGAAAAGTGGGACCCACACGATAATTGGGCCGGCCCACTAACTTCTTGGGCCAGCCCACTTGCTTTATGGTGGACCTCACTTATTAAATGGGCTGGCCCGATAATAGAAAAGTGGGCCCCACATGCTTAGTGGGCCGGCCCGTTTGCCTGTTGACCGGTCAAATGAAGGCATTTGGCCCAGCCCACGGGCTTAGTGGGCCGGCCCATTTAAGTTTTGATCAGTCAACCGTAGAGGTTAGGCCCAGCCCACGTTCCTAATGGACCAGCCCAGCTATATAGTTGACCGGTAAAACTAAGTCAGCTGGCCCGGCCCGCAAAATAAATGGGCCAGCCCGCTTAAGGCGTGGCAGGCCTTGTGTGGGCCTACCATCTACCACAGGGTTTTAGCCGGTTAACGGTGTTAACTGACAGTTAACGGCGTCTGCCACGTGTCAGTTTGCATGAAGTCAGCAGTCAACGGGCTCCCGAAAACACTTCTGCAACGGTCCGATTTTCCGTGGCGTAAGGGCGCCCGAACGCGACGAACCGAAAAAAAAACGTGGTAGGACTTTACCTGACGCAGTTTCGACCACAGAACCCATATCGTCGGGTTGAGCCCATAGGAGACGAAAAAGGGACCATACCTGACGAAAATGGGACGTTGCGTATCAGAACTTTTCTTGTAGTGATTGCACTTGGGGAAATTATTAAGCTTGGCATGCTCCTTCCGGAATAATACACAGTTATTCGGGCACACATGGATGCGGTCATAACCAAGGCCCAACCTGCAGATTATGCTCAATGCCTCCGCATATGACTTTGGTATTGAGCTATTGGGGTACTGCAAGGACAAAATACGGAGTATTGCGTTGACTGCAACGTTGCTGATCCGGTAGAAAGACTTGGCATGGAGTAACTTCACGGTGAAGGAAAATCTTGACAATGTACCCCCATCGCTAGCTGCGCGCTTGGCCTCCTCTATCAAATCAGCAAAGATAGTGTCCTGTCCACGACCTTGCGGTTATGAGTTGTACAAATCAGAAAACAGATCATGAATTCTATCATCTTCGTAGCCATCCTCCTCTTCCAAACCAAAATAGTGTGCCTCTGCATCACCTCCACCAATATGGTGTGCCCCTGCATCACATCCATGCTCAGCTTCAGGTTCACCTCCATGTCGAGCTTCATGTGCAGGCTGCAATGGTTCTCCATGGTGGATCCATCTTTCATACGTGCTTGTCATCCCATAAAGAAGCAAACGAGCCTCTACTCTTTCTAGACATTGTGTCTCCCGGTTAAGACATCAACGGCATGGGCAAAGCACGTAAGCATCATCGGCAAAACTTAAGCGAACAAACTGCATAAAATCGCGCACTCCATTTGTGTGCTCGGTGGAAAGCCTTCTAATTCGTGTTGTAATCCAGCGTCTGTCCATCTGCCCATGACCAAAAATGTTGCAATTGGAATTCAATCAATGTCCATATGGAATTCAACCAAGCACACAGCTAGCAACCATAAGGAAAATTTTGTGCAATTCTTGCTAGGGAAAGCTAAATGCACAGCAGTTCCAGTTTCAAGCAATGACAGTAGTTCAATGATCCAATTTCATACAAAAACTAGTAACAGCACATTGGATCCCAAATATTTCGATTTTTTTCATAAGCTGGATTTTGTACAGAAGTTCCAATTTCAAGCAGTGTAGAGCAGTTCCAATTTTGTTCATACAGCAGACTGGCGGCGGAGAAGAACAGATCGAGAAGGGAGAGAGGAAAGGGGTGCGGACATGGAGATGCGGAGGGGCTCATCGTGGAGAGGGGCTCGTCGTCGAGAGGGGCTCATGGAGATCCACTGCCCAGGAGGACGCCCACTTGTTCGACCGCAGCGCTTCCGCCGTCGGCCTCCGCCGCCGGTCGCCTCCGCTTCCGCCGGCCACCTCTGCCTCCACCTCCTCGTCGGCGGAGGGATTTTGATTTTTGCTAAGTGACATGCGAGGGATTTCGATTTGGGGGCATCTGGCTCAGCGGGGGATTTTGGCTAGGGTTGGGAGCTGAGCGGGGAATTTTGGAATTATGGCTGAGCGGGGGATTTTGGCTAGGGTTGGGAACTGAGCAGGGGATTTTGGGCTTCTCCTGGCCGCCAAAAAAAGAAGTGAAAAAATGTGAGGCCTGAGACTCGAACCCAGGACCTCTAGATGGGTGGTGGTGCCGGTTAACCAGAAGAGCTGTGCGAGTGATCTTGTCTATAACTAGACTTCCAGATTTACATAGTTTATCTAGGAAAGCTTTTAGAAAAAAAAGAAAGATTAATTTCTGCACCAGTGCACCAATAAAAAAAGAGCTAAGGCCTTGAGCTCATTACATAGTACCAAAAGCACATTTCTATAGAGCACCAAAAAAGCATTATTATTGCAGCAAACTATCTAAGCATAACATTTATATGGAGCACCAAAAGAGCATTATTGCAGCAAACTATATAAGCATTACATATATATAGTACCAAAAGAACACATATATATAGCACAGGTTCAACGCACATTGCATAGACCAAAAGGCCATTAGCAAGATAGTACGAGATAAGATTGGTTCACCGCTCATTACATGAGCACATATATTACATACCAAAAGGACGACATAAGATCATAGTAGCACCAGATCAGTCAGAGAGGTTCAATGCTCATATACTTGAGCTCAAGCACATACATACTACTACTACTTCATTACAATAACCTCCAGCCTGCTGCTAGAAGATCAGATGAGCTTTCTAACACAACACCTCAGACCACCGCAGGAGTGATTGCGGAACCAAAACATGAAAATATCATTCTCATGCATGTTGATCTTCTCCACCATAGCTCTCTAGTTGGTTGTCATCAGTGCACCTGCATTCTTCCATTTTTCCATGATCATCCTCACTTCCACAGCATATCCCTTCTTGAAAGAGACTTGCACATCACCAGGTGGAAGGTCCACATGCCTCAAGATGTATTTCTGGGTGAACTTCCTTGTGAAGTACTGCAGATTAATTATAAGATGCATTCAAAACTTGAGTCAAATGTAGTCATTGTCAACAAATAAAGATGCAAAAACATCCTTGAGGTGTAGTCATTATTTACCATTTTGGATTTCCCTTGTCTCTGTACTTGCACCCTTTATAGTGCAAATATAGAAAGGAATTGCGGGGCGCCTTTTGGTAACTTGATATTTCAGGGTTTCTACTTGTTCGGGGGTCATTTCCACCAGGTTGGGAAAGACACAATACCTGTCAAATGTCTTAGCCCCTTTTATCTTGGGACCTACATATAATTAAGGAAATCAAGAGAGGAAGGATTGCCCAAGACTAACACAACATTTTACCTATCTTAATATGCTCCATGGTATATATCATGCATGCATGAGAGAGAAAGGATTAATTGCCCAAGACTAACACAGCATTTTACTATCCTGCAACTATAATTAATATATGCTCCATGGTATATATATATATATATACATATATCCTGCATGAGAGAGGAAGGATTGCCCAAGAATAACACAGCATTTTACCTATCCTGCAACTAGAATTAATATGCTCCATGCATGGTATATATTTTACCTCGACGAGTCAGCTTGACAACAACTCTAGCAGCAGCAGCATCATCTTTCTCATGCTGATCACCAGGACTGGCATCACCATCACTTTCTTTCTCATGCCTAACTACACTAGCATGAATCCTAGCTGCAGCACCATCACCTTCGGAGGATGAGCTGATGTCGACAATGTCAGCGGCCTTCTTGGCTGGAGATACAAACCTCATGTTGGTCCATGGTATCAACCTAATAAACAGTGAACACAATTACATGATATATAATTATAAATAGCACTAATAGATAAACAATGAGGAATGATGATATAATTAAACAATGAGCAATTAATGATGATAAATTGCCAAATTTGCACTAGTAGCAGTTATAAATCCCTAATGACAGTGAACAATTAGATGATAGAAAATTAATTGAACTGTACAGTAGCATCTAGTTGAATCTCAAATAGCCAAAAGAGCTAGGAAATGAACCAGCTGGAGCATGCATTTGCCAGGAAACAAGATCTCCGCTAGGATAAATCCTAGCAAGGAAAATCGATCTCCGCTAGGAAAACTCCCTAAAAAATCTCCCGGCCGCTTCGCTCTACTTGCCGATTTGATACAGTACAACCCTAGATAAATCACCGGCATTAAACGACAACACCCAAAGGCAAGCAAGGAACAAACTGATGCAAAGAACGGCAAGATTAGATTAGGGTTCGTCATCCATTCAATCGACAACCAGTTCGATCTAGCATAACCACACGAAAAAAATGGGGATTGGATTGATTCAAACCTGAGTCCTGCGCGCAGATCTTGGACGCGGCGGTTGTCGACGGACGCGGCGCTTGGCGACGGAGCGGTTGGGAGAGGCGACTGCGCGCAGAGAAGCAGAGGTGGTTGGGAGAGAGGAGTGCCTGGAGAGAGAAGGGCCGGAGTGGATAGTGACCTGTGAGAGAGAAGGGCCGGTGCAGGGGAGGGGAAAGGGGCACTGACCTGTGGGACTGCCGCGGATAATAAGATCGAACCGCCGCACACACAAAAAAAGAGAAATAGCTAGGAAAGATCCTCCGTACTCGAAAAGTCCCCTTTTGCTACTTCAGTCCACACTCTGCCCCCACTTTGCCCCCTCCGCCTGTCTCTCTTCCTCATCCCTCTCTCTCAAAAAGCCCTCCACTCTTTAGCTAGTCCATGGGAGCCAACGCCAGCAACAAGCCCCTCCGAGCCATGGACGACGGCAAGCAAACGACGGAGACCGTCCATGTGCATGCTCATGGCGCGACATGGATCGAGGCGGTGTACACGAACGAGCCCAAGAGAGTGGATCTAGTCCTAGAGAAGTACGAGTGTTGGCTCGAGGAGGAGGATATCAAGTTCGTCGGCCTCAACCTCGAGTACGACAGCTCGAAGAACAAGCTGGCGGTGATGCAGCTCGCCATGAGGGAGCATGTGCTCGTCTTCCACTTCATCAGGTAGTAATTTTTCCCCAAAAAATATTCTAGATGTGCGCAGCAAGATCGATTTCTCCCTGTAATATTCCTCTAGATTATTTTTGGACAGAAACACGTATAATTTTTGGACAGCAATGCTCTATGTTCAGATTTCTCCCGGTTTTTCCCTGTTACTAGTAATGCTTTCTGGTCAGATTCAATTGTGAAATTACTTCAAACTAGCTGAATACATGTGCGTTGCTACGGGTTGCATCGATATCACACTAAAATACGGAAAATATACTCATGCAACTAATCTTTCAAATAAGTAATGCATTGTTAGAGTTAATTAATTAGTTAATATCGAATTGCTGCAAGTAGGTGATGGCCATGGTGCATCAGATAAGGAAGAAAAGACAGTATCTCGTGACCAAATACTCAAACAGCAGCACAAACGAGCACATACACGGCAAGGTTGGAAGTTGGAAGTTGAAGGTCAGGAGGGCAATCAGTTGCTAGAAAAACATAAAGAAACTACATCAGATACAGAAGCAAAGTCAACAGCTCGTGACCAAATACTTAACAAAACGTTGTGAGCAGAAAGAAACAGCAAGTCAAGTTGGTTCTCTCGCTTCTGGCAGGCAGGCTAAATGCCAATACAATGAAGCACAACTACTACGGACCGAGGTAACGAACATCTGGAGCAGATACACCGTTGCCTACTCCCTACAAGGGTATGTACAAGACAAATTTTGAACCCCATTCTGCTCCAGCACCTCAGACTCGCTGCGGACTACCTCTTTCTCTTCCCGGCTGAGCCTCCTGCAGCCTTCCCTGCAGACCCTGAAGCTTTTGATTTTGCTGGCGCCTTCTTTGCACTTGACCCGTTGCCATTGGTCTTCAGGTCCAACTGCACTTGAATTCCTATGGGAGAAGGATCAAAATTACAAATTAGTTAGAGCCACTTATATGCCGAGACAACACTGGCGACAAAAAAGGCAGAAAATGACAAGTAACCTTTCTTCTTATCACTCTGCAGGTCCAGTGTCGGCTTCGAGTCACCAGGAGCAAGTTCATCTGATAGACAAACAGAGCAGCGGTTAAACAACAACACACGCTGCAGAAATTATTGATCACCACAGCATGCTGCTACTTGAATCACAACAGCAGCTCCATTGTAGTTTCACTGGCTAAAGGCCTACATGGCATGTTACAGATTAAAGAACAAAAAAATGTTACAGATTAGTGTACAGATACATCCAAATTTAGACAAATCTAAGACATCCTTTTATGGACGGAGGGAGTATACGATGATGGTATGGCAGTACATGCTGGCACCAAATGCATATAAAGATATAAATTCATCCCTGGTCAAACAGATCACTCAACGCATACAAGTGTTAAGCATCAACAAATTCTACTTATGCATTATGTTTATCCTTACCTTAAAACCCTTATCTGTTTATTGACCAAGAAGAAAGCACATACCATCATTTTCAGCATCAGAAGCTTCGTCTTCATCACCTTCAGCTGATGCTACTCCATTTTCTTCAGGCAAACTCTCATCCAATGGCTCCAAGATTGCTGCTACTCGTTTCTTTAATGTTTTTTTCATGCCTGGGATATTTATTTGATCTGCTGATCGAATAACACGACAACTACTTCCTTGTTTGTAAGCCTTCGTCAAGGCACTTTTAACAGCTGGTTGAATACCATCCATAGGATTTGGATGACCCTGCCAAACAAAAACATATTGAGCAGCACCATCAGAAGCAAAGATGTCAACACCAATTATATTCAAACAAGTTTACTCAACTAAGACATTAGCCTGCATCCATGCTCACAGTTTGAGTATACTGAGCGTTAGTTATAAACTTCTGAACTGAACTTTTCTAATGAAACTACTTTTTAAATCACCAATACAACCCCAGAAACAGGCTAAAGTCTGTGGACCTAATACCCAATTACCGTGACACTGCAAATGCACAAAACAGCCAAGAAGATTCACGGTATCGTTATTGTATTTTACGTTTGCAACCGCATTGTCATCTCTATTGCATGAGTTTTCATTTCACAAGCTTAATATTTCATTGATGTACTCAAGCAATTTTCCGTTCATATGATGAACTTGAATACACACTCACAAGCTTAATATTTCATTGATGTACTCAAGCAATTTTCAGTCCATATGATGAACTTGAATACACACCACAAAAGATAAACGCAACAGTTGCAACTCAAACAAGTCATCAAAATCAATTCAGAAGTCCTCATTAGCACAATGCAACATATGGAGTTACAGAAAAGCTACTCGCAAAACTTATTTGTATTATGTAACATTGCCACTCAAAGAGACGGTTAATGAATACCATTAGATGGAGGAAAACATCAAGAGCTTTTAGAATAATAATCACCAACCTTAAATTTGGATAATTCAACAAGTGTGTCAAAGTCTTCCTGGGTTAAACAGTAAGTATCCATAAACTCCACCACTTTTTGGACAGCTTCATCCTGCACGAATTAACAAATATGAGATCACCACCAGAGTTTTAAAATAAAAGTTCCTGCACAGGAAATGCACTGCATGATTACTGCATTACAAAAAAATGGTTGGATTACAGCACTAAGTTGTTAAACTAAAGTGTCAAGTGCATGTAGAGTGTGGAAAAATGTTCCCCATATTTTGCCAACAAAGGATATACAAAATCTAAGATGGTAATAGTTGAATTAAGAAAGCACATGGGTGCAAGCCTTTGTGTCAAATTGACCGTGTCAAGTGCATGTAGAGTGTGGAAAAATGTTCCCCATATTTTGCCAACAAAGGATATACAAAATCTAAGATGGTAATAGTTGAATTAAGAAAGCACATGGGTGCAAGCCTTTGTGTCAAATTGACCAGCTCTTTGCCAAAATTATTAAATAAGAAAAAATATTACGTTTAAAAATGAGCTAATTCATCACGCAGTATTTCCTCATGAGAAGCACATCTGTAAGATATGCAATTCAAACAATATGCAACAGTACGTTTGAACCAGCCCAGCAGTTGACAGATAATACTTAATGAATCTTCTATTGAAGCTTTGAACAAAAATCTTTCCATGCTTCACTAATTCAGTGAATGATCACGATAAGTCCGAAAAGGAACATTTTAAGTATACTGGAATACAATGACAAATGGAGTCTATTCATATAGCACATCATGATTTATGATAACAATACCTTAGGCATTGTCTTCAGTGGGCCAGTCAATTGTCTCAAGAGAAGAGTGAGATAATCCAGCCTCAACGCCTCCCTGCAGTTGCCAACAATTATAAAACTTAGACTACAATAAAACATAGCACAGATCCAGTTTAAGATCAAATTATGTTGTTTCAAGTTAAAACATTGTCAAAAGATCCCAAGTTTTGGTCAATGCTTGCCACACAAACGATGAGCACGAGTAGAAAAACATGATCCCTGATCCCTCTGATCCATATGTATCAGATGGAGTAGTTTTTATCTTTAAAATGCCAGCTAGGCAGGTTAAGAGAAGGGTAAGGAACCCTTTAATTCGCTCACTATGAAGGCAATTGTTCAAAAGTAATTACATCAGGAAGGCCCGTACATTTTTCCTAGCAGGTGACACTATGGTCCTTATAGTTTCATTGTGGTCCCGGGTGATAAAGCAACAGATCAAGAAAATAACCGATATATTTTTGATTTTTCAATGTTCATTGAGTTATTACTCCCTCCGATCCGAAAAAAGCGTCGGAACGGAGATTTTGCAAAATAACCATGAGGTTTTTCTTTATCAACCCGCACTCCACTATAACGTCGCGGCGCTAATGGAGGCACGGGGCCGCGCCGTTTCCCGTTTCCAGAACATGGCGACGAGAAAGCCTGGGTGGGGGATGGGGAATAGCTAGACTGCGGCATCGGTGCGAGAGTCCCGGCGGCGGCGGAGAATGGGGGCAGCGAGCGGTGGCCCTCTCCCTGTCCGGCGGCGGCGGAGAATGGGGGCAAGGAGGGTGTCGCTGGAGGTCCAGGCTCTTCCGGCTTCAATGGGAATGCAGGGGACGTCTCCTTCCAGCCGGCCGCGTCGGGAGCTGAAGGGAAGATGGCGGCCGGAGTAGGATTCAGGGGGCGCCGCGTGTGGAGAGACGGCAGCAGTGTGCAGGATTGGGACGAGGGAGTGGGGTTAGGGATGGGGGGCCAGGGCAGATGGTCTGTATCAATCAGGGCGGGGACCTGTGGTGCGGCCTGGTACGGGATTAGAATTTTATTTCCTGATTTGAGAAGGGTTTAATTAGAAAACGCTAATTGTACTAGCCATCAAGCAATGTACATAAGTAGCATACTTTTACCAGTGAAGAACATGGTTTCTTGTGGTTAAAGGGAAAGAACAGATTTTACAATTAATACATGAACTTAAATGTGAAATGATGCATTCAATGCCGACAATGACATGAAGTGTGCCTGCCTAGTCAAATCAGCAGTCTCACTTCTTACTTCCGGAGTTCGTAAAACTTAGTGGCTAACGTTAATTTATTTCAGCTCATTGACAGCCACAAAGATTAAAAAGGTTATTAATTTCTTAGCGAACATAGAAGATAGGGTTCACCAAACGTCTAATATGCAAAATTAAGATTGGGCATATTATTCATGACAGGTTACCAGATAAGAAACAAGTAAACAAGTAGGCGGCCTGTCTTAACCAACAATTACATAATACATTGGAAATGAGAATATTAAAAGAAAGCCGCAGAAGACCAGTCAAACAGTGATAAAACTCAAGTTGTGTAAAAGTACCCACCTGTCCACATTTGCTTGCTGTGATGCAAGAATATGACTATGGACATCTTCCATTAGTCTTTTGTTTTTGTTGGTAGTTGAGTACTTGCCCAACCATCCACCAAACCTATTAAAGTTCCGTTCACCCTGCAAAAAAATTCAATTTAGTCTTCAGAAAACAAGAAAAAAAAAGTAGAAATAATAATGATAATGGATGGTTAGGGTTTGAACTTTACTGCTTCAAGGACTTCTCTATTTCCATGCATCAAAGCTGCACTGGAATTGTTTTAAAGAGATTAGTAATCTTGGTTGGAACATTTGGATAAATCAAATCATCTGGATAAATCAATGTACATACGGTACTATAGATGAAGCAAAACAAGCAGCTTGGGACAGCTGCCACTGCCGATATCTTCTTATTTGTACATTAACAATATCACTGTCTGCTAGAGACTCAGCGGCACGGGCAAGATAGTTCATTCTTTTAACTCCACTGTCATCCTTCCCCACAGCGCTAGGCCGATAATTTATATAATTTTCCTATAACGGGCACATGTTAGCGCATGAATGTAGCCGGGCATACCACAGAAGCAACAGAGAATGGGTGCATCATCAGCTTTGAATTGGGAAAAAATAACTACTGTCAGGACAATTAAAAGACAAAATCAGCCTTAGAGCATAAATTTGTACGCAGCTCTAGCACACACCAACTCAGCTAAATATTTGAGTTCAGTACAGCCAACAATGGCGGAAACTTTTCTTCATATAAAAGCTGGGATGATAGAAACTTGGAAGCAAGCATCCAGCCTTCCAGAGAAAAAGTCTAGCCTCTGATGGCACAAACTTAAGTTATCTGATTCTCAATTCGTTCAGAGGCGCGGTTGTGGGCTTCAACAGGAGCAACGGGCCTCCAAGCGTCACTGCCAGCTAAGCTTAGCACTTAGGGGTGTGGCATGTGGCTGCCTACTTGTAGGATTGGAAATAACTTATTCTGTCAGGAAAATAAGATTCACAAAATCTTAAATTTGCAACAGAAAACGTAGGATGCGTTTTAGGCTTATCACTCAAGGTAGGATTTGATTGCACAAATAAGAGTTCAGATTCTAGATTGAAAGACATGATACACTATTATTATTAATTAATAGCTCTGCATTAAGTATGTAAAAAAGAAATCCATAGAAACCCAAAAAATCTCATGATGCAAACAAGGATGCGCTTGTACAGATGAGTAAACAAATTTATACTATCGAATTCCAAACCTGTATAATCAAGGGAACTAAATCAGGATCGCTCATGCTCAAATCCATTCTCTCATCCATCCTTAGTCTCCCACCATTGAAACCGAACAGCCTGGAAGTTGAATATATAGCCATGAACATAAAGGCGGCATGCAAAAAATGCTAAGTAACCAATTATAACCGCAAATATATTTAATCTGATAGGAGCTAGCATACAACTAGGTGAATGAAAAAAAACAGCTGATTAAATCCCTATCAAATCCAAAAACAAATAGAAGTGAACTAACGAATTACAGGAGCAAACAGTTCCAACTTCGAGTGTCTATAATTGGGAAATTACATGTTAGCCGCTACAAAACTAATAAATTGCAGGAGCAAATAGTTCCAACTTCAAGTGTCTAAAATAGTTGGGAATTTGCATGCTTAGCCGCTACAAAAAACTATTTTGAAACATTTTTATATTAAAATCACCAAAATCTCTAGGGCTGCAACTCAGTACATGTACAAAGGTCTTATCCTAAATCTATTTAGCACGGAATGAAACCGTCAACTGAATTTTATCATCCGCATCAGCATTATGTGTTTTTGCAATGGATAAACAGTAGGACCTAGAAAAGGGTGAACTTTGGTTCAAAACTCAATAGAAAATATTTCCATATAAAATGCAAAAACATGAACAATATAGTTTCATTCTTCCCTGAAAAGAACACAAAAGCATGAACAAACTATACCCATCTACCCTGCCATTATGTGATATAATTTCCAAGACAAATCAGTAGTCATCCCTATAGGATATTAGAAATATCAAAAAAGAAGCGACCAGTAGAGTAGAGTAGAGTAATCAGGAACTTTGGTCATCTTTAAAACTTACCAAATTAGACAGGACACTTTTATGACACCACAGGCATATTAATCAATAAACATGAACAGATCATAGAAAAACTGACTATAAAAATACTAAATAACTCCATAGAATACAATCTGATACACTAAAGAAGGATCATACTTGTCCACAGCCGTGAATGGAGAGATATCTTCATCTTTGGCACTACTATTAAGGCGTAATCTTATATCATCATATTTGACCACAGACTGTGAGAGACTCATGTATTGCAAATGGTTGAGTGCCATGCGAATATCTCCATGTACT
The DNA here is from genome assembly GCF_022539505.1 of Lolium rigidum. Taxonomy (NCBI): domain Eukaryota; kingdom Viridiplantae; phylum Streptophyta; class Magnoliopsida; order Poales; family Poaceae; genus Lolium; species Lolium rigidum. Next base: position 199,898,021 of record NC_061510.1, on the reverse strand, counting down.
CTTTCTGCAAGCTCTTCCATCGCATTCTAGCAGATGAGAAAACCATATATTAGCAACTGAAACTGAAAAGCATAGTAATGGAAACATACACGTAAAGGAAGCTATATTTAATTTAAGTTCAAATTAATTGTGATACTATTCATGTGTTTTTGAAGTTTTGATCGATGACAGAACTCTGAGAGCATATTGAGCACACCTCTTGAGCTTGAATACCTTCTTTTCTGGCAATCTCCATCAACCTCTTACCCATCTGTTGAGTACAGAAGTTAGAACCAACCCCAAAGTACAAACTTTTGTGCAAATAGCAGTAAGCATGTTCCATCTTAATATATATAGTGTGAGGAGATGGAAAAAATAAACCAGGAAGAACCTTTACATGAGATAACCATGTTTTCTTATGTTCAGGAAAACAAGATTAAACAGACGATTTGTATGGGATAAAATGAGTAGCAGCACGCTAATAACATCTCTGCCTAGATATTGCAAGCAACTTAGAAGTGAGAACAGCATGTCAGTTGTCAAGTCAGCAGTAAGGGCAATAACAAGGTAATAGACAACAGTAGGAAAACTAATAATACTTTACATAAATCATTATTAATACGAATGTGGCATGAAATAACCTGTTGCTTTGTTGGTTTCCTGAAGTTGAGTAGCAAACAGTAATTTACAAGGCTCTTCAATTTCTGGCTAAAACGGTCATTGCAAATGCAAACTATAGGAATCTTGGATATCTTGATGCTGGCAATAAGATCAGCAACTCCACCCCTATCGCCAGCAGACATACCGTCAACTTCATCCATGATTAGTACAGCCTTAGGCTTCTTTGTCCTGTGAAATTGTTCGACACTTTATTATCACAAAAATAAAATCAAGGGTCAAGGGTACAAAAAGTTCATCATATGGTCTATGGTACAGACCGGTTGTCACTATAATTGAGAGTGGCATTGCTGATAAGCTCTTTGATAGAATTTGATGTGCTCCCCCCAACACCTTTCTCGATCTTGGAGTCTGCTTTACCGCGGCTATCACTTGCATTAACCTGTTATGAATACATCATTTTAATTTATGTCTCAGAGGTAAATAAAGAACAAATAGTTGTCCAAAAGATAAATAAGTATTATACGTAAGAAAAAAGACAAACCTCAATGGCCTGCAATCCAAGCATCTGACTGACAACTTTTGCAGTTGTGGTCTTACCAATACCTGGAGGTCCACTCAGCAATACAGCCTTTTTAGCTCCACCATCGGTTTGCTTCTTTCCTTTACCCTTTTGGCCAGGATGAAGGAATTGTTCCTCCCAACTTTTCAACCAATCATGAAGTTGTTTAACCTATGTATCAAAAGTTTATTCAAACTAAGTTGCTTGTCCATACATGTACATGACCAAAATAACCAAAAGCGAAACTTCTCACCATTGATTGGTTGCCTACTATGTCGTTCGGAACTTTTGGCCGATATTTTTCTGTCCATTGCAAAGAACCACGGTCAACAACCTTGGCCTTTTGGTTGTTAGTGGAAGCAATTTCACTCTTTGATGCAATACTCTTGTCCATGGTACTGACTTGCTCAACAGCTGAAGATTCAAAAACCATATTTGCATAAGCATTAACAACATGAGAAGTGATAAATATGAAGAAAAAATCATACAAATGGATATGATATTTGTAAGATCAAAGTAACATACACGGTGTTAGAGAGAAAGAAGACAGAACAAACACTACAATCACGTTCAAGTTCATGCAACTAAGCAGGAATGTGTATGTGCTATAGAACTATAGATTCATTACAATCCAGAAGTTCCTGGTTACCTCTTTTCTCAACTTTAACTGGAGAGCTCTTCGTCTGTGATTTCTGTAGCTTTTCAGAGTTGCTGTTATTTTCATGTTTGTTTGCAGGAGCCTTTGCAGGCTTTGATTTCCGGATCATATCAAATAAACCATCTTCAGTCAAGAATGGGACCCTGCAACAAACGTGAGCATGTCTTAAGAGGTGACAACTTAAACAAGCTCGCAGCATCCTTTTCAAAACAAAGCAAATAATACCCCAGATCTTTTGCTTTGTTAGATTTCACACCACCAACGTCTTCATCAGCCAACAGGTAATTCTGTCAACAAGCAATGTCAACACACAGCAATGATAGACAATTAACACTTACAGCAGCTAGCTATATAGTGCTACACATACCGTCTTTTTACTAATAGAGCCAGTCACACGGCCCCCATAACGCTTTATTACATCACCTGCTTCCTCCCGTTCAAGACTGCAAAAAAAGAGAAGTATGATGGTTTATTGTAAGTATCATCTCCATCAGGAAAGCTGGAATTGCTAGAATAGTTACGCATACTGGTAGTTGCATGATCATAAGACAAAGCACTTGATATCAACGAAGAAAGTACCCGCACCTGTCAAGAGTGCCACTTATGACAAATGTCAGACCAGCTAAACAGTCAGGGGCACCCTCTGGGACTTCCTACAGAACATGGAATAAAATGTTTGCCGTTGGGTTTTTTCAGAAACTATTGATGTGACAACAATTATGATTTACCTTCTCCCCTTTGTGAGGAGGATCCTTCCTTTCACCAAAATTCATGAAACCTCTCCCACCCCCTCCTCTCCCTCTTCCCCCAGGAGTAGATCCTGCTCCTCTTCCTCCCCTTCCCCTTCCAGCTGCTTTGGAAGGGGTCTTATCATCTTCATCCATCCTGTCCTCCTCAGCATCATCATCAAGACCAGTAGTCTTTCCATGAGCTGTTCCTCCGCCTCTTCCACCCCTTCCCCTTCCTCTTCCCCTTCCAGTTGATTTGGAGGGAGTCTTAGCATCTTCATCCATCCTGTCCTCCCCACCACCAACATCATCATCAGGAGTAGCAGTCTTTGCATGGACTGCTCCTCTTCCTCCCCTTCCCCTCCCTCTTCCCCTTCCAGCTGCTTTGGAAGGGGTCTTGGCATCTTCATCCATCCTTTCATCCTCGTCATCATCATTAGATGCAGCCTTCAACTTCTTTGATGGTGGTGGCTTCACAGGGGTTTTCCTTTTGGAAGGCGCCACAAAGTCATCGTCGTCGTCTTCTTCTTCAGCCTTAAGGACTCTGTTTGCTGCCAAAGGCTTGCTGTCATCCTCAAGTTGGTCGCTGCTTTTGTGAAGTTTTCTTTTAGGCAAACTCTTGTCGGTAACATCTGAATCTTTTTCTGTTTTGGGTGCGAAGTACTTGCTTGTCTTCCTTCTAGCTGAAGCATCTTGACTGCCAGACACCTGCACAATCCAGTATTCATCAGATTACTAATGATTCACATGAACTGAGAGACGTCAAACATCAAATGTGGAAGCCAATTCATGAGCTTTATAATGTGTGTAATTTACTAACAAAATTTAATCGAGAATCCTTGCATATTCTGGAAGCGTGAGAACATTATCAATGGTATGCGCAACAAAGATTACACCCATAATGATTAGCAGGATGAATTAAAAATTTCCAGAATGACCAAACTAGGGGTCACTGAGCAAAATCGTAATTCGCTACATGCAGGTCTACTTAGAAATCCATCCATCAAGAAAACAAACTAACGGAAAAACCATCAGAGAGACACCGATACCAAGAAAAGAATGCGTAACCAGAAACAAGGGTATGAAGCATTGTACCGAAGATGGCGCGGGCTTCTCTGGAATGCTGAGCACGGGCTTCTTGGCCGCGGCGGCGCCAGTACCGGTGCCGGATGGCTTGGCCGCACCAGCATTCTTGTCGTGCGGCTTCATGAACCATTTCCTGATGTCCGACGACTGCGCCACGAGGAAAGCAAGAACGGCAGAAAAAAAAAGGGTCAGGCGAATGAATCGAGGACCCTCCCGCATCGAACCAAGAACCCTCGGGGGAGGAAGAAACACAAGAACTCACCATCTCCTACCCGGCGAAATCCCGGATCTTTCCCTCTCTGGCCCCGGAGCGCGAATGGGATCCGGTGACCGTCGGTTCTTGGCTGAATCCCGATTGGGGAGGGTCAAGAGGAGGACCCTCTAGGCTAGGGTTTTAGGGGTTCGGGGCGGCTTCTTTCCCCCTCGCTTTGCGTCGCGTGGCGCCCCCTTGCAGCGAGCCTGGGGAGAGGATGGGAGAGAAGGAGGCAGCGGCGGCGGCGGCGCGCAACGAAGAAGGCTCGTGGCGGCACGAATTGGTTGTTTGGGTGGGAGGGGGAAGCGGGCAGGGTAATCACTAGCGCACTAGCGCGCGGTTATCTCGACTTCTCGAGTCAGGGTTAGAGCAGGTCTAACAGACCCCGTAAAAAGGGTAGAGCTCTATCCGGCCGTCTAGCAGACCCCGTAAAATCGGCTCCCGCTCCGATTTTTGCTGTTTTCGGTTACGGGGCGGGTCTTCGCCCCTTACTTGTGCGGGGCGGGAGGCTCAATACAGGACCAACCCCTCACTCGTGGCGCGCTGAAGTTTCAGGGAATCGTCCGTGCCTCGCGTCGGTTGTGGCCGGGGCGGCGTCGCGCGATGGGGCCATGGCGGCCGGAGGCCGGTGCAGGGCATGGCACGACGAGCAGCAGCAGGCCGGAGGGCGCGACGAGCAGCAACAGGCCGTGGCGGGCGCGGGCGGCTCGAGGCCGGGTTGCGGCGGGCGGGGGCGGGGGCGGCCGGAGGCTCGGCCGTGGCGGGCGGGCGGGGGTGGCCGGAGGCCGGGCCGTGGCGGGCGGGGGCGGGGCGTCGCGCGTGGCGGGCGGGGATGGCCGGAGTTCGGTGCGGGGGCGGGGGCGAGGGCGGCGGAGGCCGGGCGCGCGGGCGGGGCGAGGGCGTCGCGCGGCGGGGGCGGCCGGAGGGCGGTGCGGGGGCGGCCGGAGGGCGGTGCGGGGGCGGGGCCGGCCGGAGGCCAGGCCATGGCGGGTGGGCGCGGGGGCGTTCGCGATTGGGGAAGTGGTGTGCAGTGTCCAGAGGAGGAAGAAGGAGAGGAGGAAGATGAGGAAAAAAAGAAAACAAATTAATTTGGCATATTTTAGGAATATGCTCTTTTACAGTTTAGGAATACGGGGTCTGCTAGCTCGGACGAGTTTTCGGCCGGCGAAAAGTGAATACAGGGCCTCTACTCGCGTTTTAAGGGGTGAAAAAATACGGGGCCTGTTAGACATGCTCTTAGTTCGGGTGAGAGCGTATCTAGTGAAACCGAGCAATCTGTACACCGGCTGGACCCGTGGGTTGTGGGCCTTTGGATAAAAAATGAAGGTATCAGATCTAAGCAATGGGACTGCCGGTACAGTTTCACATAGGTAACCTTGTACTGTCCACTGTCCACGAATCGTTGCTGCGCGGTGGAGACCATCCGTGGAGGCCAACCTGGCCGCCGATGCGGCTGCTCGCGTCGTTGGGCGGAACGGCCGGGGGTCTCACATCACGAACGCCTGGCCGTGCTGCCGTGGTCCCGAGCCGCCATGCTGCTCTTCTCCTCCCTCTTTCAAATCGTGAAGCTCTTCACTTGTAAAAGAATTGGGGAATTTTGGGATAGAAAAGGAGAGGATTGTGAGTAGAAAGGATGGGAAATTCCGAAATCCCCAATCCTTTTAAAACAATCTGCAGGAACAAAGTTCAGAGATATGGATCTGGTTCACCCAACCTCACGCCTCCAGAACATTAGCGAAGAGAGAGACGATGGGGTGGTCTGTGAAGACACACTCAGGTTTGTGAATCGACTGGGTATTCAGCATACTATGGGGTCTAATGTGTAAATGCGTTGCCAGACCATCTTCAAAATGAATCGTGTCCCCTTCTTTTCCATCCAAAGGCTCGGAACCCATGGGTTCAGCCGGTGCATAAATTGCTTGGTTTCAATGGATACGTTCTCCACTTCGGGTTTCTACAATCTGGGGTTAGGCCATCTCCAACACGGCACCACGGGTCGAACCGAACAAATTCGTGGCCTAACGCGCCGACACATCCTTCCCTTGTCCTTCTCTGGTCACGCGTATCTGCCTCCTAAACCATTGTCACTCCACTCTAGTCCCCTCAAACCTAGAGGATGGTCGACAAAGTTGTCGCTGCCGCCACCATCGGAGACGAGGCCGAGCTCGCCACCGTTGTCACTTCTCTCGCGGAGGAGGTCCCGGTCGTTTCGGTGATCGCGCAGCTCGGGGCGGCGGGCGAAGCCCAAACTCACCGCGGAGCAGAGGGCAGTCGAGAACAAGAAGTGTGCCGAGAGGCGCAGGACGCTTGATCAACGGAAGAGGGAGGCCACCGCCGCGGAGGAGCGGCAGAAGGCGGCCGAGCAGCTCCAACTCCTCCAAATGGAGGCGAAGGCGAAGGCCATGCAAGAGCATGCCATGCTCTTTTACGGCCACGACGCGCTCGCGCAGCTGGCCGCGACGGGCGCCGGCACAGCCTCGGGCGGAAGCTTCGGCTCCTCCGTGACCCGGCCGCTTCCTCCCCGGTCAATAGCCTCACTGTCTACCCCGTTTGGGTACCCGCCCGACGCGTACGAAATGATGTCGTCGACGGGTCGGTTCTTGTATCTGCCATGGGATGTGTCACCGGAGGTGGGTGAGTCCATGACGGGGCCATCGCCTTCGTCTATTGACCTCAACCGTTTGCCGGTGGCGCACTCCAAGGCCCCGAGGCCGATGCCCGCAGCAGTGATGGCTGATGCACCTTGTTCAACAAATTGTCGGGTGGTGTGCGCCGCCATCTTTGTAGATAGCGGCCACGGTGCAGGCCCCTCCGTCTTACGCACCGACGATGTCGACCACCATGTCACCTTCGTCGATCGAGCAGGCTCCCCCACCAGCTCTCATTGACATAAAGGAGGACAACATTGGCAATCTCGGCACCATGAACATCGACGAGGAGTCGTTGTTCCTTGACGAGCTCACATAAGCCGCCGCTGCACAAGCTCGAGGTCGTCGGGGTAGCAAAAGAACCAGCAACTACACGGATCTGAAGGACAAAATGATCATCGAGGGGGGTTGGCCATTGGGAAAGATCCACTGAAAGGTGCCGAGCAGAAGGGGCGCATTCTGGCGCCGGATCCATGACTACTTCCATGAGCACCGTCGGTACGGGGAGCACCCATTTGACAGCGTCCACAGTGAGTGCTCCATACAAAAAAAGGTGGGCAATAATTCAAGCTGAATGCAACAAGTTCTAGGCGGTGTATGATCACATGAAGCGGGGGCCCGTTAGCGGCATCGGCGTCAAGGACTTGGTATGATTCTCAACCTCAACTTGTTCTTTGTTTGTTTGCACATACATTGGTAATTGTATGTCTCATTTTGATATAGGTGTGGGAAAATTTGGATTACTTCAAAACGGTGAACGAAGGAAGGACCTTTGCCTTCCCTCATTGTTGGAAGGATCTCCGGGGCACCCCAAAGTTTGATGAGGGGTACGAGGCATACATGGCGAGCTTGATCGGCAGCAAGACTGCCAAAGATGCCACCGTCATTGACATTGATGGTCGCCAGCCTTGCGGAAGCTCCACTTCTCGTGCAAGCCGTCCAAGAGGCCACAAGGCAACCAAGGCCGACATGAAGCGTGATGCTTCGGCCATGCATTTGGTTGGCACCTTGAAGGACTTGTATGCTAAAAAAAAGAGGTGTCCATGGACAAGAGGGAGGAGAGGAAGCGCCGGGAGAAGGAAGAGGCCCTAAAGAACTACTATGATGTTCAAAAGAGGGAGCTTTACATTGATGATGCCAATGCCAAGATGCGGGCCGAGGACCACATGATCATGACCGCTGACTTGACTGCCATGAACGAGGTGAAGAGAGCTTGGTTCAAGAAGAGGCAGAAGGAGATAATAGACCGCACAAATTAAGTTGACAATCTTAATTTGTATTTTTTATATTTGTTTCCGTGTTCAAACTATATCACATTTCGTATTTCATTTCCTGCTCATGCTACATTTTATTTAATATTATTTCATGTTTTTTAGATGTTATCTTTTATCTCTAAATAGTAGAACTCCACTACATGAATTCTTGTGATATGGTGAAGCCACGTCACCGATTGACATATTTTTCCAGATATTTATGTCCGGTGGTCCAGGTATCCTTCAATACTTTCGTTTCAGCTTCTCTTCAACACCACTTCCGCCTCCTATATCTTCCACGGCAGGTCTGCGCCATAACTCATATTGATTCCCTCCTCTCCACCTCATGCGTCTAATGGTACGGAGTAATCATAATTTTGCATCGATTCATTTCCACCCCATCCTCATCTTCCCATCAAACAAACACAGGAGTAACTGAAGCAAGTTCTCTCCATTTTAATAAGTGGATCAGCCCCATTCTCTTCATCATCTCCACAACCTCGTGGATGCATCCCTGACTCCCTGCTCGAGATTTTTCAGGTTTCTCAATAGGATAATCTGAAAGCTTGATGGGACAAATTTAACTCTAGAATGTCGACATCAATCTATGTCTGTACCGCGGGTGCTGGCCCTCTTCGTCGCCTGTGATCCGTTTCAGTTTCCTCCCCGCCCAGCCTCCCAGGTTCTTCCTAATCCCCCATCCCCAATCATACTACTATGTTGCTTCTTTACTACAAGATTGGTATCCTGCAGGTTATTTGCTGGAATGACTTTAAGGTCACTTTGTTAAAATAGCACTACGGCTATAAATCACAAGAAAATGGATTGTTGTTCCAAGTCTCCAGCTGAGTGAGGGGATTAATGTCTGCAGCTTCAGCCTTTTTCTACCATTGTATCTGCAATGCAATAATCTCAATGAGTACTTCTCTTTGAGCGGATTCATGAATGTTGGGCCAATGTCTATTCCTCTCATCCTAGGTATGCTGTTTTGTGCAAGTATACCGTCTGGAATCTCAATCATCTTGGTGAAAAGGTACTAATTTATGTTGTGCAAGTATGCTCGTCACAACTCTTGGCCAACATAAATGGAAGCCTCTGTCTATATTTCTTCATAACTTCAAATTCTCACAAGTCTGAGTTTTGGAAGTTTCACCACTGGGAAGATATATTCCATTTCAGATGACCTTGCCACCTACATCTCAGTCAACCACTAAGCCCAGAGAGCATTCATGATTATCCCGGCAGTATTTTCTTTTGATGAGTTGCTATTGATGTTGTTGTATTCTTCAGATTACACAGGCTACTACTAGATAAATTCGCAAAAGAAGATGTATTGCTGGGGTGTGATTTACCGAGCTAGATGTGGAGCACATTCACAACAGGGAGATGTTATGGAACAAAACCCTATACCCTTAGCTTTCCCTTCTGAAACAATTTCTATTTTAGTCTGTAAGTGCAAGACACAAGCAGGAAACCTATGTGTGGCATCACTCGACTGGCGGTGCAGTTCTAGCTCTCATCATGCATCATTTTGACCACTTTTCAGATACTAAGTTGTGTTTTTATCTACTAAAAAAACTCGCCGAGTTGATGTGGATGTGTGTGTGCTAGAGCTCCCATCTATGCTTATAGCTCACCAGTATTTTCTCACAACGTTCTCAAATTTTTTTTGTAAGGTATGGGGCGATATATATCTTTTGCGTCAGATTACCATAGTAGATTGATTTATACGTACATGGAATTTAGCTATCCTATTTAGTTTCTTTACATTTAGCCATCCTTTTACCTATACACGTTTGTAGTAGAATCAGCTTGGGATCGTATCAAGAGAAAAGTATATTATTCTTTTAGGTCTCCATATATCATGGTATATATGAAGTGTGGTGTGGCATTGTTATGTAAGTATATTTAATTTAGCTAGAATTTTCACATGTCGTTGTGAATGTGCTTTTTTTTAGAGGAGCAGGGCTCCGAACCCCGGCTCCATTTTACTGAAGCCTCAAGACACCAAAACAACATTCAGTTTTTGTTTTACAGACCGCCAGAACTCACACAACATACACATACCAGGTTTTTTAGCTACAGAACAACACAACTAGAAGTTTTCTGACAACAGCAAAGGGCTAGATGGGAACAGTATAGAACCATCAGCACCAGCACCCAGGATATCATTCAAGGACGCTCCAGGAATTTGAAACATGCCCCGTCACCAATCAGGATCAGATCATTTGCCTCCAGGGTCCTCGCTAGGTCTTCTGTCGTAATCAACATCGGCCCAAAACCCTGTGTACTGTTCATGTCGCAAACCTCCAGTGTTGATCTTGCCTTGATAAGGGGTGGCCCGATCTTCTCAGTAAGCAACGGTGGTGATGATGATCACGGGATGAACACAACGGAGATACATGATGATGAAGTGGATGATAACTTGTATGACGCAACGAAGTCTCTCGATTGGTCCCTGTCGCCAATGCAACAGCTCTCAACCCTGCAAGATATTCGCAACTCCACACACTTGCGCACGTAGCCGCCGACCACGAAGTGGTAAGTTGCAACAATCTAATTCCCAATGGAATAACAGATCACACAAGACTTTCAGGGGTTTACACCAAATCAATGCAATATGGTGTAGACATTCAATAGAGTTGCAAAGCAATCAACTATGAACTAGGGTTTATCTTAAATGCGGTCTAAACCTAATTTGAGGGCGTCCTAGGCACATATATAGGGGTTCAGGACGACCTCAGGTCGAAAAGATACATAGAAAACCGACCCAGATCGGATCTGGTCGAGATAGACTCGGAGTCGGCCGGTCATACGGTCGGTCAACCGGGCCTGGGAACAGGCCATCCGGTTTCAACCGGGTCTGGAACCGGGTGGTGACCTGTCTAAGGGTCCAGGCTTACTGGATAGTGCCCGGCTGGCACAAGCGTGGCATCCGGTCGGCGCCGGGCTAATCCGGTGTGGCGCCCAGTCGGACCGGGCCTATGATCGGGCTCGCCGGCGTGGCGGCCGGTCTGACCGGACCTGACACCGGCCTGGACTTCTTCCTCCTTCACGCATGACTCCCTATCCTCCCCTCCCTCGCGCGTCCATGGGATATCTTCATGCCCAGCTTCTTGTCTAGCTGCTCTTCTCCTCCTCGTGTGATGCTTACTCCCTCCTCATACCTGATCATACATAAGTAATAGGACTTAAGCAGTATAAAGTTCTCATCGATCAAAGTATCACTTAGGAACAAGTTCACCTGTTGTTTGAGTAGCTTCGCACGAGCTCGTGTAATTGGTCCAATCCTGACTTCATTGGACTTGAGCTTCACAGCAGCATCGTCTTCATCTTGTAATGACGGAGGTAGTAGTGTAGTAGGGATGTCCTCATCATCTCCCCCCCTGATGGCGTGTATTTCACACGTTCGTTGGGCAACCCCAAGAGGAAGGTATGATGCGCACAGCAGCAAGTTTTCCCTCAGAAAGAAACCAAGGTTTATCGAACCAGGAGGAGCCAAGAAGCACGTTGAAGGTTGATGGCGGCGGGATGTAGTGCGGCGCAACACCGGAGATTCGGCGCCAACGTGGAACCTGCACAACACAACCAAAGTACTTTGCCCCAACGAAACGAGTGAGGTTGTCAATCTCACCGGCTTGCTGTAACAAAGGATTAACCGTATTGTGTGGAAGATGATTGTTTGCGAGAGAAAATAGTAAAACAAGTATTGCACCAGATTTGTATTTCAGTATTAAAGAATGGACCGGGGTCCACAGTTCACTAGAGGTGTCTCTCCCATAAGATAAAAGCATGTTGGGTGAACAAATTACAGTCGGGCAATTGACAAATAGAGGGGGCATAACAATGCACATACATGACATGATAAGTATAGTGAGATTTAATTGGGCATTACGACAAAGTACATAGACCGCCATCCAACTGCATCTATGCCTAAAAAGTCCACCTTCAGGTTATCATCCGAACCCCCTCCAGTATTAAGTTGCTAACAACGGACAATTGCATTAAGTATGGTGCGTAATGTAATCAACAACTACATCCTCGGACATAGCGCCAATGTTTTATCCCTAGTGGCAACGAGCACAACACAACCTTAGAACTTTCGTCACCTGTCCCGGGTGTCAATGCGGGCATGAACCCACTATCGAGCATAAATACTCCCTCTTGGAGTTAAAAGTAAAAACTTGGCCGAGCCTCTACTAGAAACGGAGAGCATGCAAGATCATAAACAACACATGTATAATAACTTGATAATTAACATGACATGGTATTCTCTATCCATCGGATCCCGACAAACACAACATATAGAATTACGGATAGATGATCTTGATCATGTTAGGCAGCTCACAAGATCCAACAATGAAGCACAATGAGGAGAAGACAACCATCTAGCTACTGCTATGGACCCATAGTCCAGGGGTGAACTACTCACTCATCACTCCGGAGGCGACCATGGCGGTGTAGAGTCCTCCGGGAGATGAATCCCCTCTCAGGCGAGGTGCCGGAGGAGATCTCCGAATCCCTCGAGATGGGATCGGCGGCGACGGCGTCTCGGTAAGGTTTTCCGTATCGTGGTTTTTCGCATCGGGGGTTTCGCGACGGAGGCTTTAAGTAGGCGGAAGGGCAGGTCAAGGGGCGTCACGAGGGGCCCACACTATAGGTCGGCGCGGCCGAGGGCTTGGGCCGCGCCGCCCTATAGCCTGGCCACCTCGTGGCCCCACTTCGTGTGTTCTTCGGTCTTCCGGAAGCTCCGTGGAAAAATAGGGCCCCGGGTCTTCGTTTCGTCCAATTCGAGAATATTTCGTTACTAGGATTTCGAAACCAAAAACAGCGAGAAAACGGAACCGGCACTTCGGCATCTTGTTAATAGGTTAGTTCCGGAAAATGCACGAATATGACATAAAGTGTGCATAAAACATGTAGGTATCATCAATAATATGGCATAGAACATAAGAAATTATCGATACGTCGGAGACGTATCAAGCATCCCCAAGCTTAGTTACGCTCGTCCCGAGCGAGGTAAAACGATAACAAAGATAATTTACGAAGTGATATGCCATCATAACCTTGATCATACTATTTGTAAACATATGTAGTGGATGCAGCGATCAAAACAATGGTGATGACATGAGTAAACAAGTGAATCATATAGCAAAGACTTTTCATGAATAGTACTTCAAGACAAGTATTAATAAGTCTTGCATAAGAGTTAACTCATAAAGCAATAAATCAAAGTAAAGGTATTGAAGCAACACAAAGGAAGATTAAGTTTCAGCGGTTGCTTTCAACTTGTAACATGTATATCTCATGGATAATAGTCAACATAGAGTAATATAACAAGTACAATATGCAAGTATGTAGGAATCAATGCACGGTTCACACAAGTGTTTGCTTCTTGAGGTGGAGAGAAATAGGTGAACTGACTCAACATAAAAGTAAAGAGAATGGTCCTTCAAAGAGGAAAGCATCGATTGCTATATTTGTGCTAGAGCTTTTATTTTGAAAACATGAAACAATTTTGTCAACGGTAGTAATAAAGCATATGAGTTATGAAAGTTATATCTTACAAGTTGCAAGTCTCATGCATAGTATACTAATAGTGCCCGCACCTTGTCCTAATTAACTTGGACTACCGGATCTTTGCAATGCACATGTTTTGACCAAGTGTCACAATGGGGTACCTCCATGCCGCCTGTACAAAGGTCTAAGGAGAAAGCTCGCATTTTGGATTTCTCGCTTTTGATTATTCTCAACTTAGACATCCATGCCGGGACAACATGGACAACAGATAATGGACTCCTCTTTAATGCATAAGCATGTGGCAACAATTATTATTCTCATATGAGATTGAGGATATATGTCCAAACCGAAACTTCCACCATGAATCATGGCTTTAGTTAGCGGCCCAAAGTTCTTCTCTAACAACATGCATGCTCCAACCATGAAGGTGGTAGATCTCTCTTGCTTCGGACAAGACGGACATGCATAGCAACTCACATGATATCCAACAAAGAATAGTTGATGGCGTCCCCGAAACATGGTTATCGCTCAACAAGCAACTTAATAAGAGATAAAGTGCATAAGTACATATTCAATACCACAATAGTTTTTAAGCTATTTGTCCCATGAGCTATACATTGCAAAGGTGAATGATGGAATTTTAAAGGTAGCACTCAAGCAATTTACTTTGGAATGGCGGATAAATACCATGTAGTAGGTAGGTATGGTGGACACAAATGGCATAGTGGTTGGCTCAAGTATTTTGGATGCATGAGAAGTATTCCCTCTCGATACAAGGTTTAGGCTAGCAAGGTTATTTGAAACAAACACAAGGATGAACGGTACAGACAAAACTCACATAAAAGACATATGGTAAACATTATAAGACTCCATACCGTCTTCCTTGTTGTTCAAAACTCAATACTAGATGTTATCTAGACTCTAGAGAAACCAAATATGCAAACCAAATTAGCAAGCTCTAAGTATTTCTTCATTAATGGGTGCAAAGTATATGATGCAAGAGCTTAAACATGAGCACAACAATTGCCAAGTATCAAATTATCCAAGACATTATAGCAATTTACTACATGTATCATTTTCCAATTCCAACCATATAACAATTTAACGAAGAAGAACTTCGCCATGAATACTATGAGTAGAGCCTAAGGACATATTTGTCCATATGCAACAACGGAGCGTGTCTCTCTCCCATAAAGTGAATGCTAGGATCCATTTTATTCAAACAAAACAAAAAACAAAAACAAACCGACGCTCCAAGCAAAGTACATAAGATGTGGCCGAATAAAAATATAGTTTAGGGGAGGAACCTGATAATGTTGTCGATGAAGAAGGGGATGCCTTGGGCATCCCCAAGCTTAGACGCTTGAGTCTTCTTAATATATGCAGGGGTGGACCACCGGGGCATCCCCAAGCTTAGAGCTTTCACTCTCCTTGATCATATTGCATCATACTCCTCTCTTGATCCTTGAAAACTTCCTCCACACCAAACTCGAAACAACTCATTAGAGGGTTAGTGCATAATAAAAATTCACATGTTCGGAGGTGACACAATCATTCTTAACACTTCGGACATTGCATAAAGCGACTGGACATTAATGGATCAAAGAAATTCATCCAACATAGCAAAAGAGGCAATGCGAAATAAAAGACAGAATCTGTCAAAACAGAACGATCTGTAAAGATGGATTTTATTAGGCCACCAGACTTGCTCAAACGAAAATGCTCAAATTGAATGAAAGTTGCGTACATATCCGAGGATCATGCTCGTAAATTGGCGTAATTTTCCGAGCTACCTACGAGGAGATAGACCCAGATTCGTGACAGCAAAGAAATGCTGGAACTGCGCAGTAATCCAAATCTAGTACTTACTTTTCTATCAAAGACTTTACTTGGCACAACAAAACTCAAAACTAAGATAAGGAGAGGTTGCTACAGTAGTAAACAACTTCCAAGACACAAATATAAAACAAAAATATCTGGAGTAAAAACATGGGTTGTCTCCCATAAGCGCTTTTCTTTAACGCCTTTCGGCTAGGCGCGTAAAGTGTATCTCAAGTAACATCGAAGGGTGGTGCACCTACAGCGGGGTTTGGAGTTTTCTCAACCATGCATAGTATATTGGATACATAAGTTTCAGCGTCTCCCTTTTCATTAGTCTTGGGCTTGCTACTCTCATCAAACAAATTTTCAGGAACAAGCCAAGCATAGTTATGTTCTAGTGCATCATTCATAGCTAGGAGTTTACATGGTATTGGTGCTTTGATCTCCCCACCATCATTAGCATTATTAGTGTACCTTATCCTATCCATATCCATTTTTTCAAGGAGACTAACAAAATTAGTATGAGAACCAAGCATATTAAATTTAGCAAAGACCTTTCTAGCTTCTCTTGCTAGACCACCAAATTCTCTAAGAAGGGTTTCTAAAACAAAATCTTTCTTTTCCCCTTCTTCCATATCACCAAGTGTAAGAAACATGTGTTGGATTATAGGATTGAGATTAACAAATTTAGTTTCCAACGGGCGAACTAAAGCGAAGACAGAGCAATTTCATAAGTGGGAGCAAGGTCTACCAAGTGTCTATCTTCAAAATCTTCAACGGTACTAACATGGGTGAAAAATTCTTCTATATTGTTCCTCCCAACTATAGACCCTTGTCCTACCGGTATGTTCTTTGCGGTAAAATTAAAAGGAAACATGATGAAATAAGTAAAGTAAATGCAAGTAAACTAATTTTTTTGTGTTTTTGATATAGCAAACAAGATAGCAAATAAAGTAAAGCTAGCAACTAATTTTTTTGTGTTTTGATATAAGTGCAGCAAACAAAGTAGTAAATAAAATAAAGCAAGACAAAAACAAAGTAAAGAGATTGAGAAGTGGAGACTCCCTTGCAGCGTGTCTTGATCTCCCCGACAACGGCGCCGTAAAAAGAGCTTGATGGCGTGTATTTCACACGTTCGTTGGGCAACCCCAAGAGGAAGGTATGATGCGCACAGCAGCAAGTTTTCCCTCGAAAGAAACCAAGGTTTATCGAACCAGGAGGAGCCAAGAAGCACGTTGAAGGTTGATGGCGGCGGGATGTAGTGCGGCGCAACACCGGAGATTCCGGCGCCAACGTGGAACTTGCACAACACAACCAAAGTACTTTGCCCCAACGAAACGAGTGAGGTTGTCAATCTCACCGGCTTGATGTAACAAAGGATTAACCGTATTGTGTGGAAGATGATTGTTTGCGAGAGAAAATAGTAAAACAAGTATTGCAGCAGATTTGTATTTCGAGTATTAAAGAATGGACCGGGGTCCACGGTTCACTAGAGGTGTCTCTCCCATAAGATAAAAGCATGTTGGGTGAACAAATTACAGTCGGGCAATTGACAAATAGAGAGGGCATAACAATGCACATACATGACATGATAAGTATAGTGAGATTTAATTGGGCATTACGACAAAGTACATAGACCGCCATCCAACTGCATCTATGCCTAAAAAGTCCACCTTCAGGTTATCATCCGAACCCCCTCCAGTATTAAGTTGCTAACAACACACAATTGCATTAAGTATGGTGCGTAATGTAATCAACAACTACATCCTCGGACATAGCGCCAATGTTTTATCCCTAGTGGCAACAGCACAACACAACCTTAGAACTTTCTGTCACTGTCCCGGTGTCAATGCGGGCATGAACCCACTATCGAGCATAAATACTCCCTCTTGGAGTTAAAAGTAAAAACTTGGCCGAGCCTCTACTAGAAACGGAGAGCATGCAAGATCATAAACAACACATGTATAATAACTTGATAATTAACATGACATGGTATTCTCTATCCATCGGATCCCGACAAACACAACATATAGAATTACGAGATAGATGATCTTGATCATGTTAGGCAGCTCACAAGATCCAACAATGAAGCACAATGAGGAGAAGACAACCATCTAGCTACTGCTATGGACCCATAGTCCAGGGGTGAACTACTCACTCATCACTCCGGAGGCGACCATGGCGGTGTAGAGTCCTCCGGGAGATGAATCCCCTCTCCGGCAGGGTGCCGGAGGAGAGCTCCAGAATCCCCCGAGATGGGATCGGCGGCGGCGGCGTCTCAGTAAGGTTTTCCGTATCGTGGTTTTTCGCATCAGGGGTTTCGCGACGGAGGCTTTAAGTAGGCGGAAGGGCAGGTCAAGGGCGGCACGAGGGCCCACACTATAGGTCGGCGCGGCCAGGGCTTGGGCCGCGCCGCCCTATAGCCTGGCCACCTCGTGGCCCCACTTCGTGTGTTCTTCGGTCTTCGGAAGCTCCGTGGAAAAATAGGGCCCCGGGTCTTCGTTTCGTCCAATTCCGAGAATATTTCGTTACTAGGATTTCTGAAACCAAAAACAGCAGTAAAACAGGAACCGGCACTTCGGCATCTTGTTAATAGGTTAGTTCCAGAAAATGCACGAATATGACATAAAGTGTGCATAAAACATGTAGGTATCATCAATAATATGGCATAGAACATAAGAAATTATCGATACGTCGGAGACGTATCACCCCCCCTTCAAAAGGCGTCGACCTCGACGCTCCAAGGTCTTCTCCGTCATATGGTGTCAAATTAACCACATTGAAAGAATTGTTGACACCAAACTCATCAATTGGAAGATCTATAGAGTATGCATTATCATTGATCTTAGCAAGCACTTTGTAAGGACCAGCATCACGAGGAAGCAACTTGGACTTCCGTAGCTTCGGGAACCTATCCTTGCGAAAATGTACCCAGACCATATCACCAGGCTTGAACAATATCTCCTTGCGCTTCTTGTTCATCCTTGTAGCATTGCTCTTGCCTTTCTTCTCGATCAACTCCTTAGTCTTCACATGAATCTTCGCACAAAATCGGCCCTCTTTGATGCCTCCATATTGACTCTCTCATGTATGGGTAGAGGCAACAAATCAAGCGGAGTAATGGGTTTGAAACCATACACCACCTCAAAGGGACACAACTCTGTGGTAGAATGTACCGTTCTGTTATAAGCAAACTTCACATGCGGCAAACAATCTTCCCACTCCTTCAGGTTCTTCTTGATCATGGATCTCAATAGTTGTGACGATGTTCTATTCACCACTTCAGTTCGACCATCAGTTTGGGGATGACAAGTAGTACTGAAAAGTAGTTTCGTCCCCAGCTTTCTCCAAAGCGTCTTCTAGAAGTAGCTCATAAACTTCACGTCACGATCAGAAACAATAGTCTTCGGGACTCCATGTAGACGTACAATCTCCCTGAAAAACAGGTTAGCAATATGCGACGCATCGTCTGTAAGAGCAAGATCCATATCCCGTGTTTTGTGTGTTTGATAACAACACTCGAATGAATTTAACCGTGCGCAAAGATTGTCTTTTATAGATTTGCAAAGTGTACGGTGCCCTCGCTGAACACATTATGATCGGAAGACTGAAGCGTAGTTCTTAGGTTCTCTGGTTTTGTGTGTGTGTCGCGAGGTAACATGGCAGGAGAGGAAAAGAGGAAAAAGCAGTTTCAGCCATAGCGGTACTACCGGTACCAGGAGCGGTAGTACCGCTACCCTACTGGTACCGCTCTGAGATACCGCTCTGGAGGTTTCTCACGCGATTGTCCCACAGAACAAGTTACGGTACCTTGAGCGATAGTACCGCTTGCGAGTGGTAGTACCGCCTACTGTACCGCTTAAGTACCGTAACTAGTTACGGCAGTACCGCTTCGGTACCGCCGCGGTGCCGCTTGGGATCCAGTAAGGTTTGGAGCCTATTGCGGTACCTCGAGTGGTACCACGAGCGGTAGTACCGCTTTGTGTCCACGTGCCGCTTACCGAAGCGGTAGTACCGCTTAGGCAGAAACTGCACATAACGGTTGGATTTTAGGAGACCTATATAAATGCCTCTTCTTCCCCAACTCGTTTTAGCTCTTCTCTCTCTCTCTCCTCCATTGTTGCTGAGCTCAAACTGAGTGGATCTCCCTACCTACCCAATCAATCTTGCTCATACTTTGAGGAGTGGTGGAGGAGACCCCGATCTATCGTTCTACCGAGAGAAATTTCACCAATTCGTGGTAGTCCTTAGTGGATCTTGGTGGTAGGGTTCCTTTGGTGGAATCTTGGAAGAAGTGCACCTATGGAGGCTAGCTTGGTGTTGTGCTAGCCCCATAGGTTGTTGGGAGCCTCCTTGTGGTGTGGAGATCGCCCCAACCTTGTGAAGGAATCACCGCCTCGACCAGTGCCATAGTGGAGAAGGGGGAGCACCTTCGTGGAGCTCTCTCGAAGAAGAAGGTGAGGCCTTCCTTCGTGGTGTGGCCGCCTAGCCTCTTGTGTGAGGCTAGCACCTCCTCAACGCAGATGTACTCCCTTTTGTGGGAGGAACTGCGGGAAACAAACCTCGCCTCGTCTCCGCGCCCTCCGGTTGTCCCGCTCCTTACTCTTACTATCTTGTTTGGTTCATTTACTTGTTGCACTTGTCTAGGATCATACTAGGATCACCTTGAGCATCAAAGCTATCACCTTTACTTCCGTTGCACTAAAAATTGAAAAAGGCAAAAACTTGACGTAGCGTCCATTCAGCCCCCCTCTTGTTCGCTACGATCCATTCAATTGGTATCAGAGCAAGGTTTTCTTGCTCGGGCTTTACCGCCTAAGAAATGGCCGAACAAGAGACGGTTGCGAATGGATCCCTTCCCGGTGAGCAATCACCTCCATCATCAATTGCCGATAATACTCCGGCTACTTTGGATGACCTCAAGAAATTGGAGTCATCCATTGTATCTCAAATGAAGGCTATGATGATGGAGTTGATTGCTCCAAAACCAAACCCCATCATAGATCCTAAGGAAAGTGTCGATGTTCCTCCACAACAAATCAAAACTCTTCCTCTTGTTGGTTTTGTTGAGCAATCGACAAAACCACCTCGAGAAAGGGAACTTGAGGATGTTGACACTTCATCAAAAGGGAAGGATGAACCTCCGGTAGCGGGACAATTAGGAGGTAATCATGCGGTGCCCCCACCAAGTGATTACACCATAAATGTCCCAATACCTATGCCTCATATTTTGACTCATGGCTCACCACCGCTACTTTAATCTAATAGCTTTGAAAATTGGCAATTCTTAATGTGCTCTCATGTGCGCAGTGCTTCTACCGAGCTTTGGCGCATCATTGAGGAGGGCTATTCACCACGAGATCTAAAGAACTTGACAAGAAGGGAAGTGGTGGATGACCAACTCAACGCCACCGCCATCAACATGATCCACATGGCCGTCACGCCCAAGGACCGCGCTCATATCCGCTCGCTCAAGACCGCCAAGGAAGCATGGAACAAAATCGGCAAGCTCTTCCTCGGAAATGAGAGCATTCAAAGCTCTCGATTCGATGAAGTGAACAACATGGCCGACAACTTCGTCATGAATGAGGGAGAATCGCCCGAAGAGATGTACCGGCGCCTTATTGCTCTCGCCGTGCAAATGCAAGATCTTGGAGCAACGTTTGTGGATGACCCTTGGATCAAGAGAAAGTTCTACATTGCTCTCCTTCCTTATGAGGAAGTAAAGTTGACTGGCCATCCGCCAAAACGCCTCTTTCCGTGCTATGACATCCGATGAAGTCCTTAGTGAAGTCATCGCTTTGGACATCTCTAAGAAGAATGCGGAAGATCTTGTTGCTCGCGCCCACAACACCCGCAAGCCCAACCTTGCATTGAAGATGAAGGAGCATGGAGCTAGTGAGAGTGATGAGGATCCCATTGAGTGGGGTCCGGATGATCTCAAGGTCAACTATCATGAACACATGGCTCTTGCCGCCAAGAGTTTTTGGAGTGGAAACAAGACACGAAGCTAAGGCCAAGAAGATACTCACCTCATGATACTACTAGACTCTTCTCCAAGAGCCCAAGGGAGGAACAAAAGGGAAGATCTTGCTACAATTGCGGCGACAAAAGTCACTTTGTTGTGGATTGTATCTATGAGAGAAGGGAAGACAACGGTGGAAGGCTTGTTCGTAAGAGCAAGTTTAGATCCCTCTCCAAAGGTTTCTCCAAGTCCTCCTCCAACTCCGACGACACCAAGATATCCTCCACCAAGAAGCCTAGGGCCTTCATTATTCGTGAGGAGTACTCCTCCGACGAAGGTGATGAGCGTGAAGACAAAGGGAAAGAAGAGGGAGTGGCCACCATCGCCATTTCCACTCCCTCCATCTCTCTCTTCGACTCTCCAAATGAGAACCTCATCACCAACACCCCTCGTTGCTTAGTGGCAAAGGTATTGTTGGAGGTAGAACCTCTTTCCGAACCTACATCTTCGTCAAATAGTATATCTATTGTGGGTTTGGATGCTTCTCCCACTAACGTGCTAGGAGATCAAGACCATATGATGGAAAAGGAGAGGCTTGAGAAGGAGGCGGAATTAGAGCTTATCTCTCTCACTCAAGCTCACGAGGAAGAAGTGTGTATGCGTATGTCTCTTGAAGCTAGTGCTATTGTTCTTGGGGACTCCAACAATTCTCTCATCTCCCAAATCATCAAGGACCGAGATTATGCTCTTGGTTGGGTGGATGAGCTCATGACGAAGAAGCGTTATCTTGAAGAAAGCCATGAATGGTTGCTTGAGGATGTTGCAACCCTTACCAAGGACTTCAAACCTTTGGAATGCAAGTTTGAACTCCTATCCGAGATGGGTAGGCATCCTCAAGAAGAACTGTACAAGAAGAAAGAAGATGAAGGTCCCAATTCATGTTGTTACAAGCTCCTTGACGAAGTTTGCTTCTTGAGAAGACACAATGCAAAATTCTTGGAAGTCATTTCTACTCAAGAGGAGGCCTTGGATGAGTACTATCGCTTGAGTAAAGAGAAGGTGCAATGTTGTGACCATGAAGATGAGATTGCCACTCTAAAGAGACACAAGGCCAAGCTAGTTGAAGTGAATGATAGGCAAAATGAGTCCTTGATGGAGTGGATTCGTTTGAGCAAGGAAAATGTCACTTGTTGTAACCATGAGGATGAAATTGCATATCTAAAGAGAAGCAAGGACAAGCTTATGGTGATCAAGCTTATGCAAGATGAAGCTTTAAAATAATACCAACTCTCAAGCAAGGGCCACATTTGTTGTAATCATGAAGACGACATTGCCACCTTGGAAAGACACAAGCGTTTGCTCTTGAAAAGGAATTTTCTTCTTGAGGAAGCTCTATCGGAACAACTCCGGGTGAATAAGGAGAAAGAGGTTCAAGTGTTTGACATAACTCACCCTCACCCGTATCATGAAGATGAAGTCAATCGCTTGAAGTCCAAAATTGAAAGCCTCCAAGTCCAAGCCCAATTCTTGGAAGGAGTCATTGAAGCTAGAGTTGAAACCCATGAGGACTCATGCAATGAAGGAGAAGTGGCAATTATGCCAAAGAAGAAGAAGAGAGGAAGAAGGATCAATATAAGGAGGAACGTCATGATAGGGCCCATTGAAAAATGGGTTCCTATTTCCAAGTCTTGATCCATGAAGGACCTTGCTTTCGGTGGTGTTTATTGGGTGGTGGATTTTGAAGCCACAAGTCTTATGACCGGAAGCAAGGAATTCGTTGTCGTCATCAAGTCATTTATCTCTACCATTCTCATGACGACAACACAAGCAAGCTTAAAGGTATTGGGGCCTTGACAAGGTGGTGGTTATGTCTTACCTTGTCAAGACTCTTGCGTATGTTTCTCTTTGTTCATTGTTTTACACATTTGGGTCTTTGTACCTACTATAATGAACATGTGGTGGTTCTCTTGTGGAGCTAGTCTCTTCAAGAGTCCACGGTCTCAGACTAATAGAAAATGCTTCCTTGTGTAGAGATCGTGTTTTGTAGGAATTGCGTTGAAGGAAATGAACCATGATGAAGTTTGTCAAACAAGTTCAATGCAAATTCTATACCATGATCTTTGCAAGAAGGAGCAACAATGGAATGGAGTTCAAGCTCAATATCTTGGATGTCTTCTTTGGCAAAGAAGGAATCCGTCATATACTCCTAGCCATACTCTTACCCTAACTTCGTGGGGTTGCCGGAAGTGAGATACAAACCTTAGTTGAAGACACTCAAACATGATGATGGAGTATGAGTCTATTGTGTGGTTTGTGGTATTGTGTGATGAGACTCTTTTGATGAAGATGATAGTTCTTTGGAGGGGGAGAAGTGCTTCTTGTGAGAAAGGAGATGCAATTCCCCCGGTTACCGTAGGAAGGATGGGTGTTGGCACTCGCCGATCTCAAAAGCTACCTTCTACGAGTACCGGGGAAGGACGAAGTTCCACTTATGCGGAGCCATCTACACCACAAGGCCAAGCTTCTTCCGTTGGAAAACCAAGTGAAAGATCACCTCTTCCACAACCTCAAGTTCGGCATCAACAACAATGGGGGTCATGGCGAGGGCCTAAACCTTTTGAAGATCAAAGGACCTCTCAAGAATCTATTCCTATGATCTATACTCGCCGGTGTGCAAAAGTTTAAGATTCTTTCATACCTCAAGCAAAGTACATCAACACACACTCAAGGGAAGCTATGTAAAGGGGTCAACGGTATGAAAACCCCAAAGTACCTCAAGTATCAACTCTCCTTTGATGAGACCGACAAGGATATGATCTCATGCTCTACCGGTCAACGATAAGGTTTGCTTCTCTCTCTTTGTGCGTTTCATCCGGACATTGCATTGAGAGTGGACATCATACCACTTTCGTGCTACATGTCTAGATGGAAAGCACGCGTGAACATAGGGGGAGTGCGGTTTAAACTTATTGAGCTATCCCTCCCCCATAATGCAAAAAGAAACCCAAAACATTCTCTATTTGTCATCTAAGTGACTTATGAGCTTCATGTTGAGTTGTGGCCGTGAGTTCTAGATATATCTACGCAACCTCACACCACCTTACTCTCACACGGTGGCTTTGGCCATCAACCTCCTCTTTGTGGAGTTTTTCTTTTTTGTTTCTTCTTGTTTTCCTTGATCTTTCTTTTGATTTTATTTCCTTGTTTCTTGTTCGTCTTTTATCCTTGTTCTTCATGGGAGATTCACCCAAGCTTGGCTTTTCATGCCTTGTTTCTTGCAAGCTTGGTTGGGTAGTACCTTAAACAGTTCCGTCATCTAATCCTAAGCCAATATCTATCTCTTGAGCCAATTCAGTTTAAAAGCACAAGTCTACACCAAAATCTGAGTGTCTTTGTACTTTGGAGGCCGGTACTACCGTACCTCAGGGCGGTACTACTGATGTCTACGCACGCTTCTATTCTTGTAGACAGTGTTGGGCCTCCAAGAGCAGAGGTTTGTAGAACAGCAGCAAGTTTCCCCTAAGTGAATCACCCAAGGTTTATCGAACTCAGGGAGGTAGAGGTCAAAGATATCCCTCTCAAGCAACCCTGCAATTAAGATACAAGAAGTCTCTTGTGTCCCCAACACACCTAATACACTTGTGAGATGTATAGGTGCACTAGTTCGGTGAAGAGATAGTGAAATACATGTAATATGGATGATTATAAGAGTAATTGCAATATGAAATAAAAATGGCAGCAAGCGAACATGTAGCAGAACTTGTTGGAAACGGTGTTTCAATGCTTAGAAACAAGGCCTGGGGATCATGCTTTCACTAGTGGACACTCTCAACAATGATCACATAATTGAATAAATAAATGCTACTCTCAAACACTCTCTTGTTGGATAACAAACACCATTCATTGTGTAGGGCTGCAAAAGCACACCTCAAGCCGGAGTAAACAAGCTCCACAACGTCATAAAGGAATCACAAACGATGCGCACACTGTCACCATCACACCGTGGAGAGTGACTCCGGAGTTCATATTAAAGTAACCTCTAGAGTGCATAATAGACAAGAGTAACATCTACATATTCAACTAGATTACAAAGCTCATGATCACATAAAGATCACACCATGGGAGAGAGAGATGAACCACATAGCTACCGGTAGAGCCCTCAGCCTCGGGGGAGAACTACTCCCTCCTCATCATGGGAGACAGCAACGGCGATGAAGATGGCGATGGAGTCGATGGAGATGGCTCCGGGGGCAATTCCCTTCCCGGCGGCGTGCCGGAACAGAGATTCTGTCCCCCGAAACTTGTCGTCGATGGCGGCGGCGCTGCGGAAGTCTTTCTGGAATATGACTGGATTATTTAGGGTTTTCGCATCTGGGGCAATATATAGGCGAAGGGGCGGCGTCGGTGGAGTCCCGAGGGGCCCACCCCACCTGGTGGCGCGGCAGGAGGTGGGGCCACGCCCCCTATGGTTTGGGAGCCCCTTGGCCCCCCTCTGGCCCTTCTCTGGCTCTCTGGGTCCGTCTCGGCAAAATATTGACTTCTGTCTTCGTGGGGTCCAATTCCGAGAATATTTCCTGTGTAGAATTTCTGAAACCAAAAACTGCAGAAAACAGGAACTGGCGCTTCGGCATCTTGTTAATAGGTTAGTCCCAGAAAATGCATTAAAACATTATAAAGTGTGAATAAAACATGTAGGTATTGTCATAAAACAAGCATGGAACATAAGAAATTATAGATACGTTGGAGACGTGTCAACTACCGCTCAGGGGCATTAATCTGACGAAATTCAGAAATTGGCCCCATAGCGGTACTACCGCTCAAGGTACCGGGCAAGTACCGGTAAGCGGTACTACCGCTCCTACGAGCGGTACTACCGTTTGCGTTTTGACTTAAGGTACCGGGTGGGACATTTCTTCCCCAAATCACCACATATCTCCACCCACCTCGAGTCAAACGCGCCCCCGGGGTCAAGACCTCGAGGAGATCGGCCCCGATCTCCTTTTCCAGCTCGCCCCGGCCAAATATCCTCCGTGGAGAAGCTTCCCCATCCTCTTCTCCGCCATGTCCTCCGGTATGAACCATAATCTCTCTCTCTAGGGTGTGTTGAACTCCCTAGGTGCATAGGCTAGGGTTTGATGGGGTTGTGCGGTGGAGAAACCCTCTTGGAAGCTCTACATGTATGGGGATACTAGCTAGCAACAATGTGTGACACTATGAACTTCGTTGACATGTCCTCAATCTCGATCTAGATGTACTAAGCTTAAGCGGTAGTACCGCTCGTTCACGGGCGGTACTACCGGTCCAAGCGGTACTACCGGGTCAGATTGTTGTACTACCGCTTTGACTATTTTCACCAATGTTGCTTGTTAGTGTCCTCCTTGATCGTTAATTCCATGGCTTGTGCACTTATCCCCTATTCCCTCCCAAACCTTTGCTTTTCACATGATCATCTAGGCCCCGGGGTGGCGGCAAAGTCAAGCCTTCTTCTCGTCATCATCGAGAGGAAGATGAGCAAGAAGAAATTGTGCCAGCAAGAACTACTAAGCGCCGAGAGGAGGCAACAATCGGCAAAAGGACCGCTCAGGGTCCTCAAAAGTCAATGACCGATCTCAAGAAAGCCCAATTCTTGCAAGTACGAGGGGCCAATCCGTATTTGTTACCAAGGAATGCTCGTCAGTGTCCTAATCCCTTCTTCTATCATGCCAACCAGGAGATGATCTTCAATGAAGTCTATGGGACTAAGGAATTCAACTGTTGCCCCCAATACTCCATCAGCATGGACAAGCTCAACTCCAACCTCGAGTACTTTGGGGAAGCTCTTGAGATATGTGAAGAACAAGGGCTTACCCCTCTGATGACCTTCTCTCACAACTACTCCAAGGAGGTGATATGCCAATTCTACGCCACTGTTGTGTTTCTTGAGGATAAAGGAGGCTTCCGCACCTTGAAGTGGATGACTAGGGAGCATGTGATGGAGGCCACGTGGGAGGAATTTGCTAGAGGCATTGGATATGAGCTTCCCGACTATGACACCAACATCTTCCGGATTCACCTCCAGCCCAAGCCAATGGCCAAGGAGAAGATGGCCAACCTCTACATCCCCGGAAGGATGTTGTGTGGAAGTGCTTACAACCTCCTTCCCGTTTACGACATCATGAACCGCATCTACCGCAGCACCATCAACCCCAAGCACACCAACCATGATGAAGTGCATGGGTTCCTTGTGAACCTTCTTGTGCGTACTCATGAGATGAGGGGTCGCAGCAAGCAACTGGACGTCATGGACTACATTTGGCATGAGATGCGGGATTGTGCCTTTCTTCGCAAGCTTCCTCAATATGCGCCCTACATCATGAGGCTCATTTGTCTCAAGTGGGAGCAAGCGGGCCGTGGAGATCTTCTTGAGCAATGCCGTCCCAACATCACTATCCATAAGGAGAAGAGTCCTCTTGTCAAGAATCATGATCTTCCAAGGTTCGGCAAGGGGGCTCCCAAGGACAAGGAGGAAGAGGAAGCCGATAGTGATGACTCCGACTTCGTGCCCAACTCCGTCAAGACCAAGAGCCTCTTCGCCAAGCTCACCGCTCGCCTCAAGAAGTCCTTTTGCTTCAAGAGGGACCTTGAAGATAGGATGTATCAAGCTCACCATGACAACAAGAAGATCCGCCAATGCCAAAAGGCGATGATGAGGCACATGCAGCTCCCCGTCTCTGAGGGCTCCGAGGACAACATCACTCCTCCCGGTGAGTGGAAGTCCAAGCTTACTTGGTCAAGTTCCGAGGAATCCATCCCCGAGCACATTGTTCGTCCCTCTCCACCACCTCATGGCAAGGGACATGTTCAAGATGAAGACGAAGATGAAGAGGAGGAGGATGACGAGGAGGAGATTGACGAGGATGATGATGATGATGATGATGATGATGACGAGTGATCCTCTTGGGACGTTAGCATGCTTCTTCTCCCTTTTTGTTGTTTCGATGCCAAAGGGGGAGAAGTTGATCTATTAGGACGGATATTTGCTTGGAGATGCCAAGGGCTTGGTGCTTCATTTTTGTTTTTCGGCCTTGGCATCAAATCTTATCCCTAGTTATTTGGAACTCTATTCGTATGTGTGCTTGCTACTCTATTTGTGGATCTCCCAATCCCCCGGTTTGTATTAAGACTTAATCATTTGTAGCCTATTGGTCTTCACTATTTATCTCTTGATTGGCTACATCAATTCTATGGAGGCACTTATTGCGAGTTTGGATTTTTTCTCAAGGCAAAGGTATGAAAAATTCACCCAAAGTCTCTTATATGATCTTATGTTGCCTCCATAGTGTGCTTGTGCTATTTGTTCTTGTCATATATTCTTCTTAGCACTTGTGCATGGTTTGTAGAATCTAGGGGGAGTTTTTCTCTCTAGGATGTGTGCATTTGTATACAAATGCATATTCTAGATATGCACACATCTAGGGGGAGCTCCGTCTACTTTTGCAAATCAAGAACCTTATCATAATATCTTATGCTTTAGTGCCAATTCTTGTGTTGTCATCAAACACCAAAAAGGGGGAGATTGTAAGAGCAAGATCCATATCCCGTGTTTTGTGTGTTTGATAACAACACTCGAATGAATTTAACCGTGCGCAAAGATTGTCTTTTATAGATTTGCAAAGTGTACGGTGCCCTCGCCGAACACATTATGATCGGAAGACCGAAGCGTAGTTCTTAGGTTCTCTGGTTTTGTGTGTGTGTCGCGAGGTAACATGGCGAGGAGAGGAAAAGAGGAAAAAGCAGTTTCAGCCATAGCGGTACTACCGGTACCAGGAGCGGTAGTACCGCCACCCTACTGGTACCGCTCTGAGATACCGCTCTGGAGGTTTCTCACGCGATTGTCCCACAGAACAAGTTACGGTACCTCTGCGGTACCCTGAGCGGTAGTACCGCTTGCGAGCGGTAGTACCGCTTGCGAGCGGTAGACCGCCTACTGTACCTCTTAAGTACCGTAACTAGTTACGACAGTACCGCTTTGGTACCGCTTGGGATCCAGTAAGGTTTGGAGCCTATTGCGGTACCTCGAGCGGTACCGCGAGCGGTAGTACCGCTTTGTGTCCACGTGCCGCTTACCGAAGCGGTAGTACCGCTTAGGCAGAAACTGCACATAACAGTTGGAATTTAGGAGACCTATATAAAGGCCTCTTCTTCCCCAACTCGTTTTAGCTCTTCTCTCTCTCTCTCCTCCATTGTTGCTGAGCTCAAACTGAGTGGATCTCCCTACCTACCCAATCAATCTTGCTCATACTTTGAGGAGTGGTGGAGGAGACCCCGATCTATCATTCTACCGAGAGAAATTTCACCAATTCGTGGTAGTCCTTAGTGGATCTTGGTGGTAGGGTTCCTTTGGTGGAATCTTGGAAGAAGTGCACCTATGGAGGCTAGCTTGGTGTTGTGCTAGCCCCATAGGTTGTTGGGAGCCTCCTTGTGGTGTGGAGATCGCCCCAACCTTGTGAAGGAATCACCGCCTCGACCAGTGCCATAGTGGAGAAAGGGGGGCACCTTCGTGGAGCTCTCTCGAGGAAGAAGGTGAGGCCTTCCTTCGTGGTGTGGCCGCCTAGCCTCTTGTGTGAGGCTAGCACCTCCTCAATGCAGACGTACTCCCTTTTGTGGGAGGAACTGCGGGAAACAAACCTCGCCTCGTCTTCGCGCCCTCCGGTTGTCCCGCTCCTTACTCTTACTATCTTATTTGGTTCCTTTACTTGTTGCACTTGTCTAGGATCATACTAGGATCACCTTGAGCATCAAAGCTATCACCTTTACTTCCGTTGCACTAAAAATTGAAAAAGGCTAAAACTTGACGTAGCGTCCATTCACCCCCCCTCTTGTTCGCTACGATCCATTCATCGTCGCTCTTGTGGCAGGCAATAAAATGTGACATCTTAGAGAATCTATCCACTACCACAAATATAGAATCATGACCTCTCTTAGTATGCGGCAAACCTAACACAAAATCCATACTAATCTCTTCCCAAGGTGTAGTAGGTGTCGGTAAATGAGTATACAAACCGTGAGGCTTCAGCTTGGACTTGGACTTGTTGCAAGTAATGCACCTCTTCACATATCTGTCCACATCCCGCCTCATCTTTGGCAAATAGAAGTGGTTAGCTAGCATGAGTAGCGTCTTCTCACGCCCAAAGTGACCCATCAAACCTCCAGCATGAGGTTCCT
This sequence comes from Lolium rigidum, assembly GCF_022539505.1. Classification (NCBI taxonomy): domain Eukaryota; kingdom Viridiplantae; phylum Streptophyta; class Magnoliopsida; order Poales; family Poaceae; genus Lolium; species Lolium rigidum. The sequence continues at coordinate 199,867,726 of NC_061510.1, read as the reverse complement.
GCAATAAGAGCAAACGCACAGACGATCCTGGAACACATAGTTTGTTAGCTCTAAAGAAGAACCCATCATGTATGTGATATTCTCCCATGCTTTAACAATAGCACACAAGCGATATGGTTCAGCAAAATCATGATCAGTAGCATACAAATCACATAGTATCTCTATTCCAGGAATTTTAACATCAAGTTGAGTTAATAGCATATTCTTCCTAGAGAGAGCATCAGCAACAATATTATCTTTTCCCTTCTTATGCTTAATAATGTATGGAAAAGACTCAATGAACTCAACCCACTTAGCAAGAAGCTTATGAAAAGTAGATTGAGCTTTCAGATATTTTAAAGCTTCATGATCAGAATGTATGATAAATTCTTTTGGCCACAAGTAATGTTGCCAAACCTCAAGAACTCTAATTAAAGCATACAATTCTTTATCATATATAGGATAGTTCAACTTAGCACCGAAAAGTTTCTCGAGAAAAATATGCAATTGGGCGACCCTCTTGCATCAACACACCACCAATTCCAATACCACTAGCATCACATTCAATCTCAAATTACTTATTGAAATCAGGAAGTGCAAGCAATGGTGCAGAAGTTAACAATCTCTTCAGTTCATAAAAAAGCATGATCTTGGGATGCGCCCCACTCAAAAACAACACCCTTTTTAGTCAATTCATTCAAAGGTGCAACAATAGTACTAAAATTGGGCACAAATCTTCTATAAAACCCAGCTAGACCATGAAAACTTCTTACTTGACTCACATTCATGGGAGTAGGCCAATTTTTAATTGCTTCAATTTTAGACACATCTACTTCTACTCCATGCTTAGAGACAACATAACCCAGAAATATGACCTTATCTTTGCAAAATGTGCACTTCTCAAGATTACGTACCATAGATTTTATTATCACGCAACACTTGCAAAACATGTCGAATATGTATAGTATGATCAGATTCATTGCGGCTGTAGATTAATATGCCATCAAAGTACACAACCACAAACTTGCCAATAAAATCACGCAAAACATGGTTCATCAGTCTCATGAAAGTGCTAGGTGCATTAGTCAAACCAAAAGGCATTACTAACCACTCATATAAACCAAAATTTGTTTTAAAGGCGGGTTTCCATTCAACCCCTCTTTCATCCTAATTTGATGATAACCACTACGCAAATCAATTTTAGAGAAAACAAGCAGCACCACTCAATTCATCTAGCATATCCTCTAAACGGGGAATAGGATGACGATATCGAATAGTAATGTTGTTTATCGCTCTACAATCTACACACATGCGCCATGTACCATCTTTCTTAGGAACTAGAATAACAGGAACAACACAAGGACTAAGGCTTATGCGGATATAACCTTTGTCGAGTAGCGCTTGTACTTGCTTCTGTATCTCCTTCGTCTCTTCGGGGTTCGTCCTATATGGCGCCCTATTGGGCGGCGAAGCACCGGGGATCAAGTCAATTTGATGCTCAGTACCACACAATGGTGGTAGTCCTACGGGCACCTCCTCTGGAAATACGTTGCTGAATTCCTGCAAAACACTAGAAACACCAAAAGAAATAGGGGTCATGTCGTTAGAAACCAAAACCTCACCCTTGTACATGAGCACAAGAGACATGGTTGTAGGATCATCACTAAATTCTCTCATGTCCTCTTTGGTGGCTAATAAGACTAAGGAATTCACTCTCTCACTTTTCGTTATATCACTCACGGCATTACAATTATCTCACCTATCTATAGGTGCATCCTCCAAGTTTACTTCAACTTTCTGACGAGATTCATTGACAATTTGTTGTGGTGACATAGGCTGCAAGTTGATTTTGTTTCCCTTGAACTCCAAGTGATATGTATTGGCACGGCCATTGTGTTGCACAGAACGGTCATAAAGCCAAGGCCGACCCAATAGTAGGTGACACACCGTCATAGGAACCACATCAAAATCAATGGAATCCTTATACGGTCCAATCTCAAACTCAACACGCACCATGTGGTTTACCTTCATCTCACCATTGTCGCTCAACCACTAAATATAGTATGGATGCGGGTGTGATAGATACTTCAACTTCAGCCCGTTACATGATACGCCCAAAACGTATCTACTTTCCCGAACACTTTTGCTATTGTTTTGCCTCTAATTTGTGTATTTTGGATACAACTAACACGGACTAACGCTGTTTTTAGCAGAATTGCCCTGGTGTCTTGTTTTTGTGCAGAAACTCAACTTTCAGGAAAATCCCCGGGATTAATTCCAATGGGCCTATTTTCACAGAAGATGGACGGAGCCAGAAGACCAGAAGGAGGGGGGCCAGGAGGCGCCCACCCCACAAGGCGGCGCGGTGGGCCCCTGGGCCGCGCCGGCCTATGCTGGCGGCGCCTCGGCAAGCCTCCGACGCCCCCCTCTGGACTACTTAAGGGTTTCGACCTAAAAACGCACGGGGGTTAGACGAAATTGCCAGAAGACATCCAGAACTCCTCCGCCATCGCGAAACTTTGTCTCGGGACCAGAAACTCCGTTCTGGCACTCCGCCGGGACGGGGAATTGGAGGAGATCATCGTCATCATCACCACCGACGCCTCTCCATCAACCAGCCATGCTTCCCCCATCCATGTGTGAGTAATTCCCCCGCTGTAGGCTGAAGGGGATGGTAGGGATTGGATGAGATTGGTCATGTAATAGCATAAGATTGTTAGGGCATAGTGCCTAGTATCCGTAATTGGTACTTTTATGATATTGTTGCAACTTGTTATGCTTAATGCTTGTCACTAGGGCCCGAGTGCCATGATCTCAGATCTGAACATGTTATCAATTCATGATGATATTCATTGCTTTATGATCTTACCCGCAAGTTGTATACACATATTGCTTGTCCGAACCCGAGGCCCCAAAGTGACGAAATTGGGACAACCGGAGGGGAAGGCGGTGATATGAGGATCACATGTGTTCACGGAGTGTTAATGCTTTGCTCCGGTGCTCTATTAAAAGGAGTACCTTAATTACTAGTAGATTCCCTAGAGGCCCGGCTGCCACCGGCTGGTAGGACAAAAGATGTTGTGCAAGTTTCTCATTGCAAGCACGTACGACTATATATGGAACACATTCCTATGGTTGTTTAGTACTTGGATACCGTTTTATTATTATCTGCAAATGCCCTACTTTGATTGTTACATGAGTTCTCTCATCCATGCAGCGCCCGTTCATCCATCTCTGTGCCTACAGTATTTTAATCCTGCTGTTTACTATAACCACTACTGCTGTCTTTGTTACACTGCTGCTGATATTTCACTACTGCTACTGCTATAAAACTGTTGCTACTGATAAATTCTTGCAAGCAAGTCTATTTCCAGGTGCAGCTGAATTGACAACTCCGCTGTTAAGGCTTACAAATATTCTTTGGCTCTCCTTGTGTCGAATCAATAAATTGGGTTTTACTTCCCTCGAAGACTGTTGCGATCCCCTATACTTGTGGGTCATCAAGACTATTTTCTGGCGCCGTTGCCGGGGAGCATAGCTTTATTTGCAAGGTCACTTGGATTGATATTGTTCGCTGCAAATTCTCCATCATGGGTAAACCTCGCGATACTAAAGTCGCCATATTACGATCCACTACAGGAAAAGGTACAACTCTGAGTACCTCTGCTGCTCTTGATTCACCATCTGTGATAGGTAAACTTGTTTCACCACCACAAGCTTAAAATGCTGGTACTTCTGCTGAATCTGAAAATTCCTCTTATAATTTTGATGATGCTTCTGCTGTGCTTGATAATGATGGTTCATTAGGTCCTTTTCTAGATGCTACAATTGCTAGGTCTAGACAAATTGAAAATACTGAAATTCCTAATGAAAATACTGCTACACCTGTTGACTCACCTGAGTCTGTTGAATACTCTAGTGATGATCTTGATGAAGATTATGTGGAACTTGATGATGATTTTATTGATAAATGTAATGCTACTACTGATGCAAGTAATATTAAAAAGCTTCTTGCACAACGTGCTGTTAGATATAAACTGGTCTCCCGATCCTAAATTTGCCACATCTCCTATAAACATTAAGGATAAGGATTATGATTTTTCCCTTGATTTATCTCATATATCTATTGTTGAGAAAACACCTTTTTGTGGTACTTGAAAAATAAAGTGTCTGTAGAACACATGATTGAGCTGTCTACTCTGAGTAGCTTGTTTTCTGATGATACCAAGAAGCGTACTTATTTTGTTGCTAAATTTTTTCCTTTCTCATTAAAGGATGATGCTAAAACTTGGTATAATAGTCTGCCTCCTGATTCTATTGATAGTCCAAGTGGTTTGCTTGATGTTTTCTTTCGGAAATACTTTCCTGCTAGTGCTCAACATATTGCTTTGCAGAAAATTTATAGTTTTGACCAGGAAGATGGAGAGAAATTGCCTGAAGCTTGGGCAAGGTTTTGCTCTCTTATCAGAGCTCGACATGGACATGATCTGGAAAAGCATGATTTACTTGATACATTTTATAGTGGACTAACCATTGAGTCTAGGGCATACCTGGATAGTTGTGCTGGTTGTGTTTTCAGGAAAAGAACTCCAGACGACGCTGAAGAATTATTGGCTAGAATAGGCCAAAATCATGATGATTGGACTACACCTGAACCAACCCCAACGCCAATATTGAAGAAGATGGGTATGATTAAATTAAATGATGAAGATATGAGGGAAGCCAAGAAATCTCTTAAGGAGAAAGGTATTAAATTTGAAGATGTGAAGAATTTACCTCCCATAGAAGATTTATGTAAGATAACTCCCCCTTCATCCATGATTGAGGTACATTCTCTTCAACGCTTTAGTAGGGAAGATATTCAGTACTCAAAACCTCCTGCTCAATGTTTAGATGAGTTTGATAATTATATTGTTAAGCAAAATAATTTTAATATGAGAGTAGAGAATCATTTAATGGAAAATTCTAAAGCTATTAGTGAATTGCATGGTATTGTGGAGAGAACCTCCAATGATGTTAAGATGCTTGTTAAACATTTTCATATGGTTCAAACTCAAATTGATTAACTCACTAAAGTGCAAAATGACTTGTTAAAAAATAGTTCTAAAGAAAAACATGCTTATGAAGTAACAACTAGAGGTGGTGTTTCTACTCAGGATCCTCTATATCCTGAGGGGCATCCCAAAAGAGTTGAACAAGATTCTCAACAAACTGAAACTAGTGCTCCTTCTAAGAAAAAGAAGAAGAAACATAAAACTGTTGTAGAATCCTCTGAGCCTGTTGATAACCCACAAGTATAGGGGATCGCGGCAGTCTTCGA
>NC_061510.1:199768525-199862327 GCF_022539505.1 Lolium rigidum | reverse complement strand
TTAATCCCTTGTCACCGTCCAACAATCACAAACCATGGAGGAGTGTCTATTTAAGTTAATTAATTCGGGACTGGGAATCCCATTGCCGACTCTTTTTGCAAAATTATTGGATAAGCGGATGTGCCACTAGTCCATATGAGAGTCCGTCAAAAGTAAATGACAAGGTTGAAAGCTAAACACCACATACTTCCTCATGAGCTATGAAACATAAACACGAATTGAGAAGCATTTTGAAGGTTTTTAAAGGTAGCGCATGAGAATTTACTTGGAATGGTTTGAAATGCCATGCATAGGTATTTATGGTGGACACTTTGGAATAACTTGGTTTTCATGTGTTGGGAGGCATGAGCAGCGTTCCCGCTCAGTACAAGTGAAGGCTAGCAAAAGACTAGGGAGCGACAAATCAAGAGAGCAATAACTGTCATAATCATGCTTGCGGCAAAATAAATTAACTGAGGCATAAAAGTGATACAAGAACTCTGAAGCAATGTAAATCGTCGAGGCTTAATTGACTTTTGTTCAGTCATATGCATGCGTGAGCATGTGCCAAATCGATATAAATGAATTATTCAGAGGAGGATACCACAATATCATATCTACCTATGAATAAAACAATGCAAGCAAACATCCATGACATGCTACTCATATTAATAAATTGGAGCTAAACATGAGAGATCATGAACTACTAGACTTTCTTAAATGACATATACCTCACATGAACCAACTAAGCATGCTCACATGAATGAGTATATGTACAAAAACGAAAACAAATAGAGTTCATACCAGCCTCTCACCACAATCAGATTGTCGTAGATCGTCATTATTGCCTTTTCACTTGTGTAGCTTGGATAATATGAAATGAAAACCACGCTCCAGCCACCGAAGACCATTGAACTCATAATGAACTTTACAAACCAAAGAATAACAGCAAATATTTTTGGTGTTTTCGAATTTGAGAACAAGAACAAAAGGAAACAAGCAAACAAAGCAAAATCTTTTTGGGTTTTCTTATAGCAAACTAGCAATAGCAAATAAAGCGAAACAAATGCAAGAAACCAAGATAAACAAATGATGAAGAGAAACAACAGAAATATTTTTGGTCTTTTTGTGTTTTGGGAAAGAAACAAAGTGAAAGCAAGAAATAGCAAACTAAAAGAAACACAGAAAAGCGAGATGGCAGAAATCTGCCAAAACCTGACAGCAGTACAGAAATAGATTTTTACAAAAATCTTACGTTGCTCAGCTCGAAAAGTGTTCAACTAATGAAAGTTAGATAACAACCTGGGGAACCTGCACAAAAATTGGCAGCTCAAAATAACGTTCTGGATGTGCGCACGAATTTTTCTAGTAACAGTCCAGAATCTGTTTTCAGGCAGCACTTCCCCAAATATCATCTCCCTCTCATTAGAAAACCACTCAAAGAGACTAAACAAGTACATACAAGTATCCAGCAATCATGATATGCAAAGAATGAGTGATGCCGGTATACCTCCCCCAAGCTTAGGCTTTTGGCCTAAGTGGAGTTCAATCCCATCGAGGGTCTGGGTTCCACGCCGGTGGATCATACATGGAGTAGTCATAATAAGGTACCGATGCAGAAGAAAAGCGTGGAGGCTCCTCATGCCCAATGTGTTGATGCGAAGAGCTTGCTGCATCTGACGACGAGTCGAGGTGTTCCTCGACCTCATCCGTGTTATCTCTTGCACGATGGCTTCCTCCCTCTATGTATGCATTAACTGCACTTTCCGTGACTGACCAATCCTCCCTGGAATCAAGGTTAAACAGAGAAGGTGCAGGCAATCCTACTAATTTTTCAACTTTCTTAGTCCTTGTCCAAGATTTCTTGTAAAATGTTATTCTGTAAGACAGGTTTCTCAAATTAGACGAATCAGAAACAAATTCATGCTTAATGATGGAGGCTATGTCAAGTTTCTCTATGGGGAGCTGAATATCAAGACGGCGAGGTCCTACATTATGCATAGCTAATAAACGAGAGGCGATGAGACCCCCACAAACTCCTCCCCTCTCACGGTTAGTAGCAAGTCTGTTGGCTATCAAAGCTCCCAAGTTATAAGTCCTATTACCTTGTAATGCAGCAGCCTAGAAAGGCTAGATCCTGGATAGTTACTTTACCTCCATTCTTTCTTGCTAGAACGCACTTGGTAATGAAATAAGCAAAATAACGAATAGCTGGGAGATGAATGCTACTGATTTTACCACCATCCTCTGAGAAGCCTCTTCCATGACAAATCATCTTGAAGAGGTCCAAGAACTCTTGCGGCGATCCCTTTATCTTCTCGCATGATCCCCATTGCGGCACTCTGATTGCTGCACAAAAATCACTGAATGGCAAGTTGACAGTTTTATTATAAATTTTGTACTGAACCATGGGATTAGATCGTGACCAATTGAATTTAAAATCCTGCACTACTGACATAGTCAGTTTTACATATTGGCATGGTTCCCCATCAACAAAATCATCCAATCCTGCACGAGAGATTAAACTTTGAACGTCCTGCAAGATCCCTGCACTTCTCATGAAATCCACGCACGGATAGTAAGTGGGATATACTCCTTCTTCTCGGTGAAATCTCATGACCTGTTGCACCTCTAATTCTTGTTGTTTAAGTTGGTGCCTACTCCCTTCCATTTTATGAAATTTTTCAACAAACAATATAAAACTTGATTTGGTGACATATAATTGAGGGAAACTACCATAGGAACTTGCTAGAGTACTAATCATGCATCAAAACTAATTTCTACCACTTAAAACAAGCATGCAAGCTCACTAAACATGTTACCTACAGCAGCAAAATATTCAACATATACTCAACCAAACAAAATTCTACTTGGATAATCGAAGGAGTCACATACCGGAGAGCAAATGTGCCAAATTTCAGACAGAAATCTGGGCTGAGCAAAGAGATCGAAAAATCCTGAGCTCTTGAGCAAAAACGCGAGTGAGAGAAAGTTGGTTCGAGTTTTTTCGGGAGAGAGAAGATGCTGGGAGAAAGAGATGAAGTAGTGGGGCAAGGAGGGGCCCACACCATAGGGTGGCGCGCCCACCTCCTTGGCCGCGCCGGCCTGTGGTGTGGCACCCTGTGGTGCCCCACAGGTCATCCTCTGGTACTCCCAGGTGCCTCGTCGAAAAATAGGACCAACGGTGTAATTTTCGCGAATTTTTGAAAACTTTGAAAAATGCACATTTCTGGGTATTAAGTTTATTATTACTGGCCAGGAAATTTTTTGAAAACTCTAATTAACTAAGAAACTTTGAAAAATAAAGGTGCTACAGCAACTAGAGCAAGTGGAGGAAGAAAGAGATGTTGTTTACCTCCTCTATGCATATAAAATGTATTTGTTAACAAGGTTGATCAAGTCTTGCCACCAAATAAATTTTACGTAGCATATGAAGAAATAAACCTCAAATCAATCATGTTACCTTGAATTGTATTGATATTGATCCAATCATAAGAGTTTGATATTCTTCTTTAGGCTCATATATAGGACAATCGATAGTTCCAACTTTGATAGTTCTCACATTAGAAATAGTATTAACTCCGCACGCTTTTTCAATCCTCTTGGGGAAATAGACGGTGTGTTCCTTATCATCAACATTGAAAGTAACCTTTCCTTTATTGCAATCAATAACAGCCCCTGCGGTGTTAAGAAAAGGTCTCCCAAGAATAATAGACATATTATCATCTTCAGGCATTTTCAACACAACAAAATCAGTTAATATCAAGCAGTTATGAGTAACTTGAACATGAACATCCTCACATATACCAACAGGAATAGCAGTAGATTTATCAGCCATTTGCAAAGATATATCAGTAGGTATCAACTTATCTAAGTAAAGTCTCTTATAAAGAGAAAAAGGCATAACACTAACACCGGCTCCCAAGTCACATAGAGCAGTTTTAACATAATCACAAAATTTATTATAGTGTTCTTCTTCCTTTGATTTTAGTTTTTTAGCAGGAAAAGACATTTGCTTTTGCACCCAAGGTTCTCTTTCATTCCCATGTTTCTCAGCAATAAAATCTCTTTAGTATACTTTTTATTTTTAGCACGCTTTTCAGGTTCTTCTTCAACCTCTTCTTTATCAGGAGTATCATTCTTATCATTATCTTTATCATGTTCATTACCACTTTCAGTTTCAGCATCAGAAATAGAAATACTATTAGGATCATTAACAGGTTCAGAGGATTCTACAACATTTTTATGTTTCTTCTTCTTTTTCTTAGATGGAGCACTAGTTTTAGTTCGTTGAGAATCTTGTTCAACTCTTTTGGGATGCCCTTCAGGATATAGAGGATCCCGGGTAGAGACACCACCTCTAGTTGTTACTTCATAAGCATGTTTTTCTTTAGAATTATTTCCTAGCAAGTCATTTTGCACTTTAGTGAGTTGATCAATTTGAGTTTGAACCATATGAAAATGTTTAACAAGCATCTTAACATCATTGGAGGTTCTCTCCACAATATCATGCAATTCACTAATAGCTTGAGAATTTTCCATTAGATGATTCTCTACTCTCATATTAAAATTTTCTTGCTTAACAATATAATTATCAAACTCATCTAAGCATTGCGCAGGAGGTTTTGAATATGGAATATCTTCCCTAGTAAAGCGCTGAAGGGAATTTACCTCAATCATGGATGAAGGGGGAATTGTCTCACATATATCTTCTATGGGAGGAAGATTCTTCACATCTTCAGATTAAATACATTTCTCCTTGAGAGACTTCTTGGCTTCCATCATATCTTCATCATTCAATTTAATTAAACCCCTCTTCTTCAATATTGGCGTTGGAGTTGGTTCAGGCGTAGTCCAATCATCATGATTCCGGCCTATTTTAGCCAATAATTCTTCAGCTTCGTCTGGAGTTCTCTTCCTGAAAACACAACCAGCACAACTATCCAGGTATGACCTAGACTCAATGGTTAGTCCACTATAAAATATATCAAGTAAATCATGCTTTTCCAAATCATGGTCAGGCAGAGCTCTAATAAGAGAGCAAAATCTCGCCCAAGCCTCAGGCAATTTCTCTCCATCTCCCTGATCAAAATTATAATTTCTCTGCAAAGCAATATGTTGAGCACTAGCAGGAAAGTATTTAGGGAAGAAAACATCAAGCAATTCTTTTGGACTTTTAATAGAATTAGGTGACAAGCTATTATACCAAGTTTTAGCGTCATCCTTTAATGAAAATGGAAAGATTTTAGCAACAAACTAAGTACACTTCTTAACATCATCAGAAAACAAGCTACTCAGAGTAGATAACTCAATCATGTGTTCAACAACACTTTCTTTTTCAGTACCACAAAAGGGTGTTTTCTCAACAATAGCTATATGAGATAGATCAAGAGAAAAATCACAATCCTTATCCTTAATGTTTATAGGAGATGTGGCAAATTTAGGATCAGGAGACTGTTTATATCTAACAGCATGTTCTGCAAGCAACTTTTTAATTTTTCTTGCATCAGTAGTAGCATTGCATTTTTCAATAAAATCATCATCAAGTTCCACATAATCTTCATCAAGATCATCACTAGAGTATTCAAGTTCGGGTGAATTAACAGGTGTAGTAACATCAGGAGTTTCAGTATTTTCAATTTGTCTAGACCTAGCAATTGTAGCATCTATAAAAGTTCCCAATGAACCACTATCATCAAGCACAGCAGAAGCATCATCAATATTATAAGAGGAATTTTCAGATTCAGCAGAAGTACCAGCAAGTGAAGCATGTGGCGGTGAAACAAGTTTATCAATCACAGATGGTGAATCAAGAGCAGCAGAGGTACTCAGAGTTGTACCTTTTCTTGTAGTGGATGGTAATATGGCGACCTTAGTATCATGAGTTTTACCCATGATGGAGAATTTGCAGCGAACAATATCAATCCAAGTGAACTTCCAAATAAATCTATGCTCCCCGGCAACGGCGCCAGAAAATAGTCTTGATGACCCACAAGTATAGGGGATCGCAACAGTTTTCGCGGGAAATAAAACCCAATTTATTGATTCGACACAAGGGGAGACAAAGAATACTTGAAAGCCTTAACAGCGGAGTTGTCAATTCAGCTGCACCTGGAAATAGACTTGCTCGCAAGAGTTTATCAGTAGTAACAATTTTATAGCAGTAGCAGTAGTAAAATAACAGCAGCAAAGTAACAAAGACAGCAGTAGTGATTTTAGTAAACAGCAGGATTAAAATACTGTAGGCACGGGGACGGATGACGGGCGTTGCATGGATGAGAGAAACTCATGTAACAATCATAGCAGGGCATTTGCAGATAATAATAAAACGGTATCCAAGTACTAATCAATCAATAGGCATGTGTTCCAATTATAGTCGTACGTGCTCGCAATGAGAAACTTGCACAACATCTTTTGTCCTACCAGCCGGTGGCAGCCGGGCCTCAAGGGAAACTACTCGGATATTAAGGTACTCCTTTTAATAGAGTACCGGAGCAAAGCATTAACACTCCGTGAACACATGTGATCCTCACGTCACTACCATCCCCTCCGGTTGTCCCAATTTCGTCACTTCGGGGCCATTGGTTCCGGACAACGACATGTGTATACAACTTGCAGGTAAGATCATAAACAACGAATATCTTCATGAATCAATAACATGTTCAGATCTGAGATCATGGCACTCGGGCCCTAGTGACAAGCATTAAGCATAACAAGTTGCAACAATATCATCAAAGTACCAATTACGGACACTAGGCACTATGCCCTAACAATCTTATGCTATTACATGACCAATCTCATCCAATCCCTACCATCCCCTTCGGCCTACAGCGGGGTAATTACTCACACATGGATGGGGGAAACATGGCTGGTTGATGGAGAGGCGTTGGCGGTGATGGCGGCGATGATCTCCTCCAATTCCCCGTCCCGGCGGAGTGCCAGAACGGAGACTTCTGCTCCCGAGACGGAGTTTCGCGATGTGGCGGCGTTCTGGAGGGTTTCTGGCGACTTCGACTTCTCCCCGTGCGTTTTTAGGTCGAGGCCAATAAGTAGTCCGAAAGAGGGCGTCGGAGGTCGGCCGAGGGGGCCACACCATAGGGCCGCGCGGGCCCCCCCCCTAGGCCGCGCCGCCTTATGGTGTGGGGCCCTCGGGCCTCCACTTGAATTGTCCTTCTGGCTCCGTCGTATTCTGGGAAAATAGGGCCTTCTGTCAAAATCCCGAGGTTTTTCCTGAAAGTTGGATTTCTGCACCAAAACAAGACACCAGAACAGCTCTGCTGAAAACAGCGTTAGTCCGTGTTAGTTGCATCCAAAATACACAAATTAGAGGCAAAACAATAGCAAAAGTGTTCGGGAAAGTAGATACGTTTTGGACGTATCAACGAGCCGTTCTCTTCAGAGGAGGAGGAGCAGGAGGAGCAGCAGCAACAAGAGCCACGGCAGCGGACGAAGAGGATGGCCGTCCGGAAGCAGCCCGTGAGGACGACACGTCGAGGACGACACTAGGATGTGCTCCGTGTTGTTGTGAACTATATCTTCATAAGTATCGAGTTGTGAACCCTATGTTATTTCGAACCATGTCTGTAATGCTACTTGTTGTTTGAATCTACTTCCTACGATGTGAGCTATGAAGTGTTATATGTGTATGTTCTGAGATTGGTACTTGTTGTGTCCAATGAAAACTGTTGGAGTTTGGTAGGATTTTTCAGGTTTTTAACACAAGTCCATGTGTGGCGCCCTTCACAGTGGCGCCACACTGCACTGTGTGGCACCCGCGGAATTGGCGCTACACATGCCAACTTATATCCAGTATTGGGTCGAAAACATCCAGGGGCTCCGGATGATAAGTCCTTAGCCGTTTTGGCGATACTCTTTGTGTGGCGCTCGTGGCATCGGCGCCACACATGCTAGTGTGACGCCCGTGTCATCGGCACACATAGAGCCTCGCAAAACGGCTAAGTCCCAGACGAATTGTCTCAAAGTATGTTTTGGGCAATTGTAAGGGTAAGTGTGGCGCCGATGGGAGGGGCGCCACACATGCTGCCACGTCGGATGGGCGCACCAGCTCAGCGTCGATGGCGCCACGTCGGCTGGGTTTGTGGCGCCGGCAGGAGGGGCGCCACACTGACTTTTCTTCGGAGGGTCAGTCTGAGGGGTGAAATAGTTTCGCCGGAGGGTCAGTCTGTGCTTTTTTTCGACTTTTGGGTTATTTTTGTGCAAATCGCCTTTCTCCGGCGCGCGACGGGACAGCACAAGGCGAGGCGACCGCAACCATCCCGGTTTCGTCAGCGCTCAGCGTCGCGCATAGGCAGCACAGCACCCACAACAATGCAATCATCTTGTCTCATCAGTCACGCACCACAGAACACCGATATGCACGACGTGACAGCGGTCAGCAGCGTCACCTTCAAACTTGGCCATACGCGTGCGTGTCCGTGGCCTCACACTAGAGATAACTGGCAACAATGGATTTACATGATGAGGTCCAACGGTTCGTAAAGAGTTGGCGTGGCCTCATCGGCCGGAGTGACGGACGGCTATTGCACCGCCACGACTCACCGCGACAATGACGGTGGTGGCGATGGTGGCCCGCTAATGGAGACAACCATGAAGAGAGTTCGAGCTCCTCTTCAGACTACCCACAATGGGAGTATCATATGTAGTATCATGCATTACATGCATGCAAAATGCTGATGTGGCAGTGCAATTAAGGATGAGAGAGAGTGTACTAGTATCATAGGTAGATACCGTATCATAGCACATACTACTATAAAAAATAATGTCAAGTAAATCTTGTACACATATTTGCATTGAGATTCTACAAAACAATTAATATATGGAGACTATGATACTAGTATATGATACCATGCATTGTGGAGATAGTAACATATAGTAGTATCATACGCATGATATTTTTATATGTACTATGCGTTGTGACTAGTCTCAGCCACCCGAGATGAGCGAGGAAGAGACCCTCGAGCTGGCCATCGCATAGAGCGGTCTAGAGGAACTGGCCAAGTGGCAAGGGCTCGCCATTTAGTTGCACCCAATTTAACTATTTTGAATAGAAAAAACAACAATGTAGTCCCCAAAATCCACCATGCCCGCTATCGATTTTATTTCTGTTTCAGTTTCTACACATACCTCTCTATCTCGGACGCCTCGCTGCTCACGTGCTGCAGACATTTTGGTAAGAGAGACTAGGCGCGAGCCGTCGCATTCGTCTCCAATCAGGTACCTAATGAGGGTCGCTCGGTGCTACGTACCTGGACACCATCCCCAAGAATCAGGTCAACGTCGCAGCATTCGGATCGAGCAAGCTGTTCCAGCTGAAGATAAATTGTTGATGTGCACCTCTAGTCTCCGGCGTCGCCGTCGGAAAAAAGGAGCTTCCAATCATTCGGGCTCGTCCTCGCCGGCTAGTCGCCGGTTAGGTTGCCGGATAGTAAGCTGCACCAACCTCTCTTCTTCTGTTTACCTGAATAATGGAGCATAATTTCTCCCTGCAGGTAAGATTGTTGGGTGGAGCACGTAACTCCCCGCCTTATTGAACCCGATCCATGATGTATGCCTGGAGAAGCCTGAATTTAAACAGTCCAATGATTTGATGTACGACGAGCGTTGGACGGATTAGTTATCACGTCGCGCTCTGCTCTCTCGCTCGCCTCTTGATTCTGGTGAGTTTAGCGGCTGATTGTGTGGTACAAGTTAGCGTTAGTGCGTGGTTTCGTCACCAAATTTGTGGGGTGTGATGTGCACTGACGGACGAACGGTCTCTGCAGGTGCAACAGCTCTGAACGGAGCTGCTCTGCTCTATCATCCCAATGTTCGGTGCTCCTAATGATATTATAAGAGTGGAGGTTTGGACTAAATTAAGACTTGAACCGCACTTCACATGCGTTCGTTTATCGTGCGTACTAAGAACCTGGGGCCAATTTGGTGGATATGGCATGCACTACTTTGATTTGGGCAGCGTTCGCAACAAAAGCAGCTACGATATCGATCGTTCAAGTTCTGTTCTGGCTCGAAAATGTCTCGGCAGCAAATATTTCGTAATGAGTTCGGTGGCAGCTGACGAGGCTACAAGCCTAAAGCAATGGGCTACTCATTCCATAGGGCACGTTTGACGTCTCATGCTCACCCTCATAGCTACCGTAAGACAATATTGGATTGGTCCAGGGAGTATGATCTTATCCTGCCTCGCAAAAACATCTATAAAAAAATGAATTAGTGCTAGAAAGAACTAGACACTAAATCATATAGTAGAAGCGGGACCTTGACAAGATTTGAACTCTGATCGTTGGGGTGCGCCATTGCGATCCCAACCACTGAGCTATGTCCACGTCCTCTCAAACATCTAGGAAAAGGCACAAAAGCAACTTAGTGTGCAAGTACACGTCCTTGCTTCCACTCAAGCAGGCGGGGCTCGCACCTTACAAGCACGTACGTTCCATAGCATGTTGCATTTTCAATGATGCACTACAACGACATGCATTCATAATCTATTAAGAAACATGCTACAAATGGAAATGATTTCACAATTACTGTCCCTCTCTCGGTAACAATTTGCTATTGCAGTTCATATTAGGTGTCGGTGATTTAGAATAACTTCATAACAAATCAGCGGGACTTAATTTGGATTGGAAGGAATACATGTGTAGTATAAACGAAGTGATTTTTTGGGGTTCTAAATGGTTCCATGGACGAAAACATATTGTTATTTTTTTGTAACAAAACAAATTGCTATTTCGGTAGAAAGCAAACATGGCAGTTGGCATGCAATTATATAAGTTGAAGTTGCCCGCTTGGTTGCGTTGCGCGACGACACAAGAAACCATGTTTTAATTAGGAGTGTTGCTCTGAGTGGGGCAGCTCCCGTGTCTCTCGGAGCACGCCACCACGAAACCCTAGCCGCCAGGCTCCTCCCGGCCATCCTTGCCGTCGTCGCTGCTGGAATCTTCCACGGTGGTGGTGCCGATCGTCCCCCGAAGGGAGCGGACACCACGCTGGGCCGCTGAGCGGAGGAGCTCGCGTTTTGCTAGAGCGGGTACGCAGGGGCGGAAAACTGCTCGACGACGCGGCGGTGCCTCAGCCGCTTGGGCGGTGAGGCAGCGTCGCGGTGCGCTGGGCGATGGCCCTGTGGCGCGTCGAGCTATGGCGAGTGCAGGCGCACGGGTGGTCTAGGGGGTGGCTGCGGCGTGCGACGACGGCCAGTTCTGCGGCGAGCATCAGTGCCTGCATGGCCATCGGCGACGCTGCCCCCTCAGCGGCGCCGTCGAGACTCCTCGTTCTGCACGAGCCTCGCTTGCTCGTGAGCGGACGCCTCGGTCTGGCGCCAACGTTCAGCTCAAGCATCCTCTGGCCCAGCTGCCATGAGGAGACGACTCGCCTCCTCCGTGGCCGCCCGCTGGCGAGAGATCTCGACGGCTAATGTTGTGCAGAGTAATGCAGTTGGGAAACCTCAAGAGAAGGTATGATGAGCACAGCAGCAAGTTTAATTTCCCTCAGAAAGAAACCAAGGTTTAATCGGCCAGTGGGAGAAAAAAATCTCTTCTAAAGGTTGTTGCTGGCTAACTTTGGCAAGGCGCACTACCGGTATCAGCAACAACATGGAACATGCACACAACACAACTAAACTACTTTGCTCCAACTTATAGTGAGGTTGTCAATCTCACTGGTTCTGCTAAAAACAAAGGATTGTATGTATAGTATGAAAATAAATGTTTGTTTGCAGTGAAATAAAGAGAACAATGCTTGCAGTAAGGAAACATAACAGATATTTGCAATAGATGGTTTTATCAGTTTAAAAGAAAGGACCGGGTCCACAGTTCAGTAGAGGTGTCTCTCCATAAAGATAAATAATATACTGTGTAAAGAAATTACAGCTGGGCAATTGACAGAATAAAGACTGAACATGACAAGATAATTATTATGAGATTCATTTGGGCATTACAACAAGATTCATAGACTGTAATCCAACTACATCTATGACTAATAATCCACGCTCAGGATATCATCCGAACAACTTTGGGTATTAAATTGCAAACAACATATTATTACATTAAATAAAGTATGTAAAGTAAACAATAAAATTATCATTGGATAAAGCATTATTGTTTTCTCCCTAGTAGCAACAACACATCTAAAACCTTAGAAATTATTGTCACTCTCCCAGATTTCTAGATGCATGAACCCACTATCGAGCATAAATACTCCCTCTTGGAGTCATAAGTACATACTTGGCCAGAGCATCTACTAGCAACGGAGAGCATCCAAGATCACAAATAACATATAAAACAAATCTATAATCAACTCAATCATAGTATTCAATATTCATCGGATCCCAGCAAACACAATATTTAGTATTACATAAATATGATCTTGATCATGTTAGGCAGCTCACAAGATCTAGACACGAAGCATAAGGAGGAGAAGACAACCATCTAGCTACTGCTATGGACCCGTAGTCCAAATATGAACTACTCACGCATGACTTCGGAGGCGGGCATTGCGATGAAGAGGCCTTCGGTGATGATCTCCCTCTCCGGCAGGGCTCCGGGAAGAGCTTCAGCCCTCCCGAACTAGGGTCGACGATGGCGGCGGCTGCGGAACTTTTCGTGGATGGTGACTCGGTATTTAGGTTTTTCCCGAGGATGTCAATTTATACGCGAAGGGGCGATGTTGGTGGGCACCCGGTGCACCCACACCATGCCTAGTCGCGGCAGGGGGGGCCCGCGCCTAGGAGTGGTGTGGCCACCTCCTGGCTCTTCTCCGTCTCCACTTTGGACTCCGTCTTCGTGACAGCAAAATAGGAACTTCGGATTTGTTTCGTCCAATTCCAAGAATATTTTCAGAACAACTTTTCTAAAATACAATAACAACAGAAATCAGGAACTGGCACTGTGGCATCTTGTTAATAAGTTAGTCCCAGAAAATGTATAAAATGACACGAAGTGTAAACAACGGCGTGTTTGAAGTTGGTGTAATACAAGCATGTGGCATCAAAAATTATAGATACATTTACAACGTATCAACGGCGTGTTTTAAGTTGGTGTCGTTGATCTTTGCCAGCTCTTCCTCATGGAGCCTCCGGAAGCGATGCGCATTGAAGGACGCCAAGATCGCCGCCTGCTCGTAGTCGCCTCGGAACTGTCCTCCTCACCCACTACGCCGCCTCCTCTGCCGCGGCTTCTGTGTCTTCTATGAGCGCCTTGTTCCACTCATTGAACTGGGAGTCGTCGGAGTCGTCGAAGTTGAAGTCCAACAGCTCAAACTCGGTGTCGGGTTGCCGCGGAGCCACAAGCTCAGACTATGATGGTGGTTGCGGCGCCGCTAGCGGCATGCGGCCGTTCCGGCTTAGCATCGATTATGTGGTCGCCAGCCGGCGTGGCATTGTTGTGGATAGGCGAGTTCGGCAAAGCGGATGAAAGCAGAGGCGAGTTCAGCAGAACAGAGAAAAGTGGCGGTGGTGGAGAAGCTAGTGCGACGGATGTGAGCGGAGAGAGTACTCTAAGTAAGCGGTGGCGACTCGCTCTAGAGCATTTGAGGCATCGCATTTACGATGTCATCTGAGTGTGGAGAATCGGTGACTTCATTAACGACGACCGCTGCAGAGCATCTGAAGCGTCGCATTTAAGGATGGAGCTGGCCGAGTCGTGACATGTTGTTCCCACCCTTCATGTCCGACGTGGCATCGTGTGCATGTGCGCCCGTTCGACGCCCCACGCGAAGGAGACATTACGGATTTGCCGGTGATTGTATTGAGATCCAAATGGTGACAAGGCCGATGTAATCTAAAAAGACGACGAAATTCTAAATCTCTCTTGAAATCGGTATGAAGCGTGCCGGTGAAAATAATCTTAGTATCTCGTTATGCATGATATCTATCCGGGTCAGGCGCATTGGCGGCGGCAGGGGTATTCACCTGTATTCACTTGAATACCAAAGATTCTGAAGGAAAAAAGAATTAATACATGTAGCCAGCTCACACATAGCCGAGTACTTCACTAGCCAGGCAGCCAGCCCAGATCCGCATGCCCACACGGTACATGCATCCACTGCACTCACGCACACAACGAGTCAGCGACTGGTGAGCGGCGAGCCCTTGGACAATAGCGACGGAGCAGGCAAGCAGCGACCGGCGGCCAAGCTAGCAGGCGACTCCACGACTGCCACGGCAACGGGCCAGGTTATCTTCACTCTGACTAGTCTGAGCGGTTCAGCCATGTCTTCAGCTCTTAACTTTTCAGAGTCTAGCCGCATCCACAATTCCACATATGTCTAGCAGATTAGCACTAACAAATTAGAATTTAGATAAAGAACTGTCTTTTATGAGTAGCAGATTAAAACTTAGACTAGCGGATCTAATTTTCTGTATGCCATTACTGCTAGGTGCAAGGATCCTATATAGGCTATTTTAGTCAAAAATTGACAAATATAAGCGGATTGTAGACCTAAATTTCTTGGGCTAGGGGCAACGATCACCAAGGGCTTGTTTGGTACTAGAGTTTGAATGGGGATTAGCGGGGATAATCTGCTCCAAACTTTAAATCCCTTCTTATCCCCAGTACATGTTTAATGCTAGAGTATGAGGGAGTTCACAATCCCCACTTATTCCCGCCTTTTCCTAAATTTTAGTGTAATTTTTAATCTTCAATACTCTACCCATACCTAGTGGATTGGGGATGGGATTTTACGGGGATTGGGTGATAGCAGAGATTTCATCCAATACTCTAGATTATTATTCTCACTAATCCCCACTAAAACACTAGTACCAAACAAGGCCAAAAGTGGACACAACTCAGTCACTGAGTGCAGGCTATAGAAAAAAAAAATCTAACAGCACCATTATAAATGACATTTCCGACATATCTTCTCGATATATATATATATATATATATCTATCTAGGTGCGTATGTCTCTTCTGCAAATTTGCTGTAGATCGAAAAGTGCGATATTCAAAAATTTCAAAAACTGGATCAGCGGTGCTCAAAAGCACCAATGAGTTTTCATATATATCAGTTTTTATATTTCATGTATTGCATTGGGAGAAGAAAAAATGAATACCTAGCATCTATTTCCTGGCGCCGCCACTGGTCAGGCGATGTGGGAACAATTCGTTCGGGGTTGGGCTCTCCGACATGTCACGTACCCATCGTGAAGGTTCGTTGACGCCGATGCGACTATGCTTCCAGTATCGCTGGGTACTTGTGATGTGACCTGGGAGCTCCACGATTCAAATTTGACCCACGCACGTAAATATTCAAATGCACCTGTGTGTAGTTGCTCCGTCTGGTTGTCCGTGCACTCACTAGTAGGAAAAGCCTCATCAGTGGCGCACCAAAAATGGATTCTATGGCGCATGGGAGGTGCGCCACAGAAACGTCGCCACAAAAATAAGCTTTCTGTGGCGCACCGGCCCATGCGCCATAGAATTAAGGTTTCTGTGGCGCACGTGCTCTTAGGTGCGCCACAGAAAAGACTGCGCCACATAATTGGTTTGCAGTGCGCCACAGAATTTGCTTGTATTATACACGATTTTGTGCTGCCTCCTGTACACATGCAGTTTATAAACATCAATATACAGATATACAGGTTATATACAGCAACATTCAGATATAATCACATTACTTAGATCCCGATCGAGATACATATATAGTGGCAAGTGTCAAATGTTTTGCATACAACTCTTAATTCATACAAAATTCACAATTTCGAGATACAAAGTAGTCTTCATCCTACAAAGTAGTCTTCATCCGGTTCCTCCTTTGCTCCGTCATCTCTACCCACCGTGCTCGCTTGCATCGGGGTCCTTCATCCAGTTCCTACTATGATGAAAATGGAAGAAAGTGAGACCAACAAGTCCGATGCACAAGAGAAATGGAATAAATGCCTCATACATTGTTGGTCAACACAAATATTAACATTCAGGGACGGTGTAAGTGAGACCAGTCCGATGCACAAGAGATTGATATTTGTGCTATCTTACCAGGCTCACTTACGCCGCTCCCGAGTGTACGATGACCAAACATTTTAATCATCGGCATTTTGAAAATCTCAAAGCAAATGGAATGACAAAATGGAATAAGTGCCTCATACATTGTTGGTCAACACAAATATTAACATTCGGGGATGGCGTAAGTGAGACCAAGTCCGATGCACAAGAGATTGATATTTGTGCTATCTTACCGAGGCTCACTTACGCCACCCCCAAGTGTACGGTGACCAAACATTTTAATCATCGGCATTTTGAAAATCTCAAAGCAAATGGAATGACAAAATAGAATATGTGCCTCATACATTGTTGGTCAACACAAATACTATGGTCGGAAACCATAGTTGCGGTATACACCGCCGTATACTTTGCACAAGGGCCCCCTTTCCCGGTCGGCGTTCCGTCAACGGGTGCTTGACGACACAACAACGCCGATCTCGCATCTCCGGCGCAGAACCACGCCGGTCCCTCGCTGTCCGGTGAACGAGTCCTTGATGCAAAGACCGTGCCGGCCTGCCCAGCATTATGCCGGGCCGTGTTGCCGCGCTTCAAGCCGTGTGTCCGCGCCTGCGCATCGTTCGCCTTCTTGCCCGGTGAACCAATAGGCCGATCGTTGGAATAAGGAAACCGATGACAGCCGGTCGCAAGATTAAATTGCGATCGGCCGTCATCGGCTTCCTTATTCCAACGATTAGTCTATTCGTTCACCGGGCAAAAGGCGAAGAGTGCGAGGCGCGTGATCGATACGGCCCGAAGCGCGACAACGGGGTCGGCATGATGCTAGGGAGGCTGGCACCGTCTTGGCATTAAGGACTCGTTCACGCATCGGACGGCGAGAGAAGAAAAGTGGTGGTGCGCCGAGAGGCATGTCGGCGTTGTTGTCTCGTCAAGGACTCGTTCACGGAACGGCGGCCGAGGGAAAGGGGGCTCGTCTACAAAGTATATTGCGGCGTATAGGTGACCAAACATTCTAATCATCGGCACTAAAATGGAAGAAAGAGCCAAGTGGTATGTCAACTAGATATCATATGCCTCATACTTTGTTGGTCGAAACAAATATTAACATCCAGGGATGGAGTCGGTGAGGCCGGGTAGGATGCACAAGTTGATATTTGTGCCATCACACCAAGCCTCACTTGCTCCACCCCCGAGTGTACGAGTGATCGACCAACCATCTAATCATCGGCAAGTACAAAAACACCAACAAACCAGCAACCATGGTGACATAAGTCAAGATGCTCAAACACACATAGCATGCATGGAGCGAGATGCTCCAAAGGGATTATTCATCACTTGGTATATAGACCAAGTGATGCTGGCAAAAGAGAGGCCAATCAAGAAACCAGTAAATCCAGTAAGTGATAGATATGCCTAAACAAGCAACAACACATAGCATATCCCAGCTAACCAGATGAGACAAGTCTTGGTAGCCAACTGAATCACCTAGCACCACCTAGCCTTTTAAAACCATCAGAAACAGTCCTTTTTCTTCAAAGGATACCACAGTGGCATTCATTTACATGATCCCCTACTGTGGATATCTCTATTTTCATCAAAGCCAACAAGAAATAGAAATTTATCATTACTCAGTTGAGTTCAAAACAAAGCTGGGGTACCATAAAGGGATTATTCATCACTTGGTAGTAACCAAGTGATGTCTGGCAAGAGAGAGGCCAAGCCCGAGCTAGTCAATCCAAGTAGAGATGGATATGCATAAGTAAGCAAGAACACATAGTCTATCCAAGTTAACCAGATAAAACCAACCTTGACAGCCAACTTAATAACCTAGCATCACCTAGTCTTTTAAACCATCAGAAACCAAGTGAAGCCTGGTACAAATGGTAAGGACCAGGAATTTGACCAACTCAAGTCACCATGGTTATGCCAACCAATTGAATAGTAGCATCTTCCAAATGGAACTAGGAAGGAAACCATCCCGGATGATTTACCAAGCCAGCAGTTCATGACTGCAAAGGCCAATTCAACCACCAAACCATCCAAACCACCAAGCCTACACACTTATCATTACCCAACAAACCAGCAACCATGGTGACATAAGTCAAGATGCTCAAACACACATAGCATGCATGGAGCAGGATGCTCCAAAGGGATTATTCATCACTTGGTATATAGACCAAGTGATGTCGGCAAAAGAGAGACCAATCAAGAACCAAGTAAATCCGAGTAAGTGATAGATATGCCTAAACAAGCAACAACACATAGCATATCCCGACCTAACCGGATGAGACAAGTCTTGGTAGCCAATCTGAATCACCTAGCACCACCTAGCCTTTTAAAACCATCGAAACAGTCCTTTTTCTTCAAAGGATACCACAGTGGCATTCATTTACATGATCCCCTACTGTGGATATCTCTATTTTCATCAAAGCCAACAAGAAATAGAAATTTATCATTACTCAGTTGAGTTCAAAACAAAGCTGGGGTACCATAAAGGGATTATTCATCACTTGGTAGTAACCAAGTGATGCTGGCAAGAGAGAGGCCAAGCCTGAGCTAGTCAATCCAGTAGAGATGGATATGCATAAGTAAGCAAGAACACATAGTCTATCCAAGTTAACCAGATAAAACCAACCTTGACAGCCAACTTAATAACCTAGCATCACCTAGTCTTTTAAACCATCAGAAACCAAGTGAAGCCTGGTACAAATGGTAAGGACCAGGAATTTGACCAACTCAAGTCACCATGGTTATGCCAACCAATTGAATAGTAGCATCTTCCAAATGGAACTAGGAAGGAAACCATCCCAGATGATTTACCAAGCCAGCAGTTCATGACTGCAAAGGCCAATTCAACCACCAAACCATCCAAACCACCAAGCCTACACACTTATCATTACCCAACAAACCAACAACCATGGTGACATAAGTCAAGATGCTCAAACACACATAGCATGCATGGAGCAGATGCTCCAAAGGGATTATTCATCACTTGGTATATAGACCAAGTGATGCTGGCAAAAGAGAGACCAATCAAGAACCAGTAAATCCAAGTAAGTGATAGATATGCCTAAACAAGCAACAACACATAGCATATCCCAGCTAACCAGATGAGACAAGTCTTGGTAGCCAACCTGAATCACCTAGCACCACCTAGCCTTTTAAAACCATCGAAACTGAGTCATTTTTCTTCAAAGGATACCACAGTGGCATTCATTTACATGATCCCCTACTGTGGATATCTCTATTTTCATCAAAGCCAACAAGAAATAGAAATTTATCATTACTCAGCTTGAGTTCAAAACAAAGCTGGGGTACCATAAAGGGATTATTCATCACTTGGTAGTAACCAAGTGATGCTGGCAAGAGAGAGGCCAAGTCTGAGCTAGTCAATCCAGTAGAGATGGATATGCATAAGTAAGCAAGAACACATAGCCTATCCAAGTTAACCAGATAAAATCAACCTTGACAGCCAACTTAATAACCTAGCATCACCTAGTCTTTTAAACCATCAGAAACCAAGTGAAGCCTGGTACAAATGGCAAGGACCAGGAATTTGACCAACTCAAGTCACCATGGTTATGCCAACCAATTGAATAGTAGCATCTTCCAAATGGAACTAGGAAGGAAACCATCCCAGATGATTTACCAAGCCAGCAGTTCATGACTGCAAATGCCAATTCAACCACCAAACCATCCAAACCACCAAACCTACACACTTAATTATCATTACCCAACAGGATTCAAAATGAAGCTAGGGTCCCCAACAATAGTTGGCATCCATCTAGCTTAAGTAAATACAGTAATAGAATCATTACTGCAAAGTAGTTCATCTCAATTATCTACATTAACAAGATAAAGTTTCACAGATAAATGAATTAGTCAACTGCTAGGCAACAGGGATGCTTGGCAAGCATCATGCATACATTCATATGCTTTTCAAAGCATAAGCAACCACCAGTTACATGGTGAGAAGCTATACAAATCAAGCAACAACACAGTATATCAAGCAACATGCATAGATAGAGAAAGTAGTAAGTAATTATCAACCAATTGGTGATCAAACACAAGCCATAGGGGCAGCGGAGGAATTAAGAGGGAGAGGAGGGGAGGGGAGAGAGAGCACCGATGACAGGGGTGGAGGACGAGCTTGAAGATGACGGCAGGGGTGGAGGAGGAGGAGGAGGCGGTGGATCCTCCACCTTGCCGCGACGGCGGCCCCTCCTCGCGGCGGCCCCTCCTCGCCGTAGGGGCAGCTTGTGCTGCAGGTGGCGGGGATGGGAGGACCGCGGCGGCATGCGCCCCTCGCGGAGGAAGGCGGCGGCGACGGCGGCGGCGACGACCATGGAGGATCCAGGCGACCACGGAGGAAGGCGGCGGCGGCGGATCCAGGCGACCACGGAGGAGAGGGGGAAGGGGAGAGGGGAGGAATCCTCCAGGCGACCACGGAGGAAGGCGGCGGCGGCGGATCCAGGCGACCACGGAGGAGAGGGGAGAGGGAGAGGGGAGGGGCTCGGCCGGGAGGGGAGAGGTGAACAGGGCGGGGAAGGGCACGGGCGAGATGATATAAGTCCCTTAATTCCGTGGCGCACCGGAGAAGGTGCGCCACGGAATCAACTCACCTCGTGGCGCACCAAAGCCAGTGCGCCACAGAAAGATTTATTTCTGTGGCGCAGCAAGACATGTGCGCCACAGAAATACCTACAGTAATAAATGGTGGTGGCAGGATGTGGGTCCCACAAAGTTTCTGTGGCGCACTACCCGAGCGTGCGCCACAAAATTAAGCTATTTCTGTGGCGCACCGTGCCTGGTGCGCCACAAAATAAGTTTCTGTGGCGCATTCAAAACGGTGCGCCACAGAACTAAGCTTCACCTATAAGGGTTTTCCTACTAGTGACTACGCCAGCAAGCATATGTTCCATTTCGAAGTTGACCCAGGGCCTCTTCGATCCGATAGAATCACTTGGAAAGGAGTGGAATTGGAAACCTACACGGCGAAGGGCACGTACAAGATGTTGTGTAAGGGAGACATCCGTTGGAGCATGAGTGAGCCGGTGTGGGGCTCTTTCTCCCCCATGAAGTGCAAGATGTTTGCATGGTTAACCTGAGATATAGGTTGTGGACTCGGACATGAGAGTGAGGCATGGGCTCCAGGAGGACAACGTCCATCATATTTTTACCCTATGTCGATATGTGAGACAGGTGTGGTGCAGGATCTTACGGTGTGCGAATCTACAGATTGCAGGTCTTGGGTTCACGGGGAACCTTCAACGTTGGTGGACGGAGGTCCGCAAGCGAGTGCGGAGGATCGACAGGAAGCGCTTTGACTCCATGGTCATCAGCACGGCATGGACCCTTTGGAAGCAGAGGAACGCCAGGGCTATTGGGAATGCGAGGGAGCAGAAAACGGTAGACCAAATGCTAGTGCAGATTAGAGATGAGTTCCACCTCTGGGAGAGGGCCAAGAGAGCAGGGAGGCTAAGTATGGCGAGAGAGTAGACCTAAACGGAGGGAGGTGACGTGGGTGTGTCCCCGTACTGTGTGCTTTCTTGTAGTAAAAGTTTGCTCCTTCTTCTGTAAAGATAATGCACGTGTTTCCGGGGCTCTTAAAAAAAGAAGTTGACCCAGAGACACCCGCCGGCAGCGCCTGATTTTTTTTTTCTTATCATCGCCGGACAAGCGAGTCGCGACGCCCACAAAATTGAAGTCTTGTTTTGGCCTTTGCCTACCTTTCTCCGGCGACGGGACAGCACAGGGTGAGGCCAGGACACGACCGCAACTATACCGGCCGGATTCGTGTAAACGGCCGGCGTTGGCCGTCAGCGGCGATCGCGCTTTAGCCGTGTCAGCATTCAGCACGCACAACAATACAGTCGTCTTGTCTCATCAGTCACGCACCACAGAACACGGATATGCACGAAGTGACAGCGGTCAGCAGCGAGCTTGGCCATGCGTGTGTGCGCCCGTGGCCTCACACCATAGATAACTGGCAACGGTGAGGTCCAACGGTTCGTAAGAGTTGTCGTAGCCTCATCGGCCGGAGCGACGGACGGCTATTGCACCGCCACGACTCACCACCAGGTATGATGGCAACCGCGGAGCTGCTACTGCCTACAGACCCGGCTCGATGCCATTGCAGTGGCCAGTGCCCAAAGTCATGTCAGTTATGTCACTACATCTGCGCACGCGACGGGACACAGGAGGCGTAACCGGCTGGTAGAATACTAGGCATTTTTTTTAAAATAATACACTTTTTTTTGTTTATTTTAGAAATAATACTCGTTATTAGGTTTTTTCACGAATAATACACTGTCGGGTTCGTTGAACCCGAAATTTAAAACTCGGGGTAGAGGAACCCAAAATTTCAAAATCGGGGTAGAGGAACCCGACTCATTCTTTTGGCAAGAGGCGAAGAAGGAGAAAGAAAAGGAAAAGAAAGAATCGGGTTTTAGAAACCCGATATTAGTGAATCGGGTTAGGCGACCCCGAGATTCCCGCATATTTCGGGTTACTCTACCCCGATTTTGAAATTTCGTGTTCCTCTACCCTAATTCTGAAATTTCGGGTTCCTCTACCCCAATTCCTTCTTTTTCGCGCGAAAACAGGATTAGTCGGGTTCCTCTACCCCGATTTTTGAAATTTCGGGTTCCTCTACCCCGAGTTTCATATTTCGGGGTTCCTGAACCCGACAGTGTATTATTTCTGAAATATCTCAAAACCGAGTATTATTTCTGAAATAAACAAAAAAATGTGTATTATTTAAAAAAAATCGCGAATACTAGCGTGTCAATGATTTGGGGCCGGTCGCATCCAAATCGGCACTGGCACGATTCAAATTTTCAAAGTATACTCCTATATTGAGTCGTCGTGATTATTCCGGCTATACGGCCCAAGCCAGGTGGCGCTCTTCTAAAGAACTCGTCGCATGTTCATTTTAAACCATGTACTCCTAGAGGTTAGGGGGAAATACAACCCTAAACAGAAATTCATGCCGTTTGCATCTTGAACTAACTAATGCCGTTCTAAATAAAATCTTAGACTTGTTTTTGGAGCAAATAAAATAAAATTCTGAATTGTTACTCTTACTTCTATATTGGCCAACATGTCATATTTATCTTCTTCCCCAATCTAGAGGAGGCCGCGCCGAGCAAGCTCGGCCAAGGTGCACCCGTGGAGACCGCATTGTAATGGGTGCTAGAAGAGGTGCGCGTCAACCCAGACATCGTGCTTGGTTGCGTCAGTGCAAGCGTGCAGCTGGTGGCGTAGCCGGCCGGGCAAGAACTCGGGGACCAGGCCATACGACGTCGGCGAGTACAAGAGGTTCCTATAGGAAACAGGATTATTCTGGCTGGACGACACGTGGAGCACCGCGTACGACCACTTCTTCGTCAAGTTTTGCGTTGGGATGCTTGCGGAGGGCGACGACCACATGTCGCCCGTCGTCGAGGCCATCCACGCTCTGCCCCAAGGTCGTAGGTTGTCATGTCGATACGCTCGCCATTGAGTGTACCTCACAAAGAGGAGAGATAGATGCGGTAGTGATGGGGCATTTCCGTTCCTAAGTGTCTTTTGTGTGTTCGATAACAACATTAGGACAATTTACCATCGTGCTAAGTGTTTTAGGTAAAACTCATTTCAAGCACAGGACGGTGCTCGACCCCTCAAAAGTGAAAAGATCAAGACGACGGCCGTAGGTCTTGGTGGTCTAGGTTCCGTGTTTTTGTTGTTGTAGGGGGTGCAACTGAATAATGGTTGAGAGAACCCTCAAATTTGTTGCTATTGGGGAGCTCAAGTGTACACAGAGACTCTAGCCCTACTAGGCTTGAGCGCGACCAATACATTCTTTCATAATTGGTTCACCGGGATGCTCCTGGAGCTTAGCGACCGTGTGTTGGCCCCACCGAGACCATCCACCTTCCCTACCAAGGTCGTCGGATCCACTGACACGACCGTACCCGCTCCCACACAAATGATATCACCGCGGAGTACTACAACATCCAACAAGATGAGGGTACAAGCCCATCATGCGGTTGTTGGCCAGGAACAATGTCGTGCTCAATTTTACATGGCGACCGCAACAATAGCATTGAGGTGAACGTGCATGACATCTTTTCCCGTGATTTTTAGTCATTAGAGATGGGAGTCAATGCCGCAAGTTATGCACCTCTACCTACCCGCCGTCATCCCCCTCTCCCTCCCCATTTCGCCGGCCTCCAACCAGGAAAGGAAGGGAAGCAGTAGGCGAGTGCTCTTTCCCTCCCCATGCCAGTTGTTATCGTGCACTAGTAGAAAATCTCTCATGCGTACCGGTTCCAGAGGGGCATTCGTACCGGTTTTGCAACCGGTACAAATTATTCGGCACTAAAGCCCCCCCCCCTTTCGTACCGGTTGCTTACGAACCGGTATAAAACGGGCCTCCACGTGGGCCACCGGGAGAGCTCAGGGCTAAGGATCTTTGGTACCGGTTGGTAATACGAACCGGTACCAAAGGTTCCCCCGCGGCGGGGAATTTGCCCAAATCTCTGCCGCGGCGGAATTGGCTTTTTAGGGTTTTGGAGAGGTTTAGGGATATCGGTTTGATTCATATCGCGTCGATGCACCAGAAACGCGTTTGGGTTTAGGTAGTACATGAAGATCAAGATGATGCATAGCAAGTTGGTGCATATAATATAACACACATGTTATTGCATGAGATCGCAAATTAAGTAGCACTATGCATGAAGATCGATCTTCATGCATAGTGGTGCTCTCCGAGGCGTACTCTATATATGTCTATTACATGTAGCATAGTGGTACTCTTCGAGTCAACTATATATGTAACATGTACATATTCATTCATAGTGGTGCTCTGCGAGTTGTGGTATGACGTCCCGAAGGAAAAATCCCACCAATTCCTCGCCTATTGCTATGAAGCGGTCATCGATTGAGAGCTTGTTCCGCTTTCTTGCCAACTATAAAAGAATAAGATACAAATGAATACATGAAACAACTATTACTGAAACTCAGCACAACTTATGATAACAAAACAAATTTGTGAAGATTGTTTTTGTACCTCTTTATTTCTTTCATTATTCGTTCTCTCGTTGACAATTCTGCGGATGTACTCGCAAACGAAGAATCCACAGAGATCGGTCCCCGGAGGTTGTTGCGGGCATTTCTTTACAAGAATATAATTCAATCAAACAATAGTCAAGTATGATAATTAAAAGGTGTGTGGACCTAGGTAGTACTACTTACTTTCGCACGCCATCGCAGCTTCGGTGTCCATTCACGGGACGTATCTTCCTTGATGAAAGTTTGCCATACGCTGCTCGACAAAAGAAAATGCATAAAAGAGTCATACGCTGCTCGACAAAATTAACGAAACAAACCGATAAGAATTAAAATTACCTTACGAGCATTAAAAAACAAGACAAGTATAGATCCTTTTTTTTGCTTAGTGAGTCCAAGACTTCAACTTCTCCGATTTCCAAATTGATGACGAGAAGAATAAAGTGAAACCTACGCACGTTTCAATATGTAGTGTCATATATATAAGTCATTAGTTAAAATTTTGACATACGGTGAGCAAAATATAATGTGTTATAAGACAGTAAGACTCACTCGAAGTTGTAAGGCCAAAGTATTAGCTTTTTGTCACGTTGTCGCTTCAAAAACCTTAGCAAAGTCTGCGGTGTATCCTTGTTATAGAGGGGATTCTCTATGGTTTTGACATGCATTGTGTTCGGGTCAATGAACCCAATGTCACGTGATATCGTCCCTTTTGCATTCGAGCATCTTCGATCTGCATAATATAGCGCACAAAAGATTATAATCTGCGGACAATGAACGACTTCTCAAATTAAATAAATAAATCACTTACAGACAATAGCAATCGATGATTGATTTGTCGAGGGCCCGGAGATTGTATAAGCGAAAGAGTTCGGCGAAGTCAACGTTCACACGAGTACTCACGGAAGTAGTGCTCTTCCCTAACTCGCACCATGATAGTCTCGATCCCTTCCTTTGAGGCCTTAAGGTACCACGAATGCAAGTTACGCATACTTGTTGGTACCTTCCGACATTCTCGACCAAATCTTTCCCTTGAACAAACTGATATGCTCGTTCAGCTAAGGCGTAATCAGTTGCGTCTTGTCGAGAACTTTGAACGGTCTTCCCGTCAAACACCTTGAGAGGGGCGACCGATTGAACGGGTTGTTGTCCGAGCTGGTAGACACCGTGTATCCCTTTTATCTCCACGATACCCGATTGAACGGGTTTTGTCGCCTCGATCATCTTGTCATACGACCTTTCAATAGAACGCACATAGTCATATGGCGGCGATGGTACAGGGTCATATAGATTGTCAACGGTACGCACAACTTTCTCCCGATCTAGTGTCTTCTCGAAAGGTATCTACTGGCACTTTCGGTGCAAAAAATTTCTTCACCTCGGCACTGAACGGCCTCCGCGTTTTCCTCCGGAGTTTTTCCCAAGGTAACTTCTCGGTAGGCGGCAGTTGTTTCTCCTTTCTAGCTTTCTTCCTAGGCGGCGTACCGTTCCGCTTAACGGACGACTGTCTTACGCGGAGGATCTCGAGATGGTGGACTCACGCTGGGGTCCCTCTCGGGTAGGTGTGGACTTGGCTGCTCACCGGGAGCGCCACCGGGAGGAGTCGATGGCATTTGCTGCTCATGTGTAGGAGTCGGTGGCCTTTGCAAAAGGACGACGTACTTCTTCGGCCATAGGGCGAAACCGTGCTTGACATCGGCCGGTGTCCTCTCATCTTCACCTCTAGGAATATCAAGCTCCACTTTTTCAAAACCCGAAACAACTTCATCCACCCCGACACGAACACAACCAGGTGGAATGGGCATATGATGGTGCATTGCTCCATCTTCACTTGGGTACACATAGCCGACCGCCACCTTAACGGACGCGGTCCACGATTAACATATGTAGCTCGCAATCTGTCTTCTCCGTGACATAATCCACGGGGTAGCTTCCTCCACATCCGTCAAGATGCGAGGAACCGACAACGCTTCTTCGCCGAGATGGGGCAGCATCGGCTTGTGGATCCTGTAGAAACGGCGGCTGATCGGGTGCCCTCTCGATTTCTCTCAAGAGCCTCCACCCTAGATAACAACTCCGTTACAATGTCGGCGTCCTTCTTCTTCTTTCGCGAACGGCTTCTATAAGTGTCGGCGCTGTCCGGCCACGCTTCCTTCATGGTGAGACTCGGGCGAGCTCGTACCCGTCCAACATGTTCGGGGTTCCCCGGAGCGAGTGTCAGCTCGTCATTCTCTCGATCGGGAATGTACTCTCCCTTTTGACCTTGTCAATTGCATCTACAAGCTTCGGTACAATTGCCTCAATTTTTTCCTTCCATTTTCCCTTCGCAACGATCAACCCTGTCTTTGGGTCCAACCCTGCCCCATGAGCGAACAACCATAACTTGGACCGTTCGGGCCAGTCCCATGTCTGTGGAGTGATTCCATGATCCATCAGTTTATTCTCAAACGCTGTCCACTTCGGAATGGCACTCTTGTAGCCACGACCCCAAATGATGCGGAAGTTTCTTCTTTGCAGCATTTTCGGTATTTTTCTTCGATCGGGACACAAAAGTAGACGATTGCTTATACTCCTTAAATGCGGCACGGTGATCTTTTATCTTCACTAGATTATCATCGAATACTTTGGATCTTCATTCTTATATTTGTCCCATAAATTTTTCTTGAAGGTCCGGAATTGTATGGCCATCTTCTTCCATGTCCATTCCTTGACTTTATTCTTCCGGCCTTCCAGTCATGTCTTCCGGTAGGCTGAACTTTGTCATGAGCGTGTCCCAAAGAAATTTTTTCATCGCGTCGTTGACATAACTAGCACCACTCTCCGGGTTCTTCGGCTTATGCCACTCTTGAATGCTGATCGGTACATGGTCCCTAACAATAACTCCGGATTGACTTGTAAATTTGCGGCAAAACTCCTTGGGCTCCAGTGGTTCACCATTATCCTTGAATGCCGTGAGGGCTAACCTGCCCTCGCACTTTAGCACCCGCGTCGGGCCTCGTTTTGATCTAACAGACTTGCTCGATGATCCAGAAGGCTAAAAGAAAAAAATTATTCGTTAATAAGTGCAATACAAATAAATGAATGCATCTAGGGATAAACATATAGACTAATTGATACATAGATATACACCTCGCCGGAGTTTGTGATGGACACTTCGTTGTCTCTTCTAATTTGTTCGAGACTCAAGTCCCTCGCCGAAATCATTCCAGAAAGTCTTGGAAATCGTTGTCATCTCCATCGTCGGGTTCCGGACCACGGGCACTCTCATAGATCAATTGCTGCACCGCTTCTTCCCCCTCCTCATCTCGGACGAAGGTGTCGTCCTCCATACCTCAATGTCACTGCAAAATTAAGAAAGCAATTGTATTTCATTCATCATGTCATGATCATATAAATAACAGATTAGAAGAGTGTGCAAGGGTTCACTAAACTTCCCAATATAAATACAGAAGAAATATAAAGGAAACGGCGGTAGTATAAAACCTAATCTAGCTCCTAGGTTAGTTGCCATGTATGACGTCCACTATATGGAAACCCTGGCTCCATGGTCTCTGGCGATGCCGGGGAAAGGATTAGACCTACCCCTCCTCCGCCATCTCCTCTCACCCACCTCTCCTTCAGCTCCGACGGGTCCTGTATCGTCATCGCCGGCCCTCGGCTGCCCGGTGGATCTGCTGCGACACCTTCCGGCTACGGGGCCTCTCGGTCCCCGTCAACTACTACGTCGTGGTACCCCAAACTCCCCATTATTAACGGCGAGAGCAAGGCCGAGGGCGACTCGTGCTTTTGCGGCGAGGACGCGGCCGGGAGAGGATTTTCATGATGGCGCGGCTAAGGGCCGGTGCGGGTTCGATGCAGGGCAGATTGGCGCGGCGCCGGGCCGGGACAAGAATCACGGTGGACAATCCGCACGGCATCTGCGCCGAGCGCGACGGCTCGTGGACACTGCTGTCGTCATCGGCTGAACTCCGGCTCGACCCCGCCGGACCCTATCGGACCAACCAAGCGGGGAGGCCCGGGCCGGCGCACGCACGCCGGGCAGCGGCGGCGCGTCGGGGGTGACGTGGGGCCATGTCGATGCGACCTCGTAGGCGAGCGCGGCGAGCTGCACTAGCGAGGCGTAGCCGCGGCGAGCGAGCGCGGCCACGTACCATGCGCCCGTGGTGGACGCCGAGGCCGCGGCGGCGGCGTCGTGGAGGGCCCCGTCGCGGCGGCGGGGCGGCTTGAGGCGGAGGCGCAGCGCGAGCGAGGGCGCGCACCCGCGGAGGAGCGGCGAGAAGCGAGGCGAGCAGGCCCGCGTGCGCGGCGGCGGCGGCGGCCTCGGCGAGGGCAGCGGGTGGCGGAGTCCGGCCCTAAGGGCGACGACCGCGAGGCGGCGAGGCGGCCGCCGCCGAGCTGTGCGGCCACGCCGCGCCCTTCAGCCGGCGTCCGCCGGTTCCCTGCGGGCGAGGTCACCGAGCTGCGGCCACGCCGCGCCCTTCGGCCGGCGTCCGCATTTGACCGAACACCCTAAGGGCGTCGGCGTTCGGCCAGGCGGCAACGGCGAGCGGCGTCGCGTCCGGTCGTCCGGGCGTCTAGCCGGGCGTCGCGTCTGCGGCGAGCGGCGTCGGCGAGGCTCGGCGAGGCGGCGTCGGCAGCGCGGCGTCGGCGAGGCGGCCTCGGTGAGGGCGCACGTCGGCGAGGGCGGCAGCGGCGGAGGGACCGTAGGAAAAAGGCCGGGGGGCGGAGGACTTACCTGCGGCGGCGACGGCGGCTGCGATGGCGGCTGCGACGGCGAGGCTGCGAACGGCGAGCTCGCGCGCGAGGCTGCGGCTGTGCGAACGGCGAGGTGGCGCGCGGAAGAAGAAGAAGAATGGGGAAATTTTGCCCCGCGCCGCTAAGTCCTATACTAGGATAGCCCTTTGGTACCGGTTGGTACCACCAACCGGTACGAAAGGCCTTTCGTACCGGTTGGTGATACCAACCGGTACCAAAGGTATTTTTTTGTTTTCTTTTTCTTTTCTTTGTTTTCTTTTCTTTTCTTTGTTTTCTTTTCGTTTCTTTTTACTTTTCTGTTTCTTTTTTACTTTTCTGTTTCTTTTTCTTTTCTTTTCTTTCCTTTTCTTTTCTATTTTTTTCTTTCCTTTTCTTTTCTATTTCTTTTTTCTTTTCTATTTCTTTTTTACTTTTCTGTTTCTTTTTCTTTTCTTTCCTTTCCTTTTCTTTTCTACTTTTTTCTTTCCTTTTCTTTTCTATTTCTTTTCTATTTCTATTTTTTTCTTTCCTTTTCTTTTCTATTTCTTTTTTACTTTTCTGTTTCTTTTTTACTTTCCTGTTTCTTTTTCTTTTCTTTTCTTTTCTTTTTATTATTTTCTATTGCTTTTCTTTTTCTTTTCTATTTCTTTTATTTCCTTTCCTTTTCTTTTATATTTCTTTTCTATTTGTTTTCTTTACTCCCGCCACGACGCCGTCCGCGCGGGAAAGTTTCCCGCCACGTACAACGTCGCGCGGGAAACTTTCCTGCCACGACGACGCGCGTGGGAGAAAAAAGGCGGGAAAGAAAGGGCGGGAATAAAAATTTATTACGAGTGAACTCGAGTTAAAAGTACATAGCTTAGCGAAAATTAAAGATACATGGCCAAATTCTACTGTTGGAGTCATTCGGTCATACTCGTGCCTAGCCTCGTAGTAGTCGCCACTGTAGTCGTCGTAGTCGCCGTCATCATCGTCGCTGGCATCGGGGTCGCGGTACTCAAACGTCGGCGGGTGAGCACGCGTGGGCTGGGACTGAGGGTAGCGCAGGCGGGGGCCACGGTAGGCCATGACGCCCTAGAGAGTCCGGCTGCGCCACCACAGCCGACGGCCGGCCTCGTTGAAGTTCGAAGGAGGCGGGCCGCCCTCCTCGTGCCTGGAAAGCGCCCTCTCACGCCGATTGATGAAGAAGCTTTCCCAAGTCGGGTTGTAGTCGGGATGCCACTGGGGATTCCTCCGCTGCTCGGCGTGAGCTCGAAGTAGTAGTGGTTCGTGATGGCCATCTCGCGCGCCACACCTAGAGGGACTGGAGGGACCGGTACGCCTCCGACGCTTAGCAACCAGCCGGTCGGGACGCGGTAGCCCGGCGGGCAGGGGTAGTTCGAGGCGCAAAGCGCCTCCGCCTCCCGGGGGTTAGAGATGCGATGGAAGCCATGGGAGAGAATGATGAGGTTTGCGAGATATGAGTCTAGATGTGATATGTAAATGGTGGCCAAGCCTACATATATATAGTGAAAAAATGGCGGGAAGACAAAGGCGGGAACCGGTGGAAAGCGCGGGAAGACGAGAGGCAAACCTTTAGTACCGGTTGGTGGGTGCAACCGGTACTAAAGCTGTCGACAGGATAAGGACGCCCTGCTCGATGAGATAAAGTATGTAGCACACGACGCCCTGTCGGTGGGATAAGGACGCGTGGGTAACCTTTAGTACCGGTTGGTGGGTGCAACCGGTACTAAAGCTGTCGACGAGATAAGGACGCCTCGCTCGATGAGATAAAGTATGTAGCGCACGACGCTCCGTCGGTGGGATAAGGACGCGTGGGTAACCTTTAGTACCGGTTCGTGTCTACAACCGGTACTAAAGCTGTCGGCGAGATAAGGACGCCCTGCTCGATGAGATAAAGTATGTAGCGCACGACGCCACGTCGGTGGGATAAGGACGCGTGGGTAACCTTTAGTACCGGTTGGTGGGTGCAACCGGTACTAAAGCTGTCGGCGAGATAAGGACGCCCTGCTCGATGAGATAAAGTATGTAGCGCACGACGCTCCGTCGGTGGGATAAGGACGCGTGGGTAACCTTTAGTACCGGTTCGTGTCTACAACCGGTACTAAAGGCTGTCGGCGAGGATAAGGACGCTACTGCCTATAAAAGGAGCATCGATACACCATGGGAAGCAGCTCAACAAGCCAACATGGATGGAGAGTTTCATCACCATGGATGGAGGAAAGGGTTGGGAAATCTCCCGTGGCGGAACTTGTCGAAGATGCCCTTGGTGCACACGCCCTATGGCATCTTCGGAAGTTCCGCCTCGGAAAAATTTCCTGCAAGCCCGTGGAAGACTCCATCTCCTCTAACAAATGTTGGGGAAAGGGTTGGGAAATCTCCCGTGGCAGAACTTGTCGAAGATGCCCTTGGTGCACACGCCATATGGCATCTTCGGAAGTTCCGCCTCGGAATTTTTTCCTGCAAGCCCGTGGAAGACTCCATCTCCTCTAACAATGTTGCGGAAAGGGTTGGGAAATCACCCGTGGCGGAACTTCTCGAATATGCCCTTGGTGCACATGCCCTATATATGGCATATTCGGAAGTTCCGCCTCGGAAAAATTTCCCTGCAAGCCCGTGACTTAACTAGTAAAACAAGCCAACCATCTCCATTGTTAATATCTTACATACGAGTAACATCATTACACAAAATTGATTTCCATATTGAGATACACAAGTTATACTCCATCTCCTCTAGTCTTCCGAGTTTTCTTCGCCGTTTCCCTTTCTTCTTACTTGCGACGCAACCATGGACAATCTTCATTTTTTAAGATGATGCTTGGGTCAATTTTTACCTTGAAGGGTGGAATATCGTCAAGCTTATTATAATCTTCGACATGTCTGTCTTGTCCTCTACTCCCACGATGTTTCTTTTCCTGAAAGAACTATGTGCCGCTTTGGCTCATCGTATGATGTGTCCTCTTGCCTTTCTTTTCTTTTTTTCGGTTTGCTAGACATATCCTTCACATAAAAAACCTGCGCCACTTCACTGGCTAGGACGAATGGTTCGGTGTCGTACCCAAGATTCTTGAAATCCACCTGTAGTCATTCCGTACTGCGGGTCTACCATGCACCCGTCTTTCGGGTTGAACCATTTACACCGGAACAAAGGGACCTTGAAATTAGGTCCATAGACAAGTTCCCATATCTCCTCTATGTACCCATAATATGTGACCTTGTTCCCATTGCCATCTTACTGCATCAAAGCGGACACCACTTGTTTTGGTTGGTGCTCTTTTTGTCTTGGGCGAAAGTGTAAAATGTGTTCCCATTAATCTCGTACCCTTGAAAAGTCGATATAGTAGAAGATGGTTGCTTGGCCAACAAGTACAGCTGCTCGTCATCGGTGACATTCATGAGACGTGTTTGCAACCAACCGCCGAAAGTCTTCATGTGTTCTCCATCAATCCAATCTTCACGTTGCTCCGGGTATTTAGAGCGTAAGATCTCCTTGTGTTCCTCTTTGTATGGAGCCACCAAGATGGAATTAAGTAGAACTGTGTAGTGTGCTTGAGTGAAAGAATGTCCGTCCATACACGTTGCTGATTTCTTTCCTAGCGTGCCTTTTCCACGCAGTCTCCCCTCATAGCGCGATTCGGGAACACCGATCGGCTTAAGGTCGAGAATAAAGTCAACACAAAACTCAATGACCTCCTCTGTTCCATAGCCCTTGGAGATGCTTCCTTCGGCCTAGCACGGTTATGAACGTACTTCTTTAAGACTCCCATGAATCTCTCAAAGGGGAACATGTTGTGTAGAAATACAGGACCGAGAACGCCAATCTCTTCGACCGGGTGAACTAGGAGATGTGTCATAATATTGAAGAAGGATGGTGGGAACACCAACTCGAAGCCGACTAGACATTGGACCACATCCTTCGTAAATTTTGTAGAGTAAGTGGATTGATCACCTTCTGAGAAATTGCATTGAGGAACGCACATAGCTTCACAATGGGTACTCGAACATTTTCCCGCAGAAGCCCCCTCAATGCAACCGGAAGTAATTGTGTCATAATCACGTGGCTGTCATGAGACTTTAGGTTTTGAAACTTTTTCTCCGACATGTTTATTATTCCCTTTATATTCGACGAGAAGCCGGACGGGACCTTGATGCTACTCGGGACTTCAAAAAAGATCTCCTTCTCCTCTTTGGTAAGAGCATAGGCGGCAGGACCTTGATACTTCTCTGGATTCGGGTTGTTTCCTTCGTGGATACTTTGCTCGGTCCTGCCGTGCATCCGGTGTATCTTTTGTCTTCCCATACACGCCCAAGAAGTTTAGCAGGTTCACGCAAAGATTTTTCGTCACGTGCATCACGTCGATTGCAGAGTGAACCTCTAAGAATTTCCGATAGGGTAGCTCCCAAAATATCGACTTCTTCTTCCACATGGGTACGTGTCCGTCAACATCATGCGGAGCAGTTGTCCGCCGGGACCCTTTCCAAAGATCACTTCTAAATCCTTGACCATATCATATATAACTTCCCCATTAGGGCGGGTATGCTTCGTTCGGTTATCTCGCCTCACCTCCGAAATGCTTTCCTCTCTTTCTTACGTGATGTTGTTTTGGAAGAAATCGACGATGCCCCGGTACACATTCTTGTTTCCCAAATAATTACTATCGGTCTCACCTAAACGAGTGTGTGCATGCATTGTATCCCTTGTTTGGCTGCCACTGAAATGTTACCAAGAGCGAGGCCAATCATTGATGGTTACAAATAACAACGCTCGTAGGTTAAATTCCTTTTGTTCGTGCTCATCCCACACGAGTACACCTTCGTCACGCCACAACTCTAAAAGTTCTTCAACCAATGGCCTCGGGTACACATCAATGTCGTTGCCGGGTTGCTTCGGGCCTCGGATGAGCACTGGCATCATAATGAACTTCCGCTTCATGCACAACCAAGGAGGAAGATTATAGATACATAGAGTCACTGGCCAGGTGCTATGACTAGAGCTCTGCTCCCCGAAAGGATTAAAGCCATCTGTACTTAGACCAAATCTTAAGTTCCTTGCGTCATCCGAAAATGACTTGAACTCTCTGTCGATTTTTCTCCACTGCGACCCGTCGGCGGGTGTCTCGACATCACATCTTTCTTACGGTCCTCTTTGTGCCATCGCAACAACTTGGCATGCTCTTTGTTCTGGAACAAACGTTTCAACCGTGGTATTATAGGAGCATACCACATCACCTTCGCAGGAACCCTCTTCCTGGGGTGGACTCACCCTCAACATCGCCGAGGTCATCTCGCCTTGATCTTATACCTCAATGCACTACATACCGGGCATGCATTCAAATTCTCGTACTCCCGCGGTAGAGGATGCGGTCATTGATGCATGCATGTATCTTCGCACCTCTAATCCTAGAGGGCGAGACAACCTTCTTTGCTTCGTACGTGCTAGAGGGCAACACGTTCTCCCACTGGAAGCATCTTCTTTATTATTTTCAGCAACTTTTCAAATCCCTTGTCGGAAGTACCATTCTCTGCCTTCCATTGCGAGCAATTCCAGCGTGGTACCCAGCTTTTTCGACCATTTTCGCAATTTGGGTACAACGGTTTGTTGTGATCCTCTAACATTTTCTCCAACTTCAACCTCTCCTTTTCATTTCCGCGAGTTCATCTTCGCATCAAGAATGGCTCGACCCAAATCGTCATCCGGGTCATCAAAAATCGGCTCATCGAAAATGAGCTCTTCTTCAACTTCGTCTTCCCCCATTCTACTACCACCGTCTTCAGTGAATAAGGGATAGTTGTCACTATCCTCTTCTTCTTCGTTGTCTTCCAATATAACCACTCTTTCTCCGTGCTTGGTCCAACAATTATAGCTGGGCATGAAACCATTCTCCAGCGAGTGGACGTGAAGGGTCTTCGAGGTAGAGTAATCCTTCATATTCTTACAGGAACTACATGGACAATACATGAAACCATTCGATTGCTTGTTTGCCTCGGCGATGTTGAGAAAATAATGCATGCCGGTAATGAACTCGGGATGGCACCGGTCACCGTACATCCATTGTCGACTCATCTGCATTTTATATGTATATCAAAAATCATTAAGTACACAACATCATGGATATATGAGTGACCAACTTAATTAATATTCAAGTTCATCACATAAAACTAAGTTTTTTTATAAAAAGAAGAGGCTCACCGAGGTTGTACGGTGCCTAGGCTAGGGGACGACGCTAGCGATCGACGGCGGTGAGGACGGGGATGATACTAATTAAAACCTACAAAATATACCATAATTTCAGCTCAAATTGATTATAAAAAAGTAAAATCCCTAACTTAGGCATTTCATCAAACACCTTGCTAGCACTAGAAAAATAGTACGAGTTAAACTACCAAAGAAATGAGCTAAATTAGGAACGCCGGAAGAAAGGATGATATTGCTAACCCTTGGATAGATGGAGGTCGTTAATCTTGTTAAAATGGTGGAGAAAAATAAAGATTATTGGAGTGTGAGAGGTGGAGAAAAATTTAGAGTGTGAGGAAGAAGAGAAAAATGAGAGCCACGACGAGGGGGCTCGGGCGATCTGGGCGATTTGATATGGGCGGGTACCCTTTGGTACCGGTTCGTGTTACGAACCGGTACCAAAGGTCCAGCCCGGGCCCCACCACGCGTCTAAATTTTGGCCGAAGACCTTTCGTACCGGTTCCTAACACGAACCGGTACGAAAGCCCCTCCCAAACCGGTACCAAAGCTCCTCGCCCATCTGAGCCCTCAAACCGGTACAAATGGCCCCATTGGTACCGGTTCGTAAGGGAACCGGTACCAATGGCTTAGATGGATGAGAGGTTTTCTACTAGTGGTGGTGTAGTAGACGAGTATGCCATAGAGCGTACCTCGCGACATAGAAAGAGAGAGGGCGTGAAATCTGGTATACGAGATAGTGATACGCAAAGTTTACCTAGGTTCAAGATCCACATCGGTGACTGATCTCTACTGTTGCTATTTCACTTCAAGGATAATATGTGTTGGGTTACAATGGTCAAGATTGTTCCCTCAAGCGCTTATATATGACATTGGGCCTAGGGTTTACATGTGAGTCCTAACCGACTGAGGCATAGAGTTGTAAGGCGGAACATCTTCTATGTCGTACACTCCGTCTTGGGCTCTTCACCGGACCCATTTTTGGCCGGTCTTAGTCGGTTTGGCCTCCGTCTTGATCTTTGGCGGATAGGGATCCGATGCAGGGAAATGCGAGTATGACGAGATGCACATTCTTCTAAACCGTGGTTGCATTTTCCTCAGCTGAGGACGAATTAAAAATATCTCAGTTAACTGAAATGTAGACCAAAGCATTTATATATTATAAGAATCTTTTATGGAGTTGCCATATTTCTCTATGTAATTTTGTTAGGCATCAGATTTAATTAGGAACCGTTGACATCTAAACAAGGAGATATGGAAGGATTGAAGTTAATGCAATATACTGAACCATCTGTACGTCCTGACTTTTAGTGTGTACTATGAATAGGAGAAATGATGATGATGATGTGTTCTTAATTAATGTCCCCAGGAAGAAAATAAACTAACCTAATACAACTATATTTGTTAAATACACGTTCCCTGTCGGGGGGAAGACCCCGGGTAGGGCAATGGACGCGGAGCAGCCGGCTGGCCACTGGCCGGCTCGCGGCAAAGGCCGGCTGAGGAGCAGCCGGCTGGCGCCGTGGCCGGCTGGTCCGGAAGCCGGCTAGCTCAAGGTCCTAGTCGGCCTAGCTACGGCCGCCAATGCTGTAGTTGGGCCGGCTTCTACAAGCCATATCCGGCCGGGGTCCAGTACCTCGAGACCGACTCGAGGCCGGCGAGTCTTGCACTCGGAAGGAACCGGGTTGGTGATCCGGGTTCCCAAAGTCCACGCCGACTTCATCTTCCGTAAAGCGCGGGGCACTCTGTGGAGCAATAGTGCCACGCGCCGGACAGGCCATCATGGCTTACGACGAGCCGTACAGGCTACGGTGGCTGACGGCGACGAGAGACACCACCTCTCCATACCGCTGACCCGGGCAGCCGGATGGGACAGAGCCATGACGCCTCAACGGCTCCTGACGTCACCGCCTCGGGAAGGAGCGGAAGCCGAAGCCGGCCAAGCCGGCCAGTAGACTATAGGGTCCTATATGTAAAGTGCCGGCGCCTATATAAGCCGCACTACCCCTCTCGTGCAGGGGACGATCAATCACTTATTGCTTTGACCTACCTACAGCGCTGCCCTGTGAGAGAGACCATCGTCTCCCTTAGCCTCTCAGGGCCAGCCGGACACAGCTCTAGGAGCACCATTGTACTGTGTGATTACCATATACACTCATAGCAGGAGTAGAGGTTTTACCTCCACCGGAGGGCCTCGAACCTGGGTACGTCGCCGTGTCGCTCGTGCCCATACCCGCTTCCGGATACCGCCGTGAGATCTCTCGGGAGCCCCTTCGATTAGCCACCCTATGGCATATGCCGTGACGATACCACGACATTTGGCGCCCACCGTGGGGCCTTCGGCATCCTCGGCCGGTGTCTTCATCCGGACGGGCCTCACCATCACCACCGGCGAGCGAGTCGCTTCGGGCTTGATCCGGAGATTCGGCTCCCTCGGCCGCGTCGGCGGCAACGGCCGGCTGCTTCGCCGACCGGCCCTTCCCGGCCCGGCGGCCGCGTCATCTCCTTCGGCGGCCACGACGTCTACGTCGCCACCGTCGCACCGCCGTGCTACCCGCGGCAGGTGTTGCGCTGCGCTAGCCCTCCTCCGCGAGCCGGCAGCGTCGCTCCCGCCAGCCCCGCCGTCGTGCAAGTCATGATGGCTGGCGAGGAAGTCACCAAGAACCCGCGCACCCGCGGCCCCAACCTGGAGCGCCACGTCGACCCCAACGCCTCCGGCTCGGGCCCAAAGCGCCACCACCACCGTCCCGGCTGGAGCAAGTCCGGGCAAAGCCGAGCACCCCGCTCACCACCGGCGCCGGCACCGACGCCGCCGCCGTCGAGGCGGACACTGGAGGCGCACCGCGTGCTCCTCCTCAAGCGAGACCGAGGAGCTGGCTGCTGCTAAGCGCCGGTGGGACATCACCCGGCGCGAGTACAACCGCGCCCACGGCCTCACCCCAGGCGGCGACAACCCCGGCCCGAGCCGGCGAGATCCGCCGCAGAGGCCGCGACCTAGGCGCCGAGATCGACCGCGACGGCGCGGACGAGCCGGCTCCATCCATGGAGCTGCCCATCTACAACACCCCCGACAAGAACATGCTCGCGGCCGAAGCCGCCGCGGAAGAGCTGCACCGCCTCGAGGGCGAAGAGCTACGCCGCCGGACTGCGCGGGTGGCTGATTTGGTGAAGGCTGCCAATA
Organism: Lolium rigidum; assembly: GCF_022539505.1. NCBI lineage: Eukaryota > Viridiplantae > Streptophyta > Magnoliopsida > Poales > Poaceae > Lolium > Lolium rigidum. Next base: position 199,823,237 of record NC_061510.1, on the reverse strand, counting down.
GGCAGTCGAAGGACCCCAGTACGCCCGAGACCCTAGAGCTTCTCACGCTCGTGGTGCCGCAGGCAATGCCGAGGACACGGCCGAGTCCGCCTCCCCGGCACCAAGCCGGCGCAGCGACTCCCGCGCCACGCGCGCAACCCCGAGCCGGCCGAGCCACCGGCCCGGGCGGCGGCGGCACGCCGGCCGGGCTCCGCCAAGCCGGAACCGGGAGCAAGACTCCGAGCCGCGACGCCCTCACCGGCCGGCTCCCGAAGCAGGCGGCGCTCGCCAGCCGGCCCACTCCCGGCTAGGCCCGCGCATCGAGCCCGCCGACGCCAGAGACCGCCTCGACCGGCTGATCGAATCCCGCATTGCGGAAGAGGAGGCGCCGGCTTGCCCCAAGTGCTTCGGGCCCCGCATCGCCAACGAGCCCGTGCTCGACGGCTTCCAGCTCCCCCGCGACACACCCAAGTACGACGGCACAGCCAAGCCGGAGGACCAGGCTGCGGGACTACTCCACCGCGGTCGGCATCTCCCGGGGCAACAAGCGGCCGGGCTGTGCGCTACTCCCCCTCATGCTGCTCGGCTCCGCCCGCACATGGCTCAACAACCTGCCGGCCGGCAGCATAAACGGCTGGCTGGACTTCGAGGCCGCCTTCATCAGCAACTTCACCGGCACCTATCGCCGGCCGGGTCGCCCTCAACGGCTTGAGATGTGCAAGCGGGGCCCGGACGAGACGGATCGCGCGTACCGACGCGCTGGTGCGAGATGCGCAACTCTTGCGAGGGCGTGCACGAGATGCAAGCCATCAGCTTCTTCATGGGAGGCTGCCGGCCCAACACCATGCTGTGGCACAAGCTACGCCGCAGCGAGCCCAAGACAATGGCCGCCTTGATGGCCATCGCCGACAAGTACGCGCTGGCTGAGGAAGCCGGCAAGGCGCCGGCTGACGTTTCACCAGCCCCAGCAAGACGGGACAACCACAAGCCGGCTGAGCACAAGCCGGCCGAAGGCGGCTCGCATGGAAGCCGGCGGGACAACTACCGCGGCAAGCGTCACAGCGACCAGCCGGACCGCCGGTACGGTTCCGCCCATGTGGCAGCCGTGTCGGACAACGCGGCAGGCGGCAGCCGCCGCCAGAAGCAAACAGACCGGCAATGGAAGCCGAAGTACACCTTCGAGCAGATGCTCGACTCGCCGTGCAAATACCACAGCGGCAAGAACCCCTCCAACCACACCACCCGCGACTGCCACTTCATGAAGCGGCTGACAAGCGGCGAACCCCTCCCTCCTCCACCCCCGCCCCCTCCAGCCGGCGGGCCGGGTGGTCAAGGCGGTGCAGAGAACGCCAACCTCGAGCACCACGAGGCTAACCAAGTGCACCATGGCCGATATCTGGCCGAAGATGTTACCTACATCATCTTCACCTCCGAGCCCGAGGACAAGACGAGCCGACGAGCCGTTCCCTCGAGGTCAACGCGGTCATACCGCCGGTCCCCCAGTACCTAAACTGGGTCAGAGCAGGCCATCACATTTGATCGCCGCGACACACCGGCTGTCCTGCCGAAGCCGGGCAGCTACGCCATGGTCCTCGACCCCACCATCGGCACGACCCGGCGCAGCGTGCGATTTTCGCGCGTCCTCATCGACGGCGGCAGCAGCATCAACATCCTCTACCGCGACACCGCCCGCAAGCCGGGCATCCAGGAGGCCGAGCTGCGCCCCACCCCCACCGTCTTCCATGGCATCGTGCCAGGCCACCGCTGCCGGCCGATCGGCCGGATCACGCCTGGAGGTGATGTTCGGGAAGCCGGACCACTTCCGCACCGAGAGAATCGAGTTCGAGGTGGTGGACCTCGTGAGTCCCTACCACGCGCTCCTGGGCAGGCCGGCCCTGACCAAGTTCATGGCGGTGCCCCACTACGGGTACCTGAAGATGAAGCTGCCTGGCCCAAAGGGGGTCATCACCATAGCCGGCGACTATCGCCGCTCCATGGACTCGCGCCACGCGAGCTCCAAGATGGCCCAGACGCTGGTCATCGCCACCGAGAAGCAGCTCATCCACGACGCCGTTGCCCTCGCCAAAGCCGCGCAGACGGACATGCCGGCTGGAGGCAACCCGGCTGGAACAACTCATTTCCAACCGGCCGACAACACCAAGAAGATCCTGCTGGACCCGGCGCAGCCGGACAAGTACGTCACCATCGGTGCCGGCTTGAACAAGAAATAGGAAAGCGAGCTCACCAGCTTCCTCCGTGAGAATCGGGACATCTTCGCATGGACTCCAAGAGACATGCCGGGTGTGCCGAGGGAGTTGGCCGAGCACCACCTCCACGTCCGGCCTGAAGCCAAGCCGGTGAAGCAGCCTCTCAGGCGCTTCGCCGAAGAACGAAGGAAGGCCATCGGTGAAGAAATTGCCCGGCTCCTAGCTGCCGGCTTCATCATGGAAGTACTGCACCCGGACTGGTTGGCGAACCCGGTCCTGGTTTTGAAGAAGAACGGCTCTGGCGCATGTGTATCGACTACACCGGCTCGAACAAGGCGTGCCCGAAGGACCCCTTCCCCTGCCGCGCATAGATCAAGTCATAGACTCGATTGCCGGTCGTGAATCGTTGTCTTTCCTAGATGCCTATTCGAGGCTACCACCGGATTCCTTTGAATCCGGCTGATCAAATAAAGACTTCGTTCATTACCCCGTACGGGGCTTCATCGCTACACGACTATGCCATTCGGCTTGAAAAATGCGGGCGCCACCTACCAAAGGTGCATGCAAAAGTGTTTGCGAGGATCAAATCGGCGTAAATGTTCACGCATATGTGGATGATGTCGTTGTAAAAACCAAGGAGATGCCTACCCTCCTTGATGACTCGAGAGAAACCTTCACCAATCTGCGAAGATTCCGGATGAAGCTCAACCCGGCCAAGTGCACTTTCGGCGTGCCGGCCGGCCAACTCTCGGGCTACCTCGTCTCTCGGCGAGGAATCGAAGCCAACCCGGAGAAGATCGGTGCCATTGAGAAGATGGAGCTGCCGCGGTGCCTCAAGGACGTCCGAGTTCGCTGGTCGTCTGGCTTCCTTGAGCCGCTTCGTCGGCCGGCCGGGGAGAAGGCACTCTGCCCTGTATCGGTTGATGAGGAAGGCGGACAAGTTCGTCCTGGTCACCGCGAGCGGATGAAGCCTTCCGTGACTTAAAGCGCGTGCTCTCAACCGCGCCAATCCTTGCAACGCCGGGTTCAATGGAGCCGATGCTTGTTGTACATCGCAGCCACCAACCGAGTGGTTAGCGTTGTCCTGGTGGTGGAGCGCAAAGAAGCCGAAAACAGAGAGCAGCTGGTCCGGCGCCCGGTCTACTACCTCGGCGAAGTGCTCTCCCGGTCGAAGCAAAACTACCCCCACTACCGGAAGGTCACCTACGGTGTCTACATGGCAGCCAAGAAGCTCAAGCATTACTTCCAAGAACATCCTATCCGGGTGGTTGCCACGAGCACCTCGGCGGAAATCATCGGCAGCAAGGATGCCAACGGCCGGGTTGCCAAGTGGGCCCCGGAGCTAGCCGCCCACACCATCCTCTACGAGCCACGCACAGCCATCAAGTCGCAGATCCTCGCGGACTTCTTCGTCGGCCGGGCCGAGATGCGTACCGCCGCCTGTGCCGGATTCCACACATTGGAAGATGCACTTCGACGGCTCGAAGATGCGCAACGGCTTAGGAGCCGGCATCGTCATCACCTCTCCCAAGGGAGACCGGCTGGACTACGTCCGGCAGATCCACTTCGCCGCATCCAACAATGTGGCGGAGTATGAAGCGCTCATACATGGGCTGAAGCTGGCCAAGGAGATCGGCGTGCGTCGCATACTTTGCTTCGGCGACTCCGACTTGGTTATACGACAAGCATCGCGGCGACCGGGACGCGAAGGACGCCAACATGGCCTCATACCGCTTCCATGTCCAGCGGCTATCCGGCTTCTTCGACGGCATGCGAGTTCCACCATGTGCCACGAGCAAACAACGAGGCGGCTGACGCCTTGTCCAAGATTGGCTCAACCCGGCAAGCCATTCCGCCGGGTATCGCCTTGGCGGTTATCAAGAAGCCGTCCATCATACCGTCACCGGATTCGGATTCAATATTCGTGCCGGCTGACCCGGGGCTGCTCGGCCGAACCCGGGGGCTTCATCGCCCAAGTCGGGGGCTAACAAGCCGAACCCGCCGGCTACCATGCCGAACCCGGGGACTTCTCGGTCCAACCCGGGGCTTCATCGCCACACTCGGGGCTAGCAAGCCGAACCCGCCGGCTAGCAAGCCGAACCCGGCGACCATGCGATCGAAGCCGGAAGCTCCCACGCGAGGAGACCCGTTGGTCGGCGTATTCGAGATAAGATGCGTACCTTCATGGGCACAAGAATTCCTCTCCTACCTCACCAACGGTGTGCTTGCCCGATGACGAGAGTCCGGGCCGGGCGGATTGAGAGAAGGGCCAAGGCCTATACAATCATCAACCACGAGCTGTACAAACGCAGCGTAAGTGGGGTGTTCCAGCGGTGCGTCGAGCCGGCTGAAGGGATTGAACTCCTGCGGGAAATCCATCAGGGCGAGTGCGGCCATCACGCCTCCTCCCGAGCCATAGTGGCCAAAGCCTTCCGGCACGGTTTTTACTGCCGATCGCGCTCGGAGACGCGAAGAACTGGTGAAGAAGTGTAACGGCTGCCAACGCTTCGCCAAGCAAAGGAACACGCCGGCTTCCGCCTTGAAAACCATCCCCATTACCCGGCCATTCGCCGTATGGGGCTTGGATATGGTGGGCCCATTCAAAACAGCCCGAGGCGGCATGACTCATCTCTTGGTGATGATTGACAAGTTCACTAAGTGGATCGAAGCCAAGCCAATCAAGAAGCGGGACGGCTCCACAGCCGTCACATTCCTCAAGGAAATAATCGTGAGATATGGCTACCCGCACAGCATCATCACCGACAATGGCAGCAACTTCGCCGAAGGCATCTTCAAACGCTACTGCGGAGAGATGGGGATCCGGATGGACCTATCGTCCGTGGCGCACCCGGAGACCAACGGCCAAGTGGAGAAGGCTAACGGCTTGATCCTAGCCGGCATCCGGCCCCGGCTGGTGGAGCCGCTTGAGCGCTCAGCCGGCTGCTGGATCGAAGAGCTGCCCAATGTGCTGTGGAGCCTGCGCACGACGCCAAACCGCTCAGTCGGGTTCACACCCTTCTTCCTCGTATACGGGGCCGAAGCCGTCCTGCCGACTGATATCGAGCACGACGCGCCAAGGATCAAGCTCTACACAGAAGCTGAAGCCAAAGAAGCTCGCGAAGATGGAGTCGACCTGGTTGAAGAGGTCCGGCTGATGGCCGAATCCAGGTCAACCGTATATCAGCAAAGCCTCCGTCGCTACCATAGCCGGAAGGTCAAGACCTTAGTATTCCGAGAAGGAGACCTAGTGCTCCGGCTGATCCAACGGACAGCCGGACAGCATAAACTAGCATCCCCATGGGAGGGTCCCTTCATCGTGAGCAAGGCGATAGGCAATGATTCCTACTATCTCATAGATGCCCAAGAGGCTAAGAAAAACAAGCCGGACAAGGGCGACGAAGAGACTAAACGTCCCTGGAATGTCAGGTTGCTTCGACCATTTTACAGATGAGAGGAGGAATGTATGTATCCCTTGTATCCCTTTTGTGAGTTATGAAAAAGCTTGCGCCAAGAGCGCCGTTTCCGACAAGTTTTTCGCGTACTTTACCTTGTTTCGCCAATTGGCTTGAACCCTCTCACGCGGTCGGCTCAGTAACGTGATCCGGTTTCCGACAGCCGGCTTCCGATCCAGCCTACGGACCGCAACCCGGCTGTCCGGTCGGCGGGAGTAAGGCCTAGGGAGCCGGCACGCGAAAACGACTAAGGGAAAGAGTAAAAGCGAATTGACTTGCAAATCTTCATAAAGTGTCGGATTGCCGAATTCAGCTCGTTCGACTGAAGTACTGTCGGCCTCCCTCAGCGGCCCGCTCTTGATCCGGCGACGGATCGCAAGTCGAACGTACGACCGGCAAGAGCACAGCCAAAGAGTGGGGCGGATAGGAAAAAGCGAACAAGTCGAAAGAAAGCAAGCCGGCACACAAATGATTAACAAACACATTAAAGTGTGCCTTAATAATAGGATAATTATATTGTCTTACATATACACCCGGCATCCCGGGGATTTGATAAGTTGTCTTGGCAAAAGCAACAATCAAAAGACAGGTAAACTAAGGGCCAGCTGGAGGAGCATCAGTGGAGCCGGCAGCCGGGTCGTCCTCAGGCACGTCCTCCGCCTCCTCATCGTCCATATAATCTCCGGACGGAGGAGGGTTTGGGTCCGCGACGAAGAGGGTCTTGTCGACGAACTCGGCGATGGCGCTGGCTCGGGCAAGGCGGGCGGCCTTGAGATCGACTGGGAGTTTATCCTCCACGCTGGCCCGCCGGAACTCAAGCTGCGCCAGGTCCACCTCGTTGTACCAGGAGAGGACGAAGGACAGCGCCATGTCGGCACCAGCGCGCGTCGCCGACTCCTTCCAGTCGAGGAAACGGTCCGGCGCCCGCTCCATCGCAGCGATGAGGCCGGAGATATCTTGCGGCGCCGCCTCCTCAGGCCACAGCATGGGCACCAGCTCTTCGGCCGCCTTCCGAAGTTCCCAGCCGAGCTTGGTGATGGGCTCGATGCGGGCAGACATGGACGCCGAGTGATCCTCCATGCTCGAAGTACTCCGAGCTGCCCTCGCCAGTCGCCTGCCTTCGGGACTCGCGCTCAACGCCAACGGCTGCCAGGGCCGCATCCTGCGTCTCTGGGAAGGCCGCTGCGGGAAGAAGCATGTCAGAAACCTCCAAAAACCGAAATAAGCTGAAAAATGCAAATTTTCGAAGTCCTAAAGTAAGACCGGCGGCAGCCGGCACGAGCCGACCGCCCCGGCCCGAAGATGGAGATTCCGAAGCTCTAAAGTAAGACGGGCGGCAGCCGGCACGAACCGACTGCCCCCAGCCCGAAGATGGAGATTTCGAAGGAGCAAAGCAAAAGCCTGGCGGCAGCCGGCACGAACCGACTGCCCCCAGCCCGAAGATGGAGATAGCGAAAAGACAAGTTTCGGCCACCGGCTACCAACCTAAGCCGGCAGCCGACGGCCGAAAGCCGGCAAAGGGAAGGAAACATAAAGGCACTCACCCGACAAGCCGCGATCTAGCGCGCCAATCCCCTCCGTCCAGCGCTTGGCGGTGGCAGTCAGCTCCGTGGACTTGGTGGAGACTTCCTCCTGAAGCGCAAGACGTTGCCGCTCCACCTCGTCCAGCCGCCCGCTCAGTTCCGCCAGCTTCTCCTCCCCGTCCTTCTTGAGGGCAGCAAGCTCCTTGAGGTGGTTAGCCTCAAGCTGGCGCAGTCGCCTCAGCTCCCCATCAGCCACCTGCAGCTTGGCGGCCGCAGCCCGGTTCGCCTCCTCGCTCGTGACGCACTGAGCGCGGACAACTCGGAGGTCCGACTCCAGCTGCGGGACCCGGGCAGCCTCAGCTGCAAACCGGCAAAAACAAGCCGTCAGTACGAAAGAAACGACAGCCAACGAAATACAAGACATCAAGTCGAAAGAAGCATAAAGCTTACCCTTGACGGCCTCCAGCTCACGAGCCAAACCGGCCCGATCCAGCTTGGCCTTGTGATAGTGGGCCACGGCGCGGTTGTATAGAGCGGTGCGCCGATCCGCCACAGCCTAAAGGAAAAAAGAAAAAGTCAGTACGTCAGACGAAACCCGGACCGGCTCCAGGCAGCCGGCCCACGCCTCGGGAGGCCACCAGGATGATAACCAAATCAGAAAACAGTCGAAGCATACCTTGCTGGCTTCCTCCACCTTGGCGACGCTAGCCGCGGCCTCGGTCGCCCTGGCCTTGAGATTGGCCTGCAGGCTGGAGAAGAACATCTCCACCGATGCTTGGCCAGGGTTCCCCTCCCGGCTGGTCACCTCGTAGGAGTCGGCGCGGAGCCACGCCTGCTCCATGGTGGCAGCCGAGCCGAGGCTGGAGTCGGAGGCGGACGGCACCTGAAGAAGAAGTGCGCCCTTGGCCACGTGCAGGCCTTGCGGTGACGCCGATGAGGTTCCCGTCCTCACCAGCGCGCGCGAGTCGGCGCCCTCCGTGCGCGCCGGCTCGTCCCTTGCCGGCTCCTGCCTGGCCGGCTCCTCCACAGTCGGCTCCGGTGGCGTCGGCGCGGCCATCTCCGGCGCCTGAGGCGCCTCCTCCGGGCTCCCGTCCAGCACCACCACGCTCGGCCTGGCTCCGGCTCCGATCGTGGGCGGCGCAGCCCTACCGGCTCCGGCTCCGGTCGCAGGCGGTGCGGAACTGCCGGCTCCGCTGGACGGCGGCATTCCCAGACCAGCCCCAGCAGCTGGGCCCAGAGGACGAGTCCGGCCCGGGAACATGTCGTCCAGCGTCGCCTGGCGAGTCGGCTCAACCCGCGTGCCGCGATCAGGCGCTGAGGCCAGCGGCACGGCGAAGGAAGGCGCCCCTACGGCAGGCGGCGGCGGTGTAGATGCGCGCGAGGAAGGCTGCGGCGTCTGCTCCCTCCTCTGGCGGGGAAGCGGCGACACAACGCGCGGAGCTTGCCGAGAGCCGCCGCCCTGGGCAAACTTGATAGGGGCCCTAGCCGGATAAACAAAGGGATAATAAGCACAAAAGTAAGGAAAGAAAAGGAATCAAACAAGAAAAAGAAAGAAAGAACTCACCCGGACTTCTCCGGGACCATCTTCGGCTGCTGCCGGCGCAGCTTCTTCGCCTTCGCCTCCAAGGCGGCGGTGGAGCCAGCTCGCTTCGTGCCCTTGGGCGCTGAAGTCGCCGTGGTGCCTGGCGGCCTCGTACGCAGAGGCACGGCGGGGATGGGCCCCGTGCCGGACGTCGCCGGCTCCACCTCCTCCTCTTGCTCGTTCGGCGAGGGGGCGGATTGTGCTCCCCCGGCCGCCTACATCGGCGCGCTGCGGCAGGTCGTCGTCGCCGGCATGTTCGCCGGCTTGGTCAGCCGGATCGGCGTGATCCGGCGTCCACCTCTTCGTCGCCAGGTCGCCGTCCTCGGCGTTCTGGCGCTCAAAAACCTAGAAAGACAGAAAAAACATGAACATATAATGAGCCGGAAGTCGGCAGAAGACAAGAGAAGTCGGCCTCGCAGCTGCAAGCCGGAAAATGGCAAAGACATAGGACTTACCCGCGCCGGCGGATGCTCCCTGTCGTGAGGCACCAGCCCGTAGCTCCAGCTCTCCGTGAGGTTCGCCTTGGTGATGTGGTTCACCCGGCTGGCCACCTGGGCTTTGTTGAGCGGCACCATGGACGTCCGGTTCGGATCGAACCGGCCGGACATGTGCCCGATCTTGTGGGAGCGCATCTGGAGCGGCAGCACCCGGCGCTCGGCGATGGTGCGAGAGGAGATCTTCGGCGGTCAGCCCGCCATCGGTGGCTGTCGCCGGGAAGTCCAGAGCAGGTTCACCTCGGCGTTTGGATCCGTCGAGCGGGCGTTGTGGCTCCAGTTGATCCGGCCGACTGGAGGAGCCGGGTTGAACTCCGGCAGGTTGATCCGGTCGACGAGCGCCCCGTCGTTGCGCACGTAGAAGAATGACATCTGCCAATTCTTCACCGAGTCGACGGTGGGGATTTTGGGGAAAGGCGTACCAGGCCGGGTGTAGATCGAGGCGGCGCCACAGGCCCGCAGGCGGCCCTCGGTGGTTTGGGCCTTCAAGTAGAAGAGCCGGCTCCAGAAGTCGATGTCGGGCCACAGGCCGGCGTAAGCCTCCATGAACGCGACGAAGCAGCTCAGGAGGACGCACGCGTTGGCCGGCAGGTGGTGCGGCTGGAGACCGAAGTGGTCGAGGAACCGCCGGAAGAATGTTGATGCCGGCAGGCCCAGCCCGCGGTCGAGGTGCGCGCCGAAAACGACGCGCTCGCCGGGCTCCGGCTTGGGCTCCGTCTCCTTGCCAGGCTCCCGCGTGATCACCGACCGCGGGATCCGCCGGAGGCGCACCAAGCGCTCGATGTCGTCCTCCCGCATGTAGGAGCCCCTCCAAGATCCGCCGGGGACGCCATTGACGAGGCCGAAGAAGAAGAAGACGACCAAGAAAGGTGGAACGGCGAGGAAGAACCTTGCGACCGCGGCGGCGACGGCGGCGGCTGCGGACGCTCCGTCGAGACGCGCGGCCCCGTGGCGCCGGATTGATGGAGCGGCGGCGGCGGAACGGTGGAGTTTCGGTCGCCGGAGTTCGCCAGCGGAAGACGTTCGCCGGAGCAGCGAAGAGCTTGGGCGCGCGGAGAGCGACGGAGGCAGGGGCGCGAGGAAGGAGAAGTGAGCAAGTGCCGCCTCGTTACCCTCCCCCGCGGCATTTATAGCCGACCGCGGCGGGCAAGTTGGCCTCCACGTGGCGATCGTGGGCCACGTCTCCGGATTTCCTGCGCCGTAACTCCCCCCACGATCGCTGCGGTTATCAGAAACGGCCACACCACGTCGCCCACAACCGCACCGGATCCGGAGGAACATTGATGTGACCAGACGAAGCGACAGCCAGGCCAGGCGTCAGACCGATCAAGTCGGGCGCAGGGCCCGAGGCGGCGGAGACCCCGGCGCGCAGCAAGCCGGAGCCGGACGAAAAGTTCCACTCGAACCAAAACTCTTCAGCAAGGCGGAGGCACCATCAAATCTTGCAGGAAAGCAAAAACTATACAAGTGTAAAAAGCTGCCGGCTAGAAGCAGCCGGCAAGAACGAGCCGGATGAGGGCGCAGCCGGCTGAAAGGAAATCCTCAGTCGGCCCCTCCAAGTGCCGTCAAATATATTCAGGAAAACCTGCCTAGGTCCTTCTAAACGCAGGACCTTGCCAGCTTCGGGGGCTAATGTCGGGGGAAGACCCGGGTAGGGCAATGGACGCGGAGCAGCCGGCTGGCCACCGGCCGGCTCGCGGCAAGGCCGGCCGAGGAGCAGCCGGCCGGCGCCGTGGCCGGCTGGTCCGGAAGCCGGCTGGCTCTAGGTCCTAGTCGGCCTAGCTACGGCCGCCAATGCTGTAGTTGGGCCGGCTTCTACAAGCCATATCCGATCGGGGGTCCGTACCTCGGACCGACTCGAGGCTGACGAGTCTTGCACTCGGAAGGAACCGGGTTGGTGATCCGGGTTCACAAAGTCCACGCCGACTTCATCTTCCGTAAAGCGCGGGGCACCGTGGAGCAATAGTGCCACGCGCCGGACAGGCCATCATGGCTTACGACGCACCGTACGGGCTACGGTGGTCGACGGCGACAGAGACACCTCCTCTCCATACCGCCGACCTGGGCAGCCGGATGGAACAGGCCATGACGCCTCAACGGCTCCTGACGTCACCGCCTCGGGAAGGAGCGGAAGCCGAAGCCGGCCAAGCCGGCCAGTAGACTATAGGGTCCTATATGTAAAGTGCCGGCGCCTATATAAGCCGCACTACCCCTCTCGTGCAGGAGAGGATCGATCACTTATTGCTTTCACCTACCTACAGCACTGCCCTGTGAGAGAGACCATCGTCTCCCTTAGCCTCTCAGGGCCAGCCGGACACAGCTCTAGGAGCACCATTGTACTGCGTGATTACCATATACACTCATAGCAGGAGTAGAGGTTTTACCTCCACCGGAGGGCCTCGAACCTGGGTACGTCGCCGTGTCGCTCGTGCCCATACCCGCTTCCGGATACCGTCGTGAGATCTCTCAGGAGCCCCTTCGATTAGCCACCCTATGGCATATGCCGTGACGATACCACGACAATATAATTTTAGCAGGGGGATAATATCTACCAATAAAAGCATCCTTGCATTTAGTCCAGGAATCAATACTATTCTTAGGCAGAGATAGCAACCAATCTTTAGCTCTTCCTCTTAATGAGAAAGGGAACAATTTTAGTTTAATGATATCACCATCTACATCTTTATACTTTTGCATTTCACATAGTTCAACAAAATTATTGAGATGGGCAGCAGCATCATCAGAACTAACTCCAGAAAATTGATCTTTCATAACAAGATTCAGTAAAGCAGGTTTAATTTCAAAGAATTCTGCTGTAGTAGCAGGTGGAGCAATAGGTGTGCATAAGAAATCATTATTATTTGTGCTAGTGAAGTCACACAACTTAGTATTTTCAGGGGTAGACATTTTAGCAACAGTAAATAAAGCAAACTAGATAAAGTAAATGCAAGTAAACTAATTTTTTTTTGTGTTTTCGATATAGCAAACAAGATAGCAAATAAAGTAAAACTAGCAACTAATTTTTTTGTATTTTGATTTAGTGCAGCAAACAAAGTAGTAAATAAAATAAAGCAAGACAAAAACAAAGTAAAGAGATTGAGAAGTGGAGACTCCCCTTGCGGCGTGTCTTGATCTCCCCGCAACGGCGCCGGAAAAAGAGCTTGATGGCGTGTATTTCACACGTTCGTTGGGCAACCCCAAGAGGAAGGTATGATGCACACAGCGAGCAAGTTTTCCCTCAGAAAGAAACCAAGGTTTATCGAACCAGGAGGAGCCAAGAAGCACGTTGAAGGTTGATGGCGGCGGGATGTAGTGCGGCGCAACACCGGAGATTCCGGCGCCAACGTGGAACCCGCACAACACAACCAAAGTACTTTGCCCCAACGAAACGATGAGGTTGTCAATCTCACCGGCTTGCTGTAACAAAGGATTAACCGTATTGTGTGGAAGATGATTGTTTGCAGAGAAAACAGTAAAACAAGTATTGCAGTAGATTTGTATTTCAGTAAAGAGAATTGGACCGGGGTCCACAGTTCACTAGAGGTGTCTCTCCCATAAGATAAAAGCATGTTGGGTGAACAAATTACAGTCGGGCAATTGACAAATAGAGAGGGCATGACAATGCACATACATGACATGATAAGTATAGTGAGATTTAATTGGGCATTACGACAAAGTACATAGACCGCCATCCAATCGCATCTATGCCTAAAAAGTCCACCTTCGGGTTATCATCCGAACCCCCTCCAGTATTAAGTTGCAAACAACGGACAATTGCATTAAGTATGGTGCGTAATGTAATCAACAACTACATCCTTAGACATAGCATCAATGTTTTATCCCTAGTGGCAACAGACACAACACAACCTTAGAACTTTCCATCACTCGTCCCGGGTGTCAATGCGTGCATGAACCCACTATCGAGCATAAGTACTCCCTCTTGGAGTTAAAAGTAAAAACTTGGCCGAGAGACTCTACTAGAAACGGAGAGCATGCAAGATCATAAACAACACATGTATAATAACTTGATAATTAACATGACATAGTATTCTCTATCCATCGGATCCCGACAAACACAACATATAGAATTACAGATAGATGATCTTGATCATGTTAGGCAGCTCACAAGATCCGACAATGATAGCATAATGGGGAGAAGACAACCATCTAGCTACTGCTATGGACCCATAGTCCAGGGGTAGACTACTCACACATCACACCGGAGGCGACCATGGCGGCGTAGAGTCCTCCGGGAGATGATTCCCCTCTCCGGCAGGGTGCCGGAGGCGATCTCCTGGATCCCCCGAGATGGGATCGGCGGCGACGGCGTCTCAGGAAGGTTTTCCGTATCGTGGCTCTCGGTACTGGGGGTTTCGTCAGGGAGGCTATTTGTAGGAGGAAGGGTAGGTCAAGAGGCGGCACGAGGGCCCCACACCACGGGGCCGCGCGGCCAAGGGGGGGCCGCGCCGCCCTAGGGTGTGGCCCCCTCGTGGCCCCTCTTCGTCTCTCCTTCGGACTTCTGGAAGCTTCGTGGAAAAATAGGCCCCTGGGCTTTGATTTCGTCCAATTCCGAGAATATTTCCTTACTAGGATTTCGAAACCAAAAACAGCGAGAAAACAGAATCGGCACTTCGGCATCTTGTTAATAGGTTAGTTCCAGAAAATGCACGAATATGACATAAAGTGTGCATAAAACATGTAGATAACATCAATAATGTGGCATGGAACATAAGAAATTATCGATACGTCGGAGACGTATCAGTAGCTTAGGCAACAATTGCAAGGCTTTGTGTGATCACATGATCACCAGAGAGCAGAAGAACGGGAGGAAGAAGGAGCACAGTAGCTTGGGAGGCGCACAGGCATGGAGAGGAGAAGGAGATGGAGCGGATCACTTACATGCGCCTGGTGGCAGAGGCTATGGCATGGCGAGGCAGTGCTCGCGCGGCCATAGCAGCTGCAAGACCCAAGGTAGACGCCGGCGTTACGCCGACGAGCACGAACACCCCACCACAGCACGGCACGGAGACGACGGCACTGGTACTGCAAGCAGCACCGCACCAGGTCGGTCTCAGGAAGCGCGCACGTAGACGGCGAGGGCGAGAGTTCGCCGGATATCACCAAATCGCCCGAGGCGATTCTCCAGTGGATCCAGAGAGGAGGCGATTCGCCAGGAGAGGAAGATATCGTAGAAACCATGCGGACAGATCGATAGATCATCTCGCGGCGGTCAAGATCCGGTAGGTGGCTAAGGCAGGGGAGCACGGAGATGGCCGGAGCACGGCGTCGGCCATGGCGGCGACGCCATCGCCACGGGCGTCGCGAGAGGTTAGGGTTAGGGCGAGCGAGTGAGAGAGACGAGTGAGTGAGCGAGGTGGGCCGCTTCGGCGCCACCGACCCGTTATGGGACACGCCTTAGTGGGCTATCCCATGGGCCTTAGTTAGTGGGCTGGCCCAATAGGGGCCAGGGGTATTCTGGTCATTTTACAATTTAGAAAAAGGCCAGAATTTCACCAATTTTTAGTAAATAAAATACAACTCTAAAAATCCATTAAAAATTGGATTAGTGAATGAAAAATTATTCTTAACCAGAATAAAATATGAAATGGAATTTAAGAAACAAATTAAAATTTATGAATTTGATGAATTTAAAATAATAACTTGGAATTCCAAACTATTATTTCCTTGTATTTAAAAATCAAGGAAAAATCTCAAATAAGTTCAAATACTTATGTTCAAACATTTCAAAATGAAATTCTATTATTCCAAGTCATTTCTATTGAGAACGGTATTTTTCAAAGAAAAATACTCTATTCCCTATTTATTCCAAAAATATAGAGACAACTCTATTATTTCAAATCATTTTTGGACTAAATAATGAATCACCAAGTAAAGTAGTTTTACTTTGAATTATTTTACTTTATGAGAATTAAAGTGGTTTACACATTAAAGTAATTGCAAGTTACTGCCAAAGGCATAAATCTTAAACTCAACCCTAAATTGCAATAACTTAGTGGGGTAAAGGGATTCAACATAAAATAATACATCCATGATTGCATTATTTGGATTTTATAAAATTGTCCTTACCGGACAATGATGCTTCTTACGTAACCCGAGGTCCGAGTTCCATCAACCGCATTGAACCGCACTATCTCGCAGTCCACAGGCAAGTTCACCCTTGCTCATACCAACTTGAGTATTTTCTATTACTTTCATGCAAAGCTATATACTTATCAATCCTGCATCGCAAATAAAATGTTACTTTCCAACTATGAATATGACTATGTGGCTGGCAATGGAACCATGGTATGTGTTGATATGGTGGAGGTTCCATTGCATGGGTTATATTAACCTAGGATTAACCACCAATGCCGTCCAGGTGATTCTAGCGCCGTACATACCGCGTTAACCATGAGATCTATAATGGCTCTAGTGAAGCCAGCCGTATCTTTTCCCTTCGCACGCCAACGGACTCGGTAGAGCTGCGGGGTGTTGGAGGCACTGCCGTAGGTTGGGATAGCCTTTTAAATCCCCATCCATTAGTGATGTTAGCTCTATGGTCTATGATGGATTGTCCGGAGTACACCGTGAGTAAAGCCGTATTATCAGAAGAAGTCTACTAGGGGTGTAGGGTCGGACAAAAGGGTGGGTTTGCAGTCGCGGAGAAGGCGGTGTGGGCTTGGATCTTTATACCTGGCCTCACACCAAAGGAAGTGTGAACGGGGGCAAGTCCTCGCGGATGGCAAAAAGGGTGGGATCTCTTGTGGGAAAAGTAACGCACCTCTCGCAGAGTGTATCAAATTGTGGTCTGTCACTCCTTGTTCCGGAAGGGAACTGCGAACGCGGCAGGAAAGGAACTCCATGAAGTTCCGGTCAACTCCGTGAAGACCGACGGGCATAGTTTTCATAATAAAAGCAACCTTTTGAAGAAATGATTACGAAACATGCATTGACTGCGATTTCCCGATCAATGGTCGTAGCTAGTGCATCAAACACCTTTTACTCTTTTAGAACTTGCCGAGTACCTCTGTACTCACTTTCTTTCGACACCCTTGCTAGACTGTGATCCGGAAGTGGAGGCCATCAACGATGAAGCACCGGAAGGAAGCTACGAGCTGGTCTACGAGGAACCGGATCTTACCGGCGGAGTTGAAGAAGTAGACTATGGGATAGTCTACGGACCCGATGACACGGAGGTGGAGGAGTAGTGATGAACCCTAGCATCATAGAGCCGAGCAACGTAGAACTTACCTAAAAAAGTTGTTGAGCTCTATTTTATATATGGTTATAAGTTGTAATCGTACTTAAGTAGTATCTTAGGGTGTTCTCATAGGACCTGTGAGAATACCAGTTTGTTAAGACAATGTTTGTAATAATATATGGAGTGTTATGACCTGCAATGTTTTCGTTGTACCACTCTGAGGGATATGGCAATTTGTGAAGAAGTCCCTTCACAAAGATCATATCAACGACTTGTATACTACAACATGCAGTGGTATGCTGGGTCACCGCAGTACACTTGTGCCACAATAATTGCAATAGTTTGTCAGGGGTAACTGGCCTTGATTTATCGTACGCAGTACGCGAACTACTAATCCTAACCTTTCATTTACATACCCTAGTATAGGCACCTCTCCCCATGAGCTTGGCCTCCCAGTGAAGACCAACCGTCAACTCCGGGAACCGCACGAGGCTTGGGTAGGACATTCACCTCATTTCACGTCATTTCACTTTTGGTGGAGGCAGCCTTGGCATAACCCCTATGACGCTTGTTCGGAGGGAACCCATACTAAAATACATAAGTTTCCGAGTTAAGCCTTACCCGATTCAGGTATTGTGGGGATACTTAAGAATTGGAATGGTATCGCATCCGAACCCAACCATCAGTTTTTGGTAAATTTCACCAAGTCATTCACAAGTCATATTCACCTTCAAAATCTTTCAATAGAATGACTCATCATTCCAAGGTTTTCAAAGTCATTGGTTTTCACAAGTTCCCATCTATAGTAGTCAATTTTAGTTTAGCACTAGCAACTAGTTGTGAGGGATGCTAATCAACTTGTATTGCCCTAGGCTAAGTTTGATACTCTTGTACTACTCCATAACTAACTAAGTGAATCATGAATCAAAAAGGTACTTTGATAAATAAAATTTAGTAAAGCTTGTAAAGTAAAAAAACTTGGGATAGGACCATTAAGTATAAAGTAAAAAAGTAATGGTGCCTTGCTCTTGTAGAGCTTTGCATTATTCTAGTTGCATTGGTAATAGCTTGCCTTGGTTGGGGTAGTGCTCAAAGTTCTCTTCTCCTTCCTCTTGGTAGAATACCTCCTCCTCTTGATAGTCTCCGGTACTAGCGTCTAAAAACTTATACGAGGATACAATCACCAAACAACACTTAAGAAAACTTAGTTAGCCTTAATGGCTCACACAAATGATCTAGCATCACTACTTAACATTTATTCAAAATTAGGCTAGGGTTTCCTTACTTAGTATTAGAAAAATAATTTCCTCTCATTGAAATATGGATTAGGGTTTCTATTTAGTTTGGGAGAAATAATTTCCTCTCATTGAATCTTGTTAAGATTTAATCTCCTCAAATAACCATGTATGATCACATGTTGACCAAGGTCAACACTTCACGCTTATCATTTGAGAAAAAAGATTTAAATAAGATTCATCATCTCATGCCATTTAATTAACTATGTGATTTAAGATCCCCAAGTGAGCAAGGGTGAGATCATCTAACTAAGGACCTCACATTACTTCATAAGACTTGAGAAAATGATTTAAATGAGGTGCTACACCTCATAGATTTAAATTCCTAATTTTTGAAATGGTTTAAATGGGCTAGTTATTGACTACATAGCCAATATTTTGCTTCTAGCCCATGATCATGTACAGAAACCATATCATATTTTTGCATAGTAAATTATAGGGGTTGAAATTTGAATTATAACAATTGGATTCACTTCAAAATTCAAATTGGTTGATTTTTAAGATTTATTTGAATACTGAAAAGTCTCTGACTTATTATTTTTGCTATTCAAATTCTACAAAAGCTATGGGGTTGAAACTAGTGGGATTAGTTAGATAATTTCATAAGGATTTTGGAACAATTTGATTTACTAAATTTGGACTTGTATATTTGAAACTATTCAAATTATAGCAAAGGATCAGTATTGAATTCTCACTGAAACAATTTAATTTGAAAATGCTAAATGGGCTAGGCGGGAAAACAATTGGGCCGAAAGGGTTTGGAAATGGAGCAAACCAGCCCAGTAGCGTTTCACACGCCACGGGCCGCCTGACATGGTGGGCCCCAGTGGTCAGTGTGAGTAACTCGCCGAAGCGGTACCTTACAACTGGAGCCGTCGGATTAGAAGATGATCGAGCTGCTAACCATCGTCGTCGTCGTCGACGAGAGGGAGGCGCTGGCTCGACGGAGGTAGGGGGTCAGCGGCGAGCTGGGGCTCCAGCGGGGGTCGGCGATGATGCTGGACGACGTTGTCGACGATGGCGAGTGTACTGGTAGTCGCGGCGGAGCTTGAGGTGGACGGAATCGAAGTATTGTTCAGCGGCGGGCTCCGGCGATCGACGTATCAATTGGAGCTGTCTGGGGCTTAATCAGAGTGAAGCAGGGGTCGAGGAGGTCGAGGAGAAGGAGGGGAGCAGATTTGGTGTGGAGGACGAAGTGCGGGAGGGGCTCTATTTATAATGGCGCGCGTGTGTTGTGGGTGCCGTGGAGGTCGTCGACGGCGATGGCTGTCCAGGGCGCGAAGGGGAAAGGCGATGGGGGCGTGGTGTTGCAGGCATCATGGCGGAGCTAGGGAGCGTACTAGCGCAAGAGAGGGAGGAGGGGACGGCTCGGGTAGCTTCCACATCTGCGGCGTGTACTGGCGGCAAAACTTTGGATCATGGCGACGGCGATGGGTCCTCCGCGAGCTATTGAGCGTGTCTACGGGGTAGAGGAGGTGGTGGCGACGCTTGGTGCAGAAGTAGGCTTGCAGGGGAGGACTGAGGCGACGGCACGGCTTGCCGCTCTGGCGTGTACCGTGGCATGCCAGTGCATGCTCTGGCGTTTACTGGACGTGGTGATCACGATGGTCCAGGGTGTTGTCGTGCATGGTTTGGATTGGGATCGTGTCTAGCATGTTCAGTATTGCCTGGTGATTCTAGATGACAAGGTTGGAGGGAGAGGTGAGGTCCAGGGTAGGGTAGGGTTTGGCATTGTGGTGTCTCTCATGGCCGGCATGGGTGTTGTTGTGATCATGTCTCCACTTTAATGATCAGTGTAAGGCTTGGTTTGGTGCAGAGAGGGTACCAGTAGGTGGATGATCACAAAGCAAAAGGGATTTAGGCAAGAATCCGTTGTGTTTTAGGAGGTATGCAAAAAGGGAATTGATGCCTGCCAAGTGTTCGATGATATGGCCGCAAGAGAATTTTTGTTGAATTTTGAAATTCTTTTTGGTGGAGTGTGTTTGAATATTAAAAGAAGTAGAATGGTGGTGGTGGTGGTCAATTTGGTGAAGATTTGCAAGATTTCAAAAATGGGCTCATCTTCTCTTTGATTCAATGTCTCCACTTGTCTCATCTATTCTGGTCAACCTAGGCAGAGTCAACCCTGATGGTCAACATCAAACTTGTTCATCTTGACATGGTCTTGGATGAGGTGGTGAGAGTTGGTCAAGTCTGGTTTAAGAAACTTCCAAACCAGGGGTGCAGAGTGGGTAATATGTTATAAATGGGCAAAGTGACCATTATCACATTTATGTTGAATTTGAATTTTTCTTTGATTTGAATTGGGTTTCTTTGATGCAAAAGGGTTTGTTTTTTATATATGAGTGTTTCACAAGCAATGGCACAAGCCAATGTGGCCTTGGTGGAAGATTTGCAAAATTGGCTAAAGTGTATGTGAGTGGAAATGGGATTTTCTCTCTATTTCACTTCTCTCTATTTGATTTGATTTTTCTTGACTTCAAAGTGATTCTTATTAGTTTAGGAACATTTCCAAACCATTGAAACCATTCCAAAAGGTCTAGTTCAAATATTTGCAAAAATGGCCATAAACACATAAGAGGTGATATTCTTATTTTTCTTATTTTCCTCTTTTGTTTATCTTGCTTTACTTGGGCATGGGTTAGGGTCCATTTAGGGTTAGATTAGGTTTAGAGATGATTTCACACCCTTTGGTCAAGGTATAAATGCATAGAACAAGATTTGGGTAAAATGGCTATGTGTCACATATGCCTCTATGCATAGGTTGCATTTTCTTTTTGATTTGACTTGGCTTGACCCAATTGAGGTTGTTGAGTATTGAAATGGTATAGAGGAGTGATCCAACCATTCACAACAAGTCTTAGGGTCAAGATCCTCAAATTCACAATTTTGCTATTTGCTATCATATGCCTCTATGGCATTTTTATTTTCTTTTTAAAATCTTTGGTTTCAACTTGGATTTGGTTTGATAAGCACTTGGTAAGGTTTATGAAGGTTTTCCAATCCTCTAAACAAATTGGAAAGGCCTAGGGTAAAGTTTTCCAAAAATAGCCATAGGCACATATGCCTTCTTCTTATTTAATTTCTTTTTATTTTGTTTTAACTTGGATGGTGAAAAGAGGGGTGAGGTTTAGGGTTTAAGATTATTTCAAATACTAATTAAACAATCAGGGCAAAAGCACAAGAATTAAGCAAGATCACTATGTATCAAACTTAATTTAAGAAAAGTTTTTGTTGGTTCCAAAATTTGGAACAAGGGAAATCATTTTGCTTTGTTTTGAAATTTTTGGGATGTTACAGGCCTTCCCCATACCGACGTCCGCTAAACCTTCTAGAACTCGTCTTCGGATCCTCCTTTCGCCCAGATGCATAATTAAGTGCTTAAATGATTTTTATCACATCAAAATACCATTAAATGGCAATTTTTATTGATATTTCACCGTTGCCTTATTATTTTAAGATCCTGTATAGATAAACATAAAAGGGCGCAGTAGCGCGGTAAAATACAAAAATCCTATAACTACACAATGATAACTTAACAAAATAACGGTATAAAAATATGCTAAAAATGCACTCATCACTATCCATGTTAGTGACAAGGCAAGGTATATGTATATGGTGGAAGGAAAACTACACAAGTATCTCACCTTTCAAGATGGTATCGAAACAATGGTCAAACCAAGAGCAAAGTCAAAAATTGTAACGGGTTACTCACACACACTCAAGGCACATGCAAAAGGCTAAAAACTCTATATGTGGTAGGTATGGAGTGGATAGCAAACGAAAAAGACCAAAGGAAAAGTCTATTGTCAAATGTGTGTAAAATCCAAAGTCAAGTGTCAAAAGTGGTGATCTACGTCAAGGAAACATGGAAACACACACAAGAAGACACAATGAGGTTAGCACGACCAAGGAAGTGAGCAAGTAACAAAAATGGTCCTAATGAAGACTATAAGCTCGTTGTCACGCAAACACAAGAGAGACGGTAGCTTGGTTGCACAAGAAAGAAGCAACAAGATTTGTACAAGATGCCACTCTTCTCTTATCTCTCTTTTGCTCACAAGCTTTGCTTTCTCTTTTGTATCGGTGGCACATGATACCTTCGATCCGGATTATGGATTGCAGTATGATAAGCTTTTTCCCTAGTAGACCTAGGTTTAATCGAACCTTGGGAAGCACTGCTAAAATGGTGTAAAGGAAACGTCTACAAGACTTGCTAGTTAATTTGATTATATGTTTAGTGGACCTATCTAGTTTACTTTTAAGGGGGGTTGTGTTCAATGATGGAAATAGGCCAGGGTTAAGGTTTCTCCTGCAGCTATGCATACATATATATAAATGAAGCGCAAATGTGCAACAAATAAACGAATGAACCTTGGTGAGCAGATGGGTAGGTGAGCACGCACCCAGAGATCGACATCTGTCTAACGATGTTATATTGTCCATGAGGTGATAACCTGCTCTTACCGACTGGATCTTTTGCCTTTTCTGTATTCTTCCTCCTACATTCTCACCTACCACCGTGCTATTAGCGAAGACCACCGCCCGTCGAGCATCCCGGCAACACCACCGATCATGATTCTGGTGCCACCTCTCTTCCCCCTCTTCCCTGACCTACCTCACACCGCCATGCATCCAGAATTCCGGTGCCACCACCCTGGCTCCGCGACGCCTTGGATCCTGGCGCAGCCCCGGCTCCCTCAGCTCCGACTGCGTCTTCCCGCGAAGCGGTTCCGCACGGCCGCACAGCCGGTGGCGCTTGATACGTCCAAAACGTATCTACTTTCCCGAACACTTTTGCTATTGTTTTGCCTCTAATTTGTGTATTTTGGATACAACTAACACGGACTAACGCTGTTTTCAGCAGAATTGCTCTGGTGTCTCGTTTTTGTGCAGAAATTCAACTTTCAGGAAAAATCCCCGGAATTAATGTCAAAGGGCTTATTTTTCCAGAAGATTCACGGAGCCAGAAGGGCAGGCCAGGGTAGGGCCCACGGCCCCCACACCATGGGCCGGCGCGGCCTAGGAGGGGGGCGCGCCGCCCTATGGTGAGGCCGCCTCGGCCAGCCTCTGACGCCCCCCTCTGGACTATTTAAGGGTTTCGATCTAAAAACGCGAGACGGGAAGTCGAAATCGCCAGAAGACATCCAGAACGCCGCCACCATCACGAAATTCCGTCTCGGGACCAAAAACTCCTTTCTGGCACTCCACCGGGACGGGGAATTGGAGGAGATCATCGCCATCATCACCACCGACGCCTCTCCATCGACCAGCCATGTTTCCCCCATCCATGTGTGAGTAATTCCCCGCCGTAGGTCGAAGGGGATGGTAGGGATTGGATGAGATTGGTCATGTAATAGCATAAGATTGTTAGGGCATAGTGCCTAGTGTCCGTAATTGGTACTTCTATGATATTGTTGCAACTTGTTATGCTTAATGCTTGTCACTAGGGCCCGAGTGCCATGATCTCAGATCTAAACATGTTATCAATTCAAGATGATATTCATTGCTTTATGATCTTACCTGCAAGTTGTATACACGTATTGTTGTCCGAACCCGAGGCCCCAAAGTGACGAAATTGGGACAACCGAAGGGGAAGGCGGTGATATGAGGATCACATGTGTTCACGGAGTGTTAATGCTTTGCTCCGGTGCTCTATTAAAAGGAGTACCTTAATTTCCAAGTAGATTCCCTAGAGGCCCTGGCTGCCACCGGCTGGTAGGACAAAAGATGTTGTGCAAGTTTCTCATTGCGAGCACGTACGACTAAATATGGAACACATGCCTATTGATTGATTAGTACTTGGATACCGTTTTATTACTATCTGCAAATGCCCTACCTTGATTGTTACATGAGTTTCTCTCATCCATGTAACGCCCGTTCATCCATCTTTGTGCCTACAGTATTTTAATCCTACTGTTTACTATAATCACTACTGCTGTCTTTGTTACACTGCTGCTGATATTTCACCACTGCTACTGCTATAAAACTGTTACTACTGATAAACTCTTGCGAGTAAGTCTGTTTCCAGGTGCAGCTGAATTGAAAACTCCGCTGTTAAGGCTTACAAATATTCTTTGGCTCCCCTTGTGTCGAATCAATAAATTGGGTTTTACTTCCGTCGAAGACTGTTGCGATCCCCTATACTTGTGGGTCATCAAGACTATTTTCTAGCGCCGTTGCCGGGGAGCATAGCTTTATTTGCAAGTTCACTTGGATTGATATTGTTCGCTGCAAATTCTCCATCATGGGTAAACCTCGCGATACTAAAGTTGCCATATTACCATCCACCACAAGAAAAGGTACAACTCTGAGTACCTCTGCTGCTCTTGATTTACCATCTGTGATAAGTAAACTTGTTTCACCACCACAAGCTTCAAATGCTGGTACTTCTGCTGAATCTGAAAATTCCTCTTATAATTTTGATGATACTTCTGCTGTGCTTGATAATGATGGTTCACTAGGATCTTTTCTAGATGCTACAATTGCTAGGTCTAGACAAATTGAAAGTACTGAAATTCCTAATGAAAATGCTGCTACACTCGTTAATTCACCCGAGTCTCGTTGAATACTCTAGTGATGATCTTGATGAAGATTATGTAGAACTTGATGATGATTTCATTGATAAATGCAATGCTACTACTGGTACAAGTAATATTAAAAAGCTTCTTGCACAACATATCGTTAGATATAAACTCGTCTCCCGATCCTAAATTTGCCACATCTCCTATAAACATTAAGGATAAGGATTATGATTTTTCTCTTGATTTATCTCATATATCTATTGTTGAGAAAACACCTTTTTGTGGTACTCGAAAAAGAAAGTGTTGTAGAACACATGATTGAGCTGTCTACTCTGAGTAGCTTGTTTTCTGATGATGTTACGAAGCGTACTTATTTCGTTGCTAAAATTTTTCCTTTCTCATTAAAGGATGATGCTAAAACTTGGTATAATAGTTTGACACCTGATTCTATTGATAGTCCAAGTGATTTGCTTGATGTTTTCTTTCAGAAATAATTTCCTGCTAGTGCTCAACATATTGCTTTGCAGAAAATTTATAATTTTGACCAGGAAGATGGAGAGAAATTGCCTGAGGCTTGGGCGAGATTTTGCTATCTTATTAGAGCTCGGCCTGGACATGATCTGGAAAAGCATGATTTACTTGATATATTTTATAGTGGACTACCATTGAGTCTAGGGCATACCTGGATAGTTGTGCTCGGTTGTGTTTTCGAGAAAAGAACTCCGGACGTACGCTGAAGAATTATTGGCTAGAATAGGCCGGAATCATGATGATTGGTCTACACCTGAACCAACCCCGACACCAATATTGAAGAAGAGGGGTATGATTAAATTAAATGATGAAGATATGAGGGAAGCCAAGAAATCTCTTAAAGAGAAGGGTATTAAATCCAAAGATGTGAAGAATTTACCTCCCATAGAAGATTTATGCAAGATAACTCCCCCTTCATCCATGATTGAGGTACACTCTCTTGAACGCTTTACTAGGGAAGATATTCCGTATTCAAAACCTCCTGCTCAATGCTTAGATGAGTTTGATAATTATATTGTTAAGCAAAATAATTTTAATATGAGAGTAGAGAATCATTTAATGGAAAATTCTCGAGCTATTAGTGAATTGCATGGTATTGTGGAGAGAACCTCCAATGATGTTAAGATGCTTGTTAAACATTTTCATATGGTTCAAACTCAAATTGATCAACTCACTAAAGTGCAAAATGGCTTGTTAAAAAATAGTTCTAAGGAGAAACATGCTTATGAAGTAACAACTAGAGGCGGTGTTTCTACCCAGGATCCTCTATATCCTGAAGGGCATCCCAAAAGTGTTGAACAAGATTCTCAACGAACTGAAACTAGTGCTCCTTCTAAGAAAAAGAAGAAGAAACATAAAACTGTTGTAGAATCCTCTGAGCCCGTTAATGATCCTAATAGTATTTCTATTTCTGATGCTGAAACTGAAAGTGGTAATGAACATGATAAAGATAATGATAAGAATGATGCTTCTGATAAAGAAGAGGTTGAAGAAGAACCTGAAAAGCACGCTAAAAATAAAAGGTATACTAAAGAAGATTTTATGGCTAAGAAACATGGTAATGAAAGAGAACCTTGGGTTCAAAAGCAAATGCCTTTTCCTGCTAAGAAACTAAAATCAAAGGAAGAAGAACACTATAATAAATTGTGTGATTGGATGAAACCTTTATTCCTGCAAATCCCTTTGACTGATGCTATTAAATTGCCTCCTTATTCAAAGTATATGAAAGATATTGTCTCTAACAAAAGGAAAATTCCTAATGAGGAGATTTCTACTATGCTTGCTAATTACTCTTTCAATGGCAAAGTTCCAAAGAAGTTGGGCGACCCAGGTATACCGACTATTCCTTGTTCCATCAAGAATAATTATGTTAGAACTGCTCTATGTGATTTGGGAGCAGGTGTTAGTGTTATGCCTTTTTCTCTTTATAAGAGACTTGATTTAGATAAGTTGATACCAACTGATATATCTTTGCAAATGGCCGATAAATCTACTGCTATTCCTGTTGGTATATGTGAGGATGTTCCTGTTCAAGTTACTAATAATTGCTTAATATTAACTGATTTTGTTGTGTAGGAAATGCCTGAAGATGATAATATGTCTATTATTCTTGGAAGACCTTTTCTTAACACCGCAGGGGCTGTTATTGATTGCAATAAAGGAAAAGTTACTTTCAATGTCGATGACAAGGAGCATACCGTTTATTTTCCCAAGAGGATTGATAAAGTATGTGGAGTTAATACAATTTCTAATGTGAGAACTATCAAAGTGGGAACTATTGATTGTCCTATATATGAGCCTAAAGAAGGATATCAAAGTATTATGATTGGATCCATATCAATTCAATACAAGGTAACATGATTGATTTGAGGTTTATTTCTTCTTATATCATGTAAAATTTATTTGGTGGCAAGACTTGATCAACCTTGTGTAGCACCCTACCTTTTAATAAAGGCAAGATACCTGTGTATAGTGCTATTCCCGGGATCACTGATAGCACACACATTACAAAATATAGTAATCATTGCAATAGTATCAAATTACTACATCGTTGATCCAGAGGGTACAATAAAACCTACAAATTGCAGTCACATGGACTAGCTCAAAATAAACACAGCGAAAAGTAAATCAGCAATGAGCCTTCATCATCTTCATGTGCCACAGGCAGTCATGTTGGAATGTAGACTCGAGATCCTACCACGTACTTCTTCTCAGAAAAATCCTGCACGTTTGAATATGCAGCCCCACGAATGGAGGTCAGTACAATGATGTACTGGCAAATGACACTTATATGGTGGCAGTTTTGGGCATGACTATCTACATGATATTTGGCAAGTGGAGTTTAGGCAAATTTGCATAAAGCCAATTTTATCCTATATTTATTTAAAACAAAACATTTTGAAATCCTTTGAATGACATTATGAAATCACACCATGGTTAAATCCTCCATGGGTTTTATAATAATCACATGGTTACATCTCCCATGAGTTTTCAAAGATTGATACAAAATTTTAAATACATTCAGAAAACAATGATGAGATTCTTCCGTACATTCCCTGCCTAGATGCTCAAATTGTCCATAACCGGGGACACGGCTAAGATCTTAGGTTTTACTCTCGAGAGGTTGTGCACTTTACCCACAAATCGCAACCAGGCCTTTTTGCCAAAATTCTTCATCTTCATTAAGGCCAGGACGAGGTCACTACGAAGCTTTTCCTTAGTAGCCCCCCTACCTACCGGATCCGCCCGTACCTCGAAACTCCACCCACTGGCGGTACCCTAGGCAAGGTTTCCCACTAACTACTTAGCTAAGACAGAGCCCATAATGTATTGTGGTTGCACTGGAAGCTATCTAAAACAAGGGCGACATAATAATCTCTTTAATCCTGGGTGGCAACCCCTATTCAACCGCGCACTCTCAGGCACCCACCCGTCCACTGGTCCATCCCCAGGGATCGGAGCCCTGAGTAGCCGCCCACCACTCAAACAATCCACCCAGGTGATTCATTAAGGGTTGTTGATTTTCACTTTTCAAACCATCACAATCAAAACAATGAAACAACATTTGGCATTTGATGTTGCAGAGCAAAAATAAAGTATCCTATTAACAGGTTCAGGAGTAGCTACACACTACTAGGGTTTGCTAAGCATAGCATAATACTTTTCTTTTGAAAACAAAATCCTACCATGCATACTAGTTTCAAAACACTAATGCATAATTAAAACAGTAGGATTTGAATGTCCATTGCCTTTTTGGTAGTCGAAGCGCGTTCACTTCTCTTAATCAAAATACGTGCCTCTCCGTACGAACTATAACATAGAATATAGCACAACATAAACACACCATTCAACAACAACAAAATCAAACAAGACGACAATCGGAAATCGCTCTATGGTATTAAGGTGTGGAATGAGGTCCGGCTTGCAAGATAGGCCTTGGGGTGTTGGAATGGCTAAGTCGTATGATTAGAAAGTAATGGAACATCTAAGATATGATTGAAGAACATATATGCTTTACAAGAAGCATGAAAAGAAATTGGAATGTCTCATGTGATTTGAATCACATAAGTGTCAAATAGTGCAACTACAATACTATTGAATATGTGTAACAACAAGTTTAAAATAGTATGAATTACACATAGGCTTGGGTATGGATTTGTGATGTATTGAATTACTCAATTAACTCATTTGTAAATTGAATAGTTCAATATAAGCCGATAAGATTAAATGGCCATGAGGTTGAATATGTATGAACGATATTGAAGATGTGGATCAAAGATGCTATTGGATATCAAGGGTTTAAAACATTTGCTATGTGGTAAAGTATCTCAACACAACATTTGCACAAGGAAAAGTCTATAGTTAAGATTGTCACTATTTACTCAAATAACTCAATTGCTAATTGAATAAGTGGAACTAGACAACTAAGAGTAGGATATGCATTATCGTTGAACACGATAAAGAATTATAACTGGTCCTAAAAGATGGGTATGATCATAAGGATCATTTTGCCTAAAAGAACTATATCGAAACCAGTTATAGGACTGCACTTTTCACGAAAAGTCACTAGAAGAAGTTTTTCGGATGGAAGAACTTTCTACACGTAAGTTGTAGAGAATTCCATTACAAACGTATCGCCAAAAGAATCACTCGGAAAAAGTTGGTAGAATTTATTTTATAGACGATGTTGCGGATCAAAAGGATACCGCGGAAATAAAGTGTGCGAAACTGACATGCAAAATGTCTAACATGATCTACGTGATTTGCTGATTCCGACGGTATAGGGTTTGTCGAAATCCGACGGATAGAACTTAAGATATGAAATTTACAAATCTAAACAGAATTGGGTGCAATTCTAATGGTGTACGAAAAGTTGTCCGAACAAGTTGTTCGGCTTGAAAAACTTCCTACATGAAAGTTGTAGAGGATCTATTTACAAACTTAACGGAAAAACTACTATTCTAAACGGAGGTGTAGATCTAAGGAAATAAAATTGCGAAGTTAGGTACAACAATCTACGTAAAAAGAGCGAAAATAGATTATTTACCGGGCGAGGGATGCATCGGATCGCGGCGTTTACCAAATAGCATTGCGGATGTGGCGTCGCGAAGCGTGTGTGCGTTTCCGTCGGCGCGCAGCAACGTGCAGCTACGCGAGGGAGAGAGAGAGGCGCGCTGGCGCTGGGTGTGTTTGGGGCTCCCCTTTGGGTCCTTTGTATAGGCTAATGGTTGGAGCAATTTTTCGTATGAAGGCGATGTGGGACTAAAGTTGGAGCTGGCGGATGCGCTGGGCGCGAGCGCGTGCGGCCTGGGCGCGAGCTGGGCGCTGGCCAGGCGGGGAGCTGGGCCGATTCGGCCAGGTGGGCCGCGGCGTGAGCGACGCAGTCTGTCTGCCGCACGTGGGCGGTGGCGCGCGGGGCGAGCTGGGCCGCAGAGCTGGCCAGGCGGCGTGGGAGGCTGGGGCTGGCTGGGCCAGGCGGCAGCTGGGCCGTTCGGCCGGGTGGGCCTGTTCGACCTGGCCGTTCGTTTTTCTTTTTTTTTATACTGAAATTGGAAATACACTTTGGGGCTTCAAATAAAATCGGAAAAATACAAATAAGATACCGTTGGAATCGTTATGAAAATACTTTAATATGAGACTAAATTTGGAACAAAAATGTAAATTTTATAAAAACAAAATTTGACATACATGTCTATGTGGCTATAGTGCTCTTTTAGGGTTTAAATTGTTTTCTCAAATGAAATATTTTATAAGTTTCAAAACCTCCGAACAAAATAGGGTATTGTTAGAAAATCTTTTGAAACTAAGGTTTATGCAAACTCCATTTTGTAAATTACTTTTAAATAACTTCAAAAGTTTTAAATCTTTGTGAATTTTCAATCAATTTCAAACAATCAAGCATCAAGTTTATTTTTATTTTACATTCCAAAATTTAGAAAATTTCGGGATGTGACAGACTACCACCCTTAAAAGAAATCTCGTCCTCGAGATTTGAGAAAGGCTAGAAAGAAAAGGTTTGGGTTCAGGTCTTCCAATAGGTTCATACTCTCTATTGCTTCCCTTTTCGAACATCTCAGAGGATATTTCTTATGTTAACTTTGGGCTTTGAAAACTTGACACTAAACCGTATGCAGGCATACCATCAACTGTATCCATTCTTATGATAGTACTCCTCCCATGGATTCTATCTTTTTACGTGGGTATACTCATGGGAAACTCCTTGTAATTCCTTCTCCAAAAACTATCTCATGCGGCATCTGGTGCAAAATCATAATCCAAGGGTAAGGCTTCTACCACCCTTAAAAGAAACTTTTGTAGGTAGTCTTAGGTCTTGGGTTTAGGCTAAGCTTATCTTGGATATGATTTGGCACATCCGAGGATATGACTTGACAATAGGTCATATTTGGAAAACATCTATGGCTTAGGGCTTCTGAGTTAAATCCAATAGGTGAATATTTATTCACATATAGTGAACAACATATCTCTTGTAAGTGACTTGGGTATGATTTTCCTCATGGTTGGGTTTGCTAATCCCTATAGGATGGTGGTTGATCTAATTTTGACAATGAGGGGTCACTCTTTAGGTCAATCAGGAGGCCATGATGTGAAAACTTCATGACATCCTTCATCTTTTCCTTATTGATGTCTTCGTCATCCTTCCACCACTCTTTATCTAGTGGCTAGATCTTCAAACTAAACGTAGTCCTACGCTTGGCAGCACTTGCCTACTATAAGGTCATAATATCTATTCACCCTATGGTTCAGGCTTAACAACGACGTCTCTCTTGTAGGCACGTCTCTCTAGATTTACCATTCCTCATAACAAGAGCGAACAATATGAGTAGTCGTCATGGGGCCAATCCATGTCGCACCCAATCATTTCCTTGTTTTCAGTTTGGTATATCTCGTATTCTAACTCTTGGTCAACCTCACCATTTGATAAAAGTTCCATGGAGAATTGAATCAATATTTCAATCCCCATTATTTAATTGTTTTGAAAATATTTCTATCGATCCTTAACTAGAGTTTTGCGTATCTTTCACTCTACGCTTCTTCTTCTTGATCGGGAACATCACGGTTGGTTTCACTAGTGTTGTCTTCATGGCGAGTTCCCGAGAAAACATTCTCTGGGTTGGATATAGATGAGAATAGATAGAAAGATTCTAAAGAAGACTTCCACATCAAATCAAAGCAAAACATCTTGCAAACAACATCTAACAAACATCAAGCAATATGTTTCAGAACACAAACAACCTAGTATGGTCATACCCCAATTTGGTAAGATCAATACTTTCTAACGCTAGCGTTGTTTCAATATAAAGAGAGCTAATGGTGGTCTAGTCTATTTCTATATTGGATGCATCAAGTTTCTATTCTACTCCTTCGGTGTATCTTCGTGTATTGTACAATCTGCATCGAAGTCTTTCTTCAAGTGTCTTCATTGGTCTTCCATGAATCCCTTCTTGTAGCATCAGTCCCTTACTTCAGGTACAAGGTCATCATTTGTCTTTTCTTAATGGTTTTCAGGAGGTAGGCCATCTAAAGAAAAGAGGAAAACATTTTTGAAGATGGAGTAGGTGAGAATACAAGAGGTTCCAAAATCCAAACATCTTTTTGATTGAAAATAGGATTAGACACAGTTTTCATTCTAGGGCCTTCCTATTTCTAATCCAAACCTAGGGTCTCGATCCTACAGGCAACACTATGCTCTGATACCATTCTGTAGCACCCTACCTTTTAATAAAGGCAAGATACTTGTGTATAGTGCTATTCCCGGGATCACTGATAGCACACACATTACAAAATATAGTAATCATTGCAATAGTATCAAATTACTACATCGTTGATCCAGAGGGTACAATAAAACCTACAAATTGCATAGTCACATGGACTAGCTTAGAATAAACACAGCGAAAAGTAAATCAGCAATGAGCCTTCATCATCTTCATGTGCCACAGGCAGTCATGTTGGAATGTAGACTCGAGATCCTACCACGTACTTCTTCTCGAAAAATCCCGCACGTTTGAATATGCAGCCCCACGAATGGAGGTCAGTACAATGATGTACTGGCAAATGACACTTATATGGTGGCAGTTTTGGGCATGACTATCTACATGATATTTGGCAAGTGGAGTTTAGGCAAATTTGCATAAAGCCAATTTTATCCTATATTTATTTAAAACAAAACATTTTTAAATCCTTTGAATGACATTATGAAATCACACCATGGTTAAATCCTCCATGGGTTTTATAATAATCACATGGTTACATCTCCCATGAGTTTTCAAAGATTGATACAAAATTTTAAATACATTCAGAAAACAATGATGAGATTCTTCCGTACATTCCCTGCCTAGATGCTCAAATTGTCCATAACCGGGGACACGGCTAAGATCTTAGGTTTTACTCTCGAGAGGTTGTGCACTTTACCCACAATTCGCAACCAGCCCTTTTTGCCAAAATTCTTCATCTTCATTAAGGCCAGGACGAGGTCACTACGAAGCTTTTCCTTAGTAGCCCCCCTACCTACCGGATCCGCCCGTACCCTGAAACTCCACCCACTGGCGGTACCCTAGGCGAGGTTTCCCACTAACTACTTAGCTAAGACAGAGCCCATAATGTATTGTGGTTGCACTGGAAGCTATCTAAAACAAGGGCGACATAATAATCTCTTTAATCCTGGGTGGCAACCCCTATTCAACCGCGCACTCTCGGGCACCCACCCGTCCACCGGTCCATCCCCGTGGATCGGAGCCCCGAGTAGCCGCCCACCACTCAAACAATCCACCCGGGTGATTCATTAAGGGTTGTTGATTTTCACTTTTCAAACCATCACAATCAAAACAATGAAACAACATTTGGCATTTGATGTTGCGAGCAAAAATAAAGTATCCTATTAACAGAGTTCGGGAGTAGCTACAAACTACTAGGGTTTGCTAAGCATAGCATAATACTTTTCTTTTGAAAACAAAATCCTACCATGCATACTAGTTTCAAAACACTAATGCATAATTAAAACAGTAGGATTTGAATGTCACTTGCCTTTTTGGTAGTCGAAGCGCGTTCACTTCTCTTAATCAAAATACGTGCCTCTCCGTACGAACTATAACATAGAATATAGCACAACATAAACACACCATTCAACAACAACAAAATCAAACAAGACGACAATCGGAAATCGCTCTATGGTATTAAGGTGTGGAATGAGGTCTGGCTTGCAAGATAGGCCTTGGGGTGTTGGAATGGCTAAGTCGTATGATTAGAAAGTAATGGAACATCTAAGATATGATTGAAGAACATATATGCTTTACAAGAAGCATGAAAAGAAATTGGAATGTCTCATGTGATTTGAATCACATAAGTGTCAAATAGTGCAACTACAATACTATTGAATATGTGTAACAACAGTTCAAAATAGTATGAATTACACATAGGCTTGGGTATGGATTTGTGATGTATTGAATTACTCAATTAACTCATTTGTAAATTGAATAGTTCAATATAAGCCGATAAGATTAAATGGCCATGAGGTTGAATATGTATGAACGATATTGAAGATGTGGATCAAAGATGCTATTGGATATCAAGGGTTTAAAACATTTGCTATGTGGTAAAGTATCTCAACACAACATTTGCACAAGGAAAAGTCTATAGTTAAGATTGTCACTATTTACTCAAATAACTCAATTGCTAATTGAATAAGTGGAACTAGACAACTAAGAGTAGGATATGCATTATCGTTGAACACGATAAAGAATTATAACTGGTCCTAAAAGATGGGTATGATCATAAGGATCATTTTGCCTAAAAGAACTATATCGAAACCAGTTATAGGACTGCACTTTTCACGAAAAGTCACTAGAAGAAGTTTTCCGGATGGAAGAACTTTCTACAGGAAGTTGTAGAGAATTCCATTACAAGCGTATCGCCAAAAGAATCACTCGGAAAAAGTTGGTAGAATTTATTTTATAGACGATGTTGCGGATCAAAAGGATACCGCGGAAATAAAGTGTGCGAAACTGACATGCAAAATGTCTAACATGATCTACGTGATTTGCTGATTCCGACGGTATAGGGTTTGTCGAAATCCGACGGATAGAACTTAAGATATGAAATTTACAAATCTAAACAGAATTGGGTGCAATTCTAATGGTGTACGAAAAGTTGTCCGAACAAGTTGTTCGGCTTGAAAAACTTCCTACATGAAAGTTGTAGAGGATCTATTTACAAACTTAACGGAAAAACTACTATTCTAAACGGAAGTGTAGATCTAAGGAAATAAAATTGCGAAGTTAGGTATAATAATCTACGTAAAAAGAGCGAAAATAGATTATTTACCGTGCGAGGGATGCATCGGATCGCGGCGTTTACCAAATAGCATTGCGGATGTGGCGTCGCGAAGCGTGTGTGCGTTTCCGTCGGCGCGCAGCAACGTGCAGCTACGCAAGGGAGAGAGAGAGGCGCGCTGGCCGCTGGGTGTGTTTGGGGCTCCCCTTTGGGTCCTTTATATAGGCTAATGGTTGGAGCAATTTTTCGTATGAAGGCGATGTGGGACTAAAGTTGGAGCTGGCGGATGCGCTGGGCGCGAGCGCGTGCGGCCTGGGCGCGAGCTGGGCGCTGGCCAGGCGGGGAGCTGGGCCGATTCGGCCAGGTGGGCCGCGGCGTGAGCGACGCGGTCTGTCTGCCGCACGTGGGCGGTGGCGCGCGGGGCGAGCTGGGCCGCAGAGCTGGCCAGGCGGCGTGGGAGGCTGGGGCTGGCTGGGCCAGGCGGCAGCTGGGCCGTTCGGCCGGGTGGGCCTGTTCGACCTGGCCATTCGTTTTTCTTTTTTTTTATACTGAAATTGGAAATACACTTTGGGGCTTCAAATAAAATCGGAAAAATACAAATAAGATACCGTTGGAATCGTTATGAAAAATACTTTAATATGAGACTAAATTTGGAACAAAAATGTAAATTTTATAAAAACAAAATTTGACATACATGTCTATGTGGCTATAGTGCTCTTTTAGGGTTTAAATTGTTTTCTCAAATGAAATATTTTATAAGTTTCAAAACCTCCGAACAAAATAGGGTATTGTTAGAAAATCTTTTGAAACTAAGGTTTATGCAAACTCCATTTTGTAAATTACTTTTAAATAACTTCAAAAGTTTTAAATCTTTGTGAATTTTCAATCAATTTCAAACAATCAAGCATCAAGTTTATTTTTATTTTACATTCGAAAATTTAGAAAATTTCGGGATGTGACACCTTGTTAACAAATACATTTTATATGCATAGAAGAGCTAAACAACATTTCTTTCTCCCTCCACTTGCTTTACTTGCTGTAGCACTACTTGTTTTGCAAGATGCTTAGTTGTTTAGAGGTTTGAAAAAAAAATTCTGCCCTGTAATAATAATTTTGACACCCAGAAATATGCGTTTTTCGAAGTTTTCAAAAATTCACAAAAATTATACCATTGGTCTTATTTTTCGAAGATGCATCTGGGAGCACTCGGGGATGACCGGTGGGGCACCCCGTGGCCGCACCCCACCGCCGGCGCGGCCAAGGAGGGGCGCGCCACCCGTGGTGTGGGCCCCTCCTTGCCCCACTTATTCATCTCTTCCTCCCATCTCACTCTCTCTCCCGAAAAACTCGTACTCACTTTCACTCACTCGCGTTTCGCTCAAGAGCTCAAGATTTCTCGATCTCTTTGCTCAGCCCGATTTCGTCTCGAAATTTGGCACATTTGCTCTCCGGTATGTGACTCCTTCGATTATCCAAATAGAATTTTATTTGGTTGAGTATATCTTGAATATTTTGCTGCTATAGGTAACATGTTTACTGAGCTTGCATGCTTGTTCTAAGTGGTAAAAACTAGTTTTGATGCATGTTTAGTACTCTACCAAGTTCCTATAGTAGTTTCCCTCAATTATATGTCACCAAATCAAATTTTATAATGTTTGTTGAAAAATTTCAGAAAATGGAGTGGAATAGGCACCAACTCAACCAACAAGAATTGGAGGTGCAAAAGGTTATGAGAGTTCATCGCGAAGAAGGAGTATACCCCTCTTACTACCCATGCGTTGATTTTATGAGGAGTGCGGGAATCCTGCGGGATGTTCAAAATCTGATTGCTAATGCAGGGTTGGAAGGTTTTGTTGTTGGTGAACCTTGCCAATATGCAAAACTAACCATGTCCGTAGTGCAGGATTTTGAATTTATTTGGTCCCAAACTAACCCCATGGTTCGATACAAAATTTATAATAAAACTGTCAACTTGCCTTTTGATGATTTTTGTGCAGCAATTAGAGTGCCACAATGGGGATCATGCGAGAAGGTTAGGGGACTACCGCAGGAGCTCTTGAGTCTATATAAGATGATTTGTCAAGGGAGAAGCTTCTCAGATGATAGTAGAAGGATTGATCAGTCACTAAAGGTGAACTGAATGCATACATAGAAGGGGAAGGCCATCATGCAGGGGACGGCATAGAGGAGGCCGAGGAACACCTCGACTTGTCATCTGATGCAGCGAGTTCTTCGCATCAACATTTTGGGCATGAGGAGCCTTCACCCTTTTCTTCTGCACCGGGACTTATTATGATCACGCCATGTATGATCCACCGGCGTGGAACCCTGACCCTCGCTGGGATTGATCTCCACTTAGGCCAAAAGCCTAAGCTTGGGGGGAGGTATACCGGAATCACTCATTCTTTGCATATTATAGTTGCTGGATACTTGTACATACTTGTTTAGCTTCTTAAAGTGGTTTTCTAATAAGAAGGAGATGATATTTGGGGAAGTGCTGATTGAAAACAG
The DNA here is from genome assembly GCF_022539505.1 of Lolium rigidum. Classification (NCBI taxonomy): domain Eukaryota; kingdom Viridiplantae; phylum Streptophyta; class Magnoliopsida; order Poales; family Poaceae; genus Lolium; species Lolium rigidum. The sequence goes on along the minus strand of NC_061510.1, from coordinate 199,786,152 downwards.
ATTCTCGGATCGTTACCAAAAAATTCTCAAAAACAGCCAGAACGTTATTTTGCGAAGCCAATTTTCGTGCATGTTCCCCAGGTTGTTATCTAACTTTCATTAGTTGAACACTTTTCGATCTGAGAAGCGGAAGAATTTCTTAAAAATCGATTACTGTACTTCTGTCAAGTTTGACGAATTTCTGTTGCTTGGTGTTTATGTGACTCTTTTAGTTTTCATCTTCTTGTTTTGCTTTGTTTCCTTCCTAAAACACAAAAAGACCAAAAAAAAAATATGTTGTTTCTCTTTACCATTTGTTTATTTTGGTTTCTTGCTTTTATTTTACTTTGTTTGCTTGTTCCCTTTTGTTCTTGTTTCCAATTTGAAAACACCAAAAATATTTGCTGTTCTTCTTTGGTTTTGTAAAGTTCATTATGGAGTTCAGTGGTCTTCGGTGGCTGGAGCTTGGTATTCATTTCATATTATTCAAGCTACACAAGTGAAAGGCAATAATGACGATCTACGACAATTCGACTGTGGTGAGAGGCTGGTATGAACTCTATTTGTTTTCATTTTTGTACATATACTCATCCATGTGAGCATGCTTAGTTGGTTCATGTGAGGTATATGTCATTTAAGAAAGTCTAGTAGTTCATGATCTCTCATGCTTAGCTCCAATTTATTAATATGAGTAGCATATCATAAATATTTGCTTGCATTGTTTTATTCATAGATAGGTATGACATTGTGGTACCCTCCTCTGAATGATTCACTTGAGTCTCGATGCATACATATGACTGAACAAAAGTCAATTAAGCCTCGATGATTTACTTTACCTCAGAGTTCTTGTATCACTTTTATGCCTCCGTTAATTTATTTTGTCGCAAGCATGATTATGACGAGTCATCGCTCTCTTGATTGTCGCTTCCCAGCCTATTGCTAGCCTTCACTTGTACTCGAGCGGGAACGTTGCTCGTGCTTCCAAACCCCCGAAAACCAAGTTATTCCGAGTGTCCACCATAAATACCTATGCATGGCGTTTCAAACCATTCCAAGTAAATTCTCATGTGCTACCTTTAAACCTTCAAAATACTTCTCAATTTGTGTTGATGTTTTATAGCTCATGAGGAAGTATGTGGTGTTTATCTTTCAATCTTGTCATTTACTCCTCGACGGACTTTCATAATGGACTAGTGGCACATCCGCTTATCCAATAATTTTGCAAAAAGAGTCGGCAACGGTGTTCCCACCCCAATTAATCAACTTTCATAAATAATTCTCTTCACATGTTTTGCCCTGATTTATCGATAAGCAACTTAAATTGCAAATAGACACTCCTCCATGGTATGTGATTGATGGAAGGCACCCGAGGATTCGGTTAGCCATGGATTATGTAAGCAAAGGTTGGGGGGAGTGTCACCCATAATAAAACTAAAGTATGTGTGTAAACAAAAGAGAAGAGGGATGATTTACCTTGCTGGTAGAGATAACGTCCTTCATGGGAGCCGCTCTTGAAAGTCTGGTTGACGAGGTAGTTAGAGTACCCACTATCATTCGTTGACAACAACAAACACCTCTCAAAATAATTTTACTCCTGTTTTACAAATGAAAAGCTCTAGCACATGTTAATCCCTGCTTCCCTCTGCGAAGGGTCAATCTTTTACTTTTACATTGAGTCTCCATCCTTTCTTTGAGCACTTTCTTGAGAGCACAACTGTCATTCTTAGTATAATATGCTTGTCCCAAAATGTGATTAACTGTGGTATAACTTTGATGCTTTTATCTTTGATAATCTCTACTTCCAGTCTTCCCATGAACTTCAAAGGTCCCCGAGCATTTATGTTTTGCTGTACAAATACGGGCAAGCGAGATACCACTTTATCATACCCTTTTATGAACATTGCAATCTTGCTGATAGACATGATTCATGATGCTTATTATTAATTTGTTGGTACCCTTTCCAAGATTGACATAGCTATTCGATGATTTTATTTGCATGTATCTTATTATGAATTGCCTAAGTACTTGTCCATATCATGAGAATATTTACATCATATGAACAAATGTGTTCGTGAAAGTTCTTTTATCGAACTCAGTTGTTAATCGAATTGCTTGAGGACAAGCAATAAGCTAAGCTTGGGGGGAGTTGATACGTCCAAAACGTATCTACTTTCCCGAACACTTTTGCTATTGTTTTGCCTCTAATTTGTGTATTTTGGATACAACTAACACGGACTAACGCTTTTTTCAGCAGAATTGCTCTGGTGTCTCGTTTTTGTGCAGAAATTCAACTTTCAGGAAAATCCCCGGAATTAATGTCAAAGGGCTTATTTTTCCAGAAGATTCACGGAGCCAGAAGGGCAGGCCAGGGGAGGGCCCACGGCCCCCACACCATGGGCCGGCGCGGCCTAGGAGGGGGGCGCGCCGCCCTATGGTGAGGCCGCCTCGGCCAGCCTCTGACGCCCCCTCGGGACTATTTAAGGGATTCGATCTAAAAACGCGAGACGGGAAGACGAAATCGCCAGAAGACATCCAGAACGCCGCCACCATCGCGAAACTCCGTCTCGGGACCAGAAACTCTGTTCTGGCACTCCGCCGGGACGGGGAATTGGAGGAGATCATCGCCACCATCACCACCGACGCCTCTCCATCGACCAGCCATGTTTCCCCCATCCATGTGTGAGTAATTCCCCCGCTGTAGGCTGAAGGGGATGGTAGGGATTGGATGAGATTGGTCATGTAATAGCATAAGATTGTTAGGGCATAGTTCCTAGTGTCCGTAATTGGTACTTCTATGATATTGTTGCAACTTGTTATGCTTAATGCTTGTCACTAGGGCCCGAGTGCCATGATCTCAGATCTGAACATGTTATCAATTCAAGATGATATTCATTGCTTTATGATCTTACCTGCAAGTTGTATACACGTATTGTTGTCCGGAACCCGAGGCCCCAAAGTGACAGAAATTGGGACAACCGAAGGGGAAGGCAGTGATATGAGGATCACATGTGTTCACGGAGTGTTAATGCTTTGCTCCGGTGCTCTATTAAAAGGAGTACCTTAATTTCCAGTAGATTCCCTAGAGGCCCGACTGCCACCGGCTGGTAGGACAAAAGATGTTGTGCAAGTTTCTCATTGCGAGCACGTACGACTAAATATGGAACACATGCCTATTGATTGATTACTACTTGGATACCGTTTTATTACTATCTACAAATGCCCTACCTTGATTGTTACATGAGTTTCTCTCATCCATGCAACGCCCGTTCATCCATCCCTGTACCTACAGTATTTTAATCCTGCTGTTTACTATAATCACTACTGCTTTTTTTGTTACACTGCTGCTGATATTTCACCACTGCTACTGCTATAAAACTGTTACTACTGATAAACTCTTGCGAGCAAGTCTGTTTCCAGGTGCATCTGAATTGAAAACTCCGCTGTTAAGGCTTACAAATATTCATTGGCTCCCCTTGTGTCGAATCAATAAATTGGGTTTTACTTCCCTCGAAGACTGTTGCGATCCCCTATACTTGTGGGTTATCAGCGCTCTACCTAGTCGTCGCGGCAGCGGGGCCCTGAGCTTCTCTCCCTGGACCTCACCGAGACGGCAAGTGATGACGCGTAAAGCACACGCCCGTTGGGAACCCCAAGTGGAAGGTGTGATGCTGATACGTCTCCGACGTATCGATAATTTCTTATGTTCCATGCCACATTATTGATGATATCTACATGTTATATGCACATTTTATGTCATATTTATGCGTTTTCTGGAACTAACCTATTGACGAGATGCCGAAAGGCCGCTTGTTGTTTTCTCGCTATTTTTGGTTTCGTAAATCCTAGTAACGAAATATTCTCGAATTGGACGAAATCAACGCCCAGGTTCCTATTTTGCCCGGAAGCATCCAGAACACACGAGAACCGCCAGAGAGGGGGCACAGGCCCACCAAACCCTAGGCCGGCGCGGCCAAGGGGGGGCCCGCGCCCCCCTATAGTGTCGGCGCCCCTTCGACCTTCTGACGCCGCCTCTTCGCCTATATTAAGGTCCCAGACCTAAAACTTCGATACGAAAAAGCCACGGTACGAGAAACCTTCCAGAGCCGCCGCCATCGCGAAGCCAAGATCTGGGGGACAACAGTCTCTGTTCCGGCACGCCGCCGGGATGGGGAAGTGCCCCCGGAAGGCTCCTCCATCGACACCACCGCCATCTTCATCAACGCTGATGTCTCCCATGAGGAGGGAGTAGTTCTCCATCGAGGCTCGGGGCTGTACCGGTAGCTATGTGGTTCATCTCTCTCCTATGTACTTCAATACAATAATCTCATGAGCTGCCTTACATGATTGAGATTCATATGATGATGCTTGTAATCTAGATGTCATTATGCTAGTCAAGTGGGTTTTACTTATGTGATCTCCGGAGACTCCTTGTCCCACGTGTGTAAAGGTGACAGTGTGTGCACCGTGTGGGTCTCTTAGGCTATATTTCACGTAATACTTATTCACCGTTATGAATGGCATAGTGAAGTGCTTATTTATATCTCTTTATGATTGCAATGTGTTTTGTATCACAATTTATCTATGTGCTACTCTAGTGATGTTATTAAAGTAGTTTTATTCCTCCCGCACGGTGTAATGGTGACAAGTGTATGCATCCGTGTTAGTACTTGGCATAGGCTATGATTATGATCTCTTGTAGATTATGAAGTTAACTATTGCTATGATGGTATTGATGTGATCTATTCCTCCTACATAGTGTGAAGGTGACAAGTGTGCATGCTATGTTAGTACTTGGTTTAGTTGTGTTGATCTGTCATGCACTCTAAGGTTATTTAAATATGAACATTGAATATTGTGGAGCTTGTTAACTCCGGCATTGAGGGTTCGTGTAATCCTACGCAATTAGTGGTGTTCATCATCCAACAAGAGAGTGTAGAGTATGCATTTATCTATTCTGTTATGTGATCAAAGTTGAGAGTGTCCACTAGTGAAAGTCTAATCCCTAGGCCTTGTTCCTAAATACTGCTATCGCTGCTTGTTTACCGTTTTACTGCGTTACTACTGCTGCGTTACTACTGCTTGTTTACTGTCCTGGGCAAAGCACTTTTCTGGTGCCGTTGCCACTTGCTCATACTTATTTATACCACCTGTATTTCACTATCTCTTCGCCGAACTAGTGCACCTATTAGGTGTGTTGGGGACACAAGAGACTTCTTGCTTTGTGGTTGCAGTGGTTGCATGAGAGGGATATCTTTGACCTCTTCCTCCCTGAGTTTGATAAACCTTGGGTGATCCGCTTAAGGGAAACTTGCTGCTGTTCTACAAACCTCTGCTCTTGGAGGCCCAACACTGTCTACAGGAAAAGGAGGGGGCGTAGACATCAAGCTATTTTCTGGCGCCGTTGCCGGGGAGGAAAGGTAAAAGGCATTCATACTCCGGTCTCAGGTAAAGTATTTTTCTGTTGCCGTTGTGTGTGTGTTCGAAACTATTTCCTTTAGATCCTGCAATTGCATCTTTTTGTTTCTTGTTTACACTAGTTTGGCATAATGGACAACAATGAGCTTCTTATTCTATTTCCTGATTTAAGACATGGATGGTTTGATGCGAAAATTAAAAAACCTATGGAACCTTATTTGCATGCTTGGTAGTAATATTAGTATGAACGCTTTGAACACCATTGTTGCTAATGATATGGAAAATTCTAAGCTTGGGGAAGCTGGCTTTGATGAGCATGATATTTTTAGTCCCCCAAGCATTGAGGAGAAAATTTACTTTGATGATACTTTGCCTCCTATTTATGATGATTATAATGATATTGGTCTTTTAGTACCACTCTGTTATGGAGGATAAATTTGATTATGATTACAATATGCCTCCTATATTTGATGATGAGAATAATAATGATAGCTACTTTGTTGAATTTGCTCCCACTACAACTAATAAAATTGATTATGCCTATGTGGAGAGTAATAATTTTATGCATGAGACTCATGATAAGAATGCTTTATGTGATAGTTATATTGTTGAGTTTGCTCATGATGCTACTGAAAGTCATTATGAGAGAGGAAAATATGGTTGTAGAAATTTTCATGTTACTAAAACACCTCTCTATGTGCTGAAATTTTTGAAGCTACACTTGTTTTATCTTCCTATGCTTGTCACTTTGCTCTTCATGAACTTGTTTATTTACAAGACTCCTATGCATAGGAAGCATGTTAGGCTTAAATTTGTTTTGAATTTGCTTCTTGATGCTCTCTTTTGCTTCTTACTCTATTTTTCATGTGTGCATCATTAAAACTGCTGAGCCCATCTTAATGGCTATAAAGAAAGAACTTCTTGGGAGATAACCCATGTGTTTATTTTGCTACAGTACTTTGTTTTATATTTGTGTCTTGGAAGTTGTTTAATACTGTAGCAACCTCTCCTTATCTTAGTTTTGTGCTTTGTTGTGCCAAGTAAAGTCTTTGATAGTAAAGTGAATACTAGATTTGCATTATTGCGTAGTTTCAGATTTCTTGCTTTGTCACGAATTTCGACCTGCCTCCCTGTAGGTAGATCAGAAAATTAAGCCAATTTACGTGCGTGATCCTCAGATATGTACGCAACTTTCATTAAATTTGGGCATTTTCATTTGAGCAAGTCTGGTGCCTCAATAAAATCTATCTTTACGGACTGTTCTGTTTTGACAGATTCTGCCTTTTATTTCGTGTTGCCTCTTTTGCTATGTTGGATGAATTTCTTTGATCCATTAATGTCCAGTAGCTTTATGCAATGTCCAGAAGTGTTAAGAATGATTGTGTCACCTCTGAACATGTTAATTTTTATTGTGCACTAACCCTCTAATGAGTTTGCTTTGAGTTTGGTGTGGAGGAAGTTTTCAAGGGTCAACAGAGGAGGATGATATACTATGATCAAGAAGAGTGAAAGCTCTAAGCTTGGGGATGCCCCGGTGGTTCACCCCTGCATATTTCAAGAAGACTCAAGCATCTAAGATTGGGGATGCCCAAGGCATCCCCTTCTTCATCGACAACATTATCAGGTTCCTCCCTTGAAACTATATTTTTATTCCGTCACATCTTATGTGCTTTACTTGGAGCGTCTGTGTGCTTTTATTTTCGTTTTGTTATTTTCATTCTCTGAATAAATGATTGTGTGGGAGAGAGACACGCTCCGCTGGTTCATATGAACACATGTGTTCTTAGCTTTTAATGTTCATGGCGAAGGTTGAAACTGCTTCGTTAATTGTTATATGGTTGGAATTGGGAAATGCTACATGTAGTAATTCTAAAATGTCTTGAATAATTTGATACTTGGCAATTGTTGTGCTCATGTTTAAGCTCTTGCATCATATACTTTGCACCCATTAATGAAGAAACACCTAGAGCTTGCTAAATTTGGTTTGCATATTTGGTCTCTCTAAAGTCTAGATAATATCTAGTATTGAGTTTTGAACAACAAGGAAGACGGTGTAGAGTCTTATAATGTTTACAATATGTCTTTTATGTGAGTTTTGCTGCACCGGTTCATCCTTGTGTTTGTTTCAAATAACCTTGCTAGCCTAAACCTTGTATCGAGAGGGAATACTTCTCATGCATCCAAAATCCTTGAGCCAACCACTATACCATTTGTGTCCACCATACCTACCTACTACATGGTATTTCTCCGCCATTCCAAAGTAAATTGCTTGAGTGCTACCTTTAAATAATTCAAAATTTATCACCTCTAATTTGTGTCAATGTTTTATAGCTCATGAGGAAGTATGTGGTGTTTTATCTTTCGATCTTGTCATTTACTTCTGACAGACTTTCACAATCGACTAGTGGCTTCATCCGCTTCTCCAATAATTTTGCAAAAAGAGCTGGCAATGGGGTTCCCAGCCCCGATTAATTAACTTGCATTAATAATTCTCTTCACATGTTTTGCTCTGATTCATCGATAAGCAACTTAATTTTGCAAATAGACACTCCTTCATGGTATGTGATTGTTGGAAGGCACCCGAGGATTCGGTTAGCCATGGCTTGTGTAAGCAAAAGGTTGGGAGGAGTGTCATCCATAAATAAAGAAAAACTAAACTAAAGTACATGTGTAAACAAAAGAGAAGAGGGATGATCTACCTTGTCTGGTAGAGATAACGTCCTTCATGGGAGCCGCTCTTGAAAGTCTGGTTGATGAGGTAGTTAGAGTGCCCACTACCATTCGTTGACAACAACAAACACCTCTCAAAATTTTACTTTTATGCTCTCTTTATGTTTTCAAAATAAAAGCTCTAGCACAAATATAGCAATCGATGCTTTCCTCTTTGAAGGACCATTATTTTTACTTTTATGTTGAGTCAGTTCACCTATCTCTCTCCATCTCAAGAAGCAAACACTTGTGTTAACTGTGCATTGATTCCTACATACTTGCATATTGCACTTGTTATATTGCTTTGCATTGACAAATTATCATTGAGATATACATGTTATAAGTTGAAAGCAACCGCTGAAACTTAATCTTCCATTATGTTACTTCAATGCCTTTACTATGAATTTATTGCTTTATGAGTTAACTCTTATGCAAGACTTATTGATGCCTGTCTTGAAAGTGCTATTCATGAAAAGTCATTGCTTTATGATTCAGTTGTTTACTCATGTCATTACCATTGTTTTGATCGCTGCATTCATTACATATGTTTACAATATGATCAAGTTTATGATGGCATGTCACTCCAGAAATTATCTTTGTTTATCGTTTACCTACTCGGGACGAGCAGAAACTAAGCTTGGGGATGCTGATACGTCTCCGACGTATCGATAATTTCTTATGTTCCATGCCACATTATTGATGATATCTACATGTTATATGCACATTTTATGTCATATTTATGCGTTTTACGGAACTAACCTATTGACGAGATGCCGAAAGGCCAGCTTGCTGTTTTCCGCTGTTTTTGGTTTCGAAATCCTAGTAACGAAATATTCTCGGAATTGGACGAAATCAACGCCCGGGTTCCTATTTTGCCCGGAAGCATCCAGAACACACGAGAACCGCCAGAGAGGGGGCACAGGCCCACCAAACCCTAGGCCGGCGAGGCCAAGGGGGGGCCCGCGCCCCCCTATAGTGTCGGCGCCCCTTCGACCTTCTGACGCCGCCTCTTCGCCTATATAAAGGTCCCAGACCTAAAACTTCGATACGAAAAAGCCACGGTACGAGAAACCTTCCAGAGCCGCCGCCATCGCGAAGCCAAGATCTGGGGGACAGGAGTCTCTGTTCCGGCACGCCGCCGGGACGGGGAAGTGCCCCGGAAGGCTCCTCCATCGACACCACCGCCATCTTCATCAACGCTGCTTGTCTCCCATGAGGAGGGAGTAGTTCTCCATCGAGGCTCGGGGCTGTACCGGTAGCTATGTGGTTCATCTCTCTCCTATGTACTTCAATACAATAATCTCATGAGCTGCCTTACATGATTGAGATTCATATGATGATGCTTGTAATCTAGATGTCATTATGCTAGTCAAGTGGGTTTTACTTATGTGATCTCCGGAGACTCCTTGTCCCACGTGTGTAAAGGTGACAAGTGTGTGCGCCGTGTGGGTCTCTTAGGCTATATTTCACAGAATACTTATTCACCGTTATGAATGGCATAGTGAAGTGCTTATTTATATCTCTTTATGATTGCAATGTGTTTTGTATCACAATTTATCTATGTGCTACTCTAGTGATGTTATTAAAGTAGTTTTATTCCTCCCGCACGGTGTAATGGTGACAGTGTGTGCATCCGTGTTAGTACTTGGCGTAGGCTATGATTATGATCTCTTGTAGATTATGAAGTTAACTATTGCTATGATGGTATTGATGTGATCTATTCCTCCTACATAGTGTGAAGGTGACAAGTGTGCATGCTATGTTAGTACTTGGTTTAGTTGTGTTGATCTGTCATGCACTCTAAGGTTATTTAAATATGAACATTGAATATTGTGGAGCTTGTTAACTCCGGCATTGAGGGTTCGTGTAATCCTACGCAATTAGTGGTGTTCATCATCCAACAAGAGAGTGTAGAGTATGCATTTATCTATTCTGTTATGTGATCAAAGTTGAGAGTGTCCACTAGTGAAAGTCTAATCCCTAGGCCTTGTTCCTAAATACTGCTATCGCTGCTTGTTTACTGTTTTACTGCGTTACTACTACTGCGTTACTACTGCTTGTTTACTGTCCTAGGCAAAGCACTTTTCTGGTGCCGTTGCCACTGCTCATACTTATTTATACCACCTGTATTTCACTATCTCTTCGCCGAACTAGTGCACCTATTAGGTGTGTTGGGGACACAAGAGACTTCTTGCTTTGTGGTTGCAGGGTTGCATGAGAGGGATATCTTTGACCTCTTCCTCCCTGAGTTCGATAAACCTTGGGTGATCCACTTAAGGGAAACTTGCTGCTGTTCTACAAACCTCTGCTCTTGGAGGCCCAACACTGTCTACAGGAAAAGGAGGGGGCGTAGACATCAGATGCGTACAGCAGCAAGTTTCCCTCAGTAAGAAACCAAGGTTTATCGAACCAGTAGGAGATGAAGGCCAAGTGAAGGTTGTTGGTGAAGGAGTGTAGTGAGGCGTAACACCAGGGATTCCGGCGCCAACGTGGAACCTGCACAACACAATCAAAATACTTTGCCCCAACGTAAAAGTGAGGTTGTCAATCTCACTGGCTTGCTGTAAACAAAGGATGAAACGTATGGTGTGGAGAATGATGTTTGCTTGTGAAGAACAACAGAGAACAGAGATTGCAGTTGATTGTATTTCAGATGTAAAAGAAATGGACCGGGGTCCACAGTTCACTAGTGGTGTCTCTCCAATAGGAAATAGCATGTTGGGTGAACAAATTACAGTTGGGCAATTGACAAATAGAGAGGGCATAACAATGCACATACATATCATGATGACTAATATGAGATTTACTTAGGGCATTACGACAAAGTACATAGACCGCTATCCAGCATGCATCTATGCCTAAAACTCCACCTTCGGGTTAGCATCCGCACCCCTTCCAGTATTAAGTTGCAAACAAAAGACAATTGCATTAAGTATGGTGCGTAATGTAATCAACACAAATATCCTTAGACAAAGCATTGATGTTTTATCCCTAGTGGCAACAGCACATCCACAACCTTAGAACTTTCCGTCACTCGTCCCAGTTCGGTGGAGGCACGAACCCACTATCGAGCATAAATACTCCCTCTTAGAGTCACAAGTATCAACTTGGCCGAGCCTCTACTAGCAACGGAGAGCATGCAAGATCATAAACAACACATATATGATAGATCAATAATCAACTTGACATAGTATTCCATATTCATCGGATCCCAACAAACACAACATGTAGCATTACAAATAGACGATCTTGATCATGATAGGCAGCTCACAAGATCTAAACATGATAGCACATGAGGAGAAGACAACCATCTAGCTACTGCTATGGACCCATAGTCCAAGGATGAACTACTCACACATCGATCCGGAGGCGATCATGGTGATGTAGAGTCCTCCGGGTGATGATTCCCCTCTCCGGCAGGGTGCCGGAGGCGATCTCCTGAATCCCCCGAGATGGGATTGGCGGCGGCGGCGTCTCTGGAACTTTTTCCGTATCGTGGCTCTCGGTAATAGGGTTTTCGTGACAGAGAGTTTAAGTAGGCGGAAGGGCAGAGTCGGAGGAGGCACGGGGGCCCCACACCATACACCGGCGCGGGCCCCATGCTGGCCGCGCCGCCCTATGGTTAGGGCGCCTCGTGGCCCCACTTCGTATCCTCTTCGGTCTTCTGGAAGCTCCGTGGAAAAATAAGACCCTGGGCGTTCGTTTCGTCCAATTCCGAGAATATTTCTGTGTAGGATTTCTGAAACCAAAAACAGCACAAAACAGAAACTGGCGCTTCGGCATCTCGTTAATAGGTTAGTGCCGGAAAATGCATAATAATGATGTAATGTGTGTATAAAACATGTGAGTATTGTCATAAAACTAGCATGGAACATAAGAAATTATAGATACGTTTGAGACGTATCAACAAGGCATGGGGACGCTGCGGCCTCCTCCCTTCACTCGATTTGGGCCTGGGCAAGGCATATTTGGTGGCCTTCCGCGCAGGTTCTCCGCTCTCTCGCTGTTGACGCTGCGGGTAAGGGAGGGGCGCGAGCTCCACCGACGGCACCTCCTCCCTCCACTCTGACAGGTCCCTCCACCCCGCTGCGACAGCTACGTCCGCTGCCCATCCGCCCTGCTCCGATGGCGCCACCCGCTGTCCCATCGCCCCACTCCGACAAGCCAGGTCGAGTTTTTCTTGTTCAATCTGTTATTGTATTTTTGTTGATTTGCAGATCTGCTGTTATTTCTGAACCGAACTGTAGTTTTTCTTCTGAAATAAATGTATTTTGGCTGCTGAAGTAGGCGTCCCGGCACCGCACGCATCGGGGGAGGGCTGCAGCGTAGGGGGCTGTCAACACCCGGATATTTAAGTCCAGATGCCTATTATGCCATTCATCGCAATCCCAGGAATATTGTTGTTGCGAGGCATAATAGTTATGTATCACAGTCATCATTTATTACAAACCATATTGTCTTACAACTTGAATCACATGATCCATATTACACAAATAGTTGATCTATTGATCAACGAACAAACACAAGTTCATAGCGGAAGCGTAAAGATAAAGGGACTCTCTAGTCCACAGGCCAACGCTTGACGTCGGAAGACTCCTAGTTGTCGTAGGCGTCCTGCTGGTCATCTCCTTGGTAGTTCTGTTCATCTTCATACTCTGGCCATTTGAATAGCCAGGGACAAAGCTGTAAGTACTTTAAGTACTTGCAAACTAACACTAATGTAATTACTACAATTTTAATAAGGGGTGCTAAGCTCTAGTTTAATTTGCATAAAGCCAATTTTAGTTCACAAGTATTTGAGCAAAGACTGATTCATGAGCTAACTAACTCAAGTGGGAACATTAGTGGCATTCCCACAACATTTGTTGTATTCCAAAACAAGTCACCAATTCATCATTCATTTCACCAACATTTTCAAAAGTCTGACACCGGAAACTGTATGGCCTTTCCAACCGTCCGTAACCGTGGACACGGCTATTCGAATAGATTTACACTCTGCAGAGGTTGCACACTTGTGCCACAACATTTGATTTCATCCGTCGGGATAAGCCCGAATAATCGTAACACGGTACGCGGATCATCAACCATAACCTTTCACTTACAAACCCTAGTATGAGCTCCTCTCCCCATGAGCTTGGCCTCCCAGTGAAGACCAACTGTCAACCTGGGAACTGCACAGGGCTTGGCCTTACAATTCACCTCAATTCACATCTTTTCTCAACAACAGAGGCAGCCTCGGCATAACCCCTATGATGTGTGTTCGAGAGGAACTCATACTAAGATGCATAAACTTCCAGTTAAGCCCTACCCATAATCAGGTATTGTGGGGGTACTCAAAATTGGAAAGGTATCGCATTCAAACCAATATCATTTTTGTATCAAAAATCACCATCTTCTCTTGGTCATTTTCATCTTAAAAAGAATCATTCAATGGAATGACTCATCATTCCAAGGTTTCAAATTCCTTTCAAAGTCACATGTTCCCATCTAGAGTAGTCAAATTTAGTATTTTAGCACTAGCACTAATCATGAGGGGTGCTATTGGCTTGGCTAGCTTGAGACTAACTTTGCTACACTAGTAATCTTAATCACTTAGACTAAGTTAACTTATCCAAGTAACTCTTTGAAATAAACAAGTAAAACTTGTAAGGTAAAAAACTTGGGATAGGCTTGTGTTAAGAAAGATAAGAATCATGGTGCCTTGCTCCAAAGGAGCTTTGCACTTTGCAAGAGTATTAGCTTGCCTTGGTAGTTCTCAAGGTTCTCTTCTTCCTCCTCTTGGTAGAATCCTTCCTCTTCCCGGTAGTCTCCGGTGCTAGCGTCTAAATTTAAATACGAGTATAATTACTCACTAACTCAATGGCTATTCCAAACATCATATACATTCACACATCTATGATAAGCACACAATTAATTCAATTTGGGTGCATTGGTTGTGTGGCTTTGAGGAAAAATAATTTCCTCCCATTTCATATGTGAAAGATGAATTCCATAAGGTTCTTGAGGAATAATTTCCTCTCATTGAAATATTCTTAAGATTTAATTTCTCAAACAATAATACATGAACTTATGTTGACCCAAGTCAACCATTCATTATCATTATTTGAGAAAATGATTTAAATGAGGTAGACCACCTCATACCATTTAAATAATTCTACACATGATTTAAATCTCCAAGTATTTCATATAAGAGTGTTTGACCAGGGGTTCAAACATCACATGAATTCACTTGAGACAAGATTTAAATGAAGTGAAAAAAACTCCATATGGTTTGCATAATAGTTTTGGACAATATCACTTAAGTAAACTAGCCATATTGCCCATTATTTAAACTAGGGCATGATCATGCAAAGTGACCACACCTTTTTCTTGCAGAAACAATTAGTGTAAGTAAAAAGTGAGCTATTGGAGTTGGAATTAACTAAATATCTATTTTGGTTGCTTTGTAAGATTTAATTGAATGTGCAAAAGTCCCTGACTTCATCTTTTTGTCACTTTAATTCTACAACAGATCACACAGTGAGACCAGTGGCATGTTGTAGAACTTTTCCATAGCTTTCCAACAATATGAAGTTTGTTAAATTTGGCCAAGCCAAACATATTCTATGGATTTTCAAAGTGGGAGCCAGTATTGAAATTTGTTTGGAAAAGAATTAAATCGAATTTGAATTTAACGGGCTGGCGGGAACACGAGATGGGCCGTAACGATTCAAACGGAACGAAAATGGCCCAGTAACGCAGCTGGTGCGCTTGGGCCGCCTGACAGAGTGGGGGCCACTCGTCAGCGACTAATCAAAGCCGAATCGGTATGGATCAAAGGGGAGCGTCGGATTAGAACTGGATCGGACGGCGCAGGGCCATCGTCATCTCCGGCGAGATTGCGCCACAGAGACGGCGAGGTAGGGGGTCGGCGAGCTCACCGTGGCTCCAGCTAGGGTTGGCAGTGTGCTTGACGAGGTTGTAGACGACGGCGAGGCAGCCTGTAGCAGCGGCGGAGCTCGAGGTGGCCTGGATCAACGGCGATTTCACCTGGGCTTCTGCGGCTCCGATTGTCCAATTGAGGCAGCTTCGGCATCGATTGAGGTGGCTAATGGTGCGAGGAGAAGCGATGGTGAGAGGAGATCATGGTGGTGTGCTGAGATTGCTCGAGGAAGGCCTCTATTTATAGAAGGGAAGGTGTGTTGCGGGGCAGGGTGGTGGTCGACAAGGGCGCGGCGTCTCCGGTGAGCTAGAGGGCTAGGTGAGGGCGCGGTGGTGTTCACCACGTCAAGGCGGTCCTGTGAGCGTCAACGGCGCGGCAAATGGGGGCGTACGACGGTCGGGCGCTTGCGCGTCTCGTCGCGACCGTGGCGGAAGGAAGCTTCCTCTCCGGCGGCGGTAGGCGCTAGGGGTGACGCGAGCGTGTCCGGCGAGCTCCGCGTGGCGAGACGAGTACCATGGCGCGCGGAGGTGGTCGGGGTACGGCGAGGTACGGCGAACGACGCGTGCCCGTGTCGCGCGCGTCCGTGCACTGGTGACGTCGCCATGCCGTTGGCGGCGTACCTGGAGCGTCCTGGGCGCGCTCCGTCCGGGTCGTGTCGTCGTCCTCTCGTTCAACGGCGGGTACAGGCGATCTCAGGAGATCAAGGTCGACGTGTTTGGCAAGGTGGCTTGGGCTGGAGCTGCAGAGAGAGAGGGGTGGGCGTCGATGGGGAACGTGGCCGGCATGGCCATGGCTAGGCCATGTTTGGTCGTGTCCAGGAGGTGTCTATGCATGGTCTAGGTAGGGTGAGGTCCAGGGATCATTGCTAGGTCGAGTGGTGATCAAGAGGTGGCTTGGTTTGATCCAAGTTTGAAAATTGGTGATCTTGCCAAAGTTTCAAAGTCTCCTCTTTGCTTGCTTCTAACTTTTGATCCAAGATGAATTTGGGGTGATGGTCTTTACAGAAGTTGTTCACCGTGTTGTGTACTTGGATGACATGCAAAGAATGGGATTTGTTTGGTTTAGAAATCTTGAAATCTAGAGGCTCAAAGTGGTGACCAGATTGTAAAAGTCAAAAATGACCATTATTCTATGTGAGCCTATTTTGATTTTGGATTTGGTTTAAAAGGTATTTCTTTGATTCCCAAAGTTGTAATAACTATCAAATAGCATATTACAAGTAATGGTGAAGGTCAAATGGGTTTAGAGTCAAAGTTTACAAAAATGGCATAAGCCATATGTTAGGGTTTTTAGGGGTTTACAAAAATAACTATCAAATAGAGCACCGGAGCAAAGCATTAACACTCCGTTAACACATGTGATCCTCATATCACCGCCTTCCCCTTCGGTTGTCCCAATTTCTGTCACTTTGGGGCCTCGGGTTCCGGACAACAATACGTGTATACAACTTGCAGGTAAGATCATAAAGCAATAGGGTTTTACTCTTATTTGATTTCTTTCTCTTTTTGGAATTATTTGGTTGGTGATCTTCACTTGATCTTTAGGGTTTAGAGTTCATCATAAACAATGAGCAATCATCATGGCATATCCATCCAAAATGCACAGTCTATCAGAACCGCCTATGCAATTTAAAAGTTTTTGTTGGTTAAATTTTGAATCTCACGGAATTCTTCTTCTCTCTTTTATTGAAATTTAGGATGTGCGAGCGGGTGGCGCCCCTTGTCCTTGGCGTGATGAGGCCTCGTAGGGAAAGTACCGTCGGCGGCGAGGAAGTCGACTCCATGACCAGCAAAATGTTTTCCAGCGACTAAGCGCGTGAAAGCGTCGACCCGGAATACGTCGGAAGCATTTAAATAGCGCCGCGTCGATGTTTGGAGCCCGCAGCGAGCGGCGCTCCCTTTTGCTCGCGAGGGAGCGCCGCCCGAGCGTTAAATCGGCATGAAGCATAGCCCGGAGAGGCCATCGTCGGCGAATGAGGCAAGGAGGAGGCAGCTTCCGGCATACGCTGGCATGAAACTTCCGAGAAGGTCTCAGTCAGCAAGCGGATGGTGGTGTGTGATCGGTGATTAACATGGCAATGGGCTTAATTAAATAAGACCATTAAACTTAATTAATGTCAAATGGGCATATCAATGCGAATTTGGCTCCACAGTCCCGATTGTAGATGCAATAACAGTAGGAACATAGGAACGAAAAAATTGATTTAGAAATAAGGATGTCATTTCATCATAACAGGGAAATTTTTAAGCCTTATTGCAGCTATTTACAGAGGGATCGAGGTTCTCTCTATTTTACATAGGGTTAGGCAATGTGAGTTGGGGAAATTTCGACATGATCTCTTTTGTATCTTGTTGATTTGGGGAATTATTTCATTTGACAAGTGTCAATACATTTAACAATAAACATTGAACAATATAAATGGAATTATTGTTAAAACACAACTTAGGAATTCCAAATCACTTTGAATTTCAAGTGAATCACAAATACAATGTTGTTTCGAGAATATGAATATTACATAAATCAAAGCTCGCAAACAAAAACCTTGGGCTTTATTCGTCCCAACACAAATTACATTATTCTTTACAAAATTCTTGATACAAGA